>NC_141219.1:617500-1062500 GCF_054856515.1 Filicampus tigris
ACCCATTTGAAGAACGGGTCTCTAGTTCAAGCGGAACGTGACGTCACAGCCCTTGGTAACTAGTCAATTCAAGATTTGGTTGAATTCATCTCGAGTTTCCTTAGGTCTGGGCACGTCGCGCACGTCCTCTTTTTGAAAATGGCGGCTACACACCCGCGCGCGCTTTGTTACGCGAAGCGTGTCCCGGCGGATGGCGGCCATCCACTTGCGTCCAATCTCCTTATTCTAAGGGAAGGGGGAAAAACTAAGATCGCTGTTGTTTTCGGAAGAGGCCCGACACAAAGGCGCACAGCAAAGCTCGGCGCCCGACCTTCTTGTTCTTGATCGCCGTCGCTTCAACTTGAACTCTTTTCCTTTTGTGTCTCCACGTCCTTGACGAGTGGTCAATTTCTGGCCGGCGTGCTTTTTCATGTGAGTCTTCAACTCGCTCTTATGCGCAAAAACCTGAGTGCACCCAGGGCAGAGAAAGGATTTTCCTCCCTTGTGTGATCTCACGTGTACAATCAATCGATTTTTCAGAGTGAATCTTTTGCCGCAAATCGAGCAAGCGAACCGTTGTTTCTCTCCATGATGTTTTTCGCCGTGTGCCAACAATTTGGTTTTGGTGGCGAAGCCTTTGTCGCAAACTGAACAACGGAAAGCCTTCTCGACGGCGTGCCCGCTCACGTGGGCCTTCAAGCTCCTCCTGGACGACAGCGGCTTGTCGCAAAATGCGCAAAGAAAAAAGGTGTGTGTCTTCATGTGCTCAAGCAAAGTTGTTTTCCCGTGAAATGTTTGTCTGCATACAGAGCGAGCAAATGGTTTCTCCCCAGCGTGCATTCTCATGTGAGACTTCAAGGTGCTCTTTGAAGAGAAGTTGCGAGAACAAGCCGAGCAACAAAAGGCTTCCTTTTGAGTGCGACTTCAAAAGCGCCTTCCTTTTGAATGATTTTGGACAAAACGGACAAGGGTAAGGTTTTTCGTCGTCACTCTCAGGAGAGTCTGAGAGCGGCGCCAACGCCCGTCTCATTTGGGCTGCCGTCAAGCTGCGCTGTCTCCCTTTCATCTTCCTTCACGACGACGCCAATGAGCGGAAGGTTGCTGATGTCAGCCTCCTCTTCCTCTTCTTTCTTCACATGCAGACCGTCAAGATGCTTGCCGCCCTCCTGACTTATGTCCACTTCCTCCTCTTCCTTTTTCATGGAGGGCCACTGCGGTTCCTCCTATTTAATGTGGGGGGGGGGGGGGGGCGCAGCAGATGTCGCTGGACATCTGCAGGACACGTGAAGACAAATATTGAAAAGGTCATTTCCAAAGCGCCGCAGCTATCAAATAACTTTACAATCGATTGTTCGACTCGCCATTTCATTTACGAAGGCCGGGGGTGCACACACCTTTTCAGCATGTGAGCTACTTACTATTCCTCCTCTCGCTCGGTCGGGAAATATTTGTCTTGCTTGGTCCGCGAATGGTTTTTACACTTGGAAACTGCTACTTTTGCTAGTTAGCGCCCTTCTTTGCTCATGTAAACGCACTGAAGCTTCATTTGAAGAAAATCGCAAATCAATTCGAAATGGCAACATCTGTCAGAAAAATCGCAATACATTTCCCCCCCCCCCCCCCTAAAATCCGCTCAGCCTCACGTGCAGTACAATACACGGTACGTTCAAAACTGTAATACGCGTGATTTTTTTCCTAATCACGTGCGGGGTTTCTCGGAAGTCGGCCGATAATTTTAAAATCCTGCCGTGTCATGGAAAGCACGAAACTGAATTGCGCGCATTTCATCGTTAGCTGACAAAACTTTGATGTCAACTTGTTGTTGTTTTCAAAGTGCAAAATTAATCTAAATTCAAGAGCACAAACCTGCTGCGTCTGAATCCATCGGAATCTTGAAAAGCAAGTATCGCTCCTTCTCCTCTTTAGCTCCTCAAACGTTTTCCTCGTCGCTTAGTCACGTTTCCACACGAAAACAAGTTTCCACTCGCAGTCGCTCGCTGCTTAGCTTGGCACGTGTTGCTGACGTCCGCCTCTCTTTGAGCTAACAAGCTAAATTAGCGCAGGAAGCGCACCTAAACTATATTAATTCTTCAGTAAGAGAAATCGAAGCGTTTCACCCTTTCACTACATACTAGAAAGGTGTACTGCGCGGCTATTAAAGTCGACAATAAACGCCACAAGCAGACGCACGTGCTGTGTTGCGAGCCAAAATGTATTCCAGAAGTTGCTGCTGAAAACTCAAACGCGCATGCGCGATAGCCGCCGCCATTTTAGAAACATCATCAGGGACCTAACGCGTTCCGAAAAATCAGTTTAATACACTCTGATCGTTATTGCTTAATTTATCCGCGGATGAATCACCAGCTGTTCAGGAACTTTATACGACAGAAGCAAAGCACATTAAAAAAAACCTTCTAATTTCAAGTCGTCAATAAACGCCACAAAGTGGACTGAACCATCGACTGAAGGTGGGCTAATGGAGCGAGACAGCATAAATTCGAAAGTGCCGCAAAAAAAAAAAAAAAAAAAAAAAAATCATATTAACCAATGGCCAATATAATGCAAACAAAGATGTCTGATTCCGATAAATTGTTTGTTGTTCCGGTTCATCAAATCACATTTTGACGTTCTTCATAATTTCCTGAAAAGGTTCAGCTCGAGTGCACACAAAAACCTCCCGGCGGCCAAAACCTTGACGTTGTCATTTGAACTGTGATTCATCTTTTTCTTCAGTCTTACAACAGTGTCTGCATTGAAATAATTGTAATCAAAACACCTAATTAAGTCTTCCGAATACATTTTGTGGCATTTTTTTTCCCAAACAAGTCTTTGTTTCGACTGATTGCGAACTAAAATATGAACTTGGGAACTTGTACTGTTTGGTGGGCCATGTACTTTGTTATTAATATCATGTGGCCCTTTTACCACTATTCTGGAGTGCCCCAACTGTGTCGTTTATATGCTGCAATTATATGTGGTTGTTTGATTTACGAATGCCATAACTGAAGCATGAATGAATACTCTTTCATGTTGGCTGGAGAGCCACCGTTTGATGAACAGGACAAGCAAAGAAACATGTCGAAAATGAGAGGAGCTGCTTTAGGCCACAAGTCACACTCAGTACTCACACGAAGACTAAAGTTGTTTGTTTCCAACCAAAACATTGAGCTCAGTGAAGAAATGACCAAGGGGCTTTCTAAGTACCAAGAACTAACCCAGAACTAACTCCA
The DNA here is from genome assembly GCF_054856515.1 of Filicampus tigris. NCBI lineage: Eukaryota > Metazoa > Chordata > Actinopteri > Syngnathiformes > Syngnathidae > Filicampus > Filicampus tigris. The sequence continues at coordinate 620,710 of NC_141219.1, forward strand.
CCTCTCGACTTTCCCCGCTAGGCCACACCCCCTAAAGGCACACATACATCAGCAGTCGCTGATGTGGCTTTCGATTTGTTCCAATGTACATTGATTACACTTTATAAAAAGTGTTTAATGCTTGACATTCCTTTTATGTTTTCTGATGTCTTTTTCGACTGCACAATGCCATTTGTCTTTATTCAAAGTAATCACATCACTTTGAACATCTGTTTGGTCAAATCTGTGTGTAGAGCTCTATTTCCTGTTCTGTGGTTATCATCACATTTCCCTCTTCGTGCTGGTGCACTTGTGCGGTGACATCATTTTTGTGTTTTGTGAAGCGCTCATGATGATAGGGAAGTAGTCATTCACGTCAAATAAATATGTTGAAGTGATACATCTTGATTAAAAAGTGAGCTTTGTATAGTAAGTTGGGAAGGAGCCAACTTTAGCCTGGATTGTTAGTGGAAGTTACAGTGAACCTTTGCTGAGTGTTTGCTGTTTGCTTCATGATTGGACTTCATGTTGCAATGTTTGTTTGCAAATTGGAGATTCCACTCTTTCATAAAGATGTACATTTACAAGTGACCAAAGCTACAAGTCAGCAAAATCTATATATGTTCACTGGCTGCTGCTGCTGCTGCTGTTGTTGACCGCACACCTGTGTTTATTCATCTGATACTTGTGCCTGAACCGCTTGTGGCAGGCGGGGCAGCCGAAAGGTTTCTCTCCGGTGTGAGTCCTGATGTGAATGTTCAAGTGTCCTTTCTGGGAGAATCTCTCGCCGCACATGGAGCAATGAAAAGGTTTCTCTCCAGTGTGAGTCCTCATGTGCTGAGCCAGAGCAGAGCGGAAGCTGAAAGTGGCGCTGCACACGGAGCAGGAGAAAGGTTTCTCTCCTGTGTGCGTCCTCATATGCGTGGTCAAGTGCGCCTTGCGAGTCAGTCTTTTCCCGCACACGGGGCAGGCAAACGGTTTCTCTCCAGTGTGTGTCCTCATGTGGATGAGAAGATGCCCCCTGCGGGTGAATTTACCGCAGCACACGGAGCAGGCGAACGGTTTCTCTCCGGTGTGCGTTCTCCGGTGTTGAACAAGAGCAGATCGGTCGGCGAAAGCGGCGGAGCAGACAGAGCAGGAGAAGCTTTTTTCTCCGCTGTGTGTCCTGGCGTGTGTGATTAAATGTCCTTTCTGGGAGAAACGTTTCCCGCACACGGAGCACGTGTAGGGTTTTTCCCCCGTGTGGGTTCGCCTGTGTCTTATCAGGCTGCTCATGTGGTAGAAGCTGGCCCCACAAAAGGGACACAGGAAGGGTTTCTCCCCCGGGTGGACCAGCATGTGACGGACCAGGTGTTTTTTCAGAGGGAAGCTGCTGCCGCATACGGAACAGCTGAAGGTTTTGTCACTCCGGTGACGCCTGGCGTGTCTCTTCAAGGCGCAGTTGTCCACAAAGGTTTTGTTGCGCCGATGACATTTGGAGCCCGAAGGGCCTTTGGAGACGTCGTCGTCGTTGTCGTCGTCGGGACCCGACGCATCCTCGCCGGCCGAGAGGGGAGCCAAGAGGGCGGCCGACGCTCTCCTCGCCTCACGCTCGCCGCCTTCATCTTCATCTTCGCTCTTCACAATCACACGGAGCCCCTCTCGGCTGACGTCCACATCCTCTTTTTCCTCTTTGAGGACGCGGGGGGGCTGTGGCTCCTCCCGCTCCACCCCGGAGCGCCACTCCTGCTGCTGATCCTCACCCACATCTGCGCGACACAAAGAGGCGCGAGCACATGAGACTTCTGATGCAACAGTTTCGAGGTGTCTTGATAAAACACTTCACAAATGAAAGGGACATAAAAAGTCTACACACCCCTGTTCAAATGCCAGGCTTTTGTGATGTTAAAAAAACAATTAGATCACAATAAATAATTTCCAAAAGACTTTCTACCACTAATGTGACCTAAAACCTGAACTCAATTGAAAAAAACAAAACAAAAATTGAGATAATGTGGTGTGCACAGCCTCATAACTGGAGCTGTGACTGTGTTCACGTTCAAAGTCATGTTAAATGGGAGTCAGCACGCCCACCACCGTTTAAGATGCCTCTGATGAACCCCAAATGAAGTTCAGATCTTCTAGTAGAACTTCCAGGGCATTCAATATAGAATGCAACACAGTGAATCACAGAAAAGAACGACAGCAACTCTGAAGAAGCTGCTGGAATTTCAGTACATGCGACAAAAATCTCCCTCCTCCTTCATATGTTTGGGCTACGGGGTAGGACGGCAAAAAAACCCAAAACAAAAAAACCACTCGAACTCTCCTAAACACATGTGGCAAAATGCTCTGCGGTCTGCTGAAAGCAAGGGTGAACATTTTGGGCCCGAATTCCAAAAGGTCAACACTGTACCACACTCAAGTGTGGTGGTGGCAGCATCATGAACTGGGCGGGGCCTTGGGCATGGTGGCAGCGAAACATAAACTGTTCCAAATAGCAGTCAGTATTAGCAGATAACCCCGAAGCTTCGGCACAAAACAAAGAGGGGAAAATACTTGTGACTTGCTCCCACCTCTGTTGTCCACTCTCTTGCAATCCTCCACATACACAAAGATGGACGTCACAGTTGGGAATAATGGTAATCCAAATTTTGGCAGCAGCTCACATCAGAACATCCCTCCAGAGTGAACTGTTACATTGACTACATGACTAAGCTTTTTGTGCGAGCAATTTTCAGAAATCACTTTGACTTGTTTTGTAAATGTCTTCAAGAAATTCATCAAAGTGACTGGGGAAAAAAATGTCAGTAAGATAGGGATAAGATAAGAATGCCTTTATTGATCCCACAGTGGGGAAAAGACACTCGTGAAAGGGAAACAAGCTCACGTTTTTTACATTTAAGTCGAGAAGATGCAGAAAATAGGCTGTGTATTTCTTTCAAAGCAGGGGGTACTTGACTTTTGGTGAATTGTCTTCCACTGTAATGTTGATGGGTGTGACGTCACAAACATCCGTTTCAATCAACGGATCTAGACGCTATCGATGTACGACTGGCAATATTTTCGGTGATTAAGAAAAGACCAACCTGCTGCGTGCGAGTCCATGAGAGCGTCCAATAGTTGACGTTGTCGCCGGTTCTCCTCCTTCGTTCGGCAAAGTTCGTCCTCGTAGTCGGTTATGGTTCTTTCCAGCACCACAAAGATTTCCTCCACGGCCGCGCGCAGCCGCTGGTCCACCAGAGCTCGCAGCATTTTGACATTACACATTTTCACGCGATCACAACAAACGCTTGACACTCACACTGGCCTTCTGGTTAGCGTGAGTTGCTAACTTCCGCTTGTCTTGGTCTGCGACGCGGCACGCAAACTAAGCGAGCAGCAGACGAGGCGACTATGTGCGGTTTGAACTTTTTGTCTGGTATGTGATTAAAAAAAACGTTAAGTGAACCAAACGAAAAAGCTTACTGGAAATAAAAGCGAACGCTGCGGTTACTGGGACACCTCCCTTACTTCCGCCTTTTTCTTCTTCGGTGGCGGCGGCTGACATCTGGCGGAGCCACGATGCAACTGCACGCAACTGGAGGCCACCGCGACTGTCAACTGTTTTTTTATTTGAATACTGTACTTTTAAATGTGTATACAACCTTTTAATACTACTTAGATGTAAACCATGGAATAGAGTTTTGTAGAAAACGTGATATCAATAATTACGGTCAATCTAGTCAATTCACTTAAGTTACATTTCCACAGTGTTGCTAATTTGCCGGAATGATGGGCGAGTGGTTAGCAAAGTTTTTAGGTTGAAGGTGAAGACCTGGGCTCCGGTCTTTCTGTAGGGGGGGGTTCCATGTTAGCTTTTCTCCGGGCTACGGAGCCCCTAAGGTGACAAGGCAGTAAAAAAAATTAAAAAAAAAAACTTGCTCAGTTTTTTGCGACGGAACGCATTTTGTTTTAAATGCATGTTTATGTACTTCCGGGTCAGTTTGGTAGCTAGCCTAGTGCGCGGCTGTTTGAGACAGTGCATCAGACGACAGTATATCGGAGACCGCCGGCAAGAATAATGGAGGAGGACTTGGAACTCTCTTTGCGCCCAGGAGATGTCCTCTATTGTTTAGCACTCGCTTCTGATGTCTTTCGCTTATTTGGAAACCGTTCATCGTATCAAAAACTGATTTTATGTCTTTGTATTTCAAGCGAATTCCAAAGCAATTCAATTAAACTCGCCCATGGCTGAAAACGCTCCCGTTGTTGCTTTTGTTTACCCAGAAAATGACCCGTAAGTACATAAACACGCATTTAAAAAATGCGTTCCCTCGCAAAAAAATTGCGTTATCTCGTAATTTTTGCGAGGGAACGCAAAGTTTTTTTTTTTTTTTAACTTCCATGTCACCCTAGGGGGGCTCCGTAGTAATAATGGGATGCAAGTGAAAAAAGGTTTTTTAAAACACGATTCTTAAAATAATCGACAGATTGATCATTAGAGTAACCCTTAGTTGCAGCCTTACATTTGAACAAAATATTGACTTCCAGAAATAACTTTCACAGTGAAACTTTTTTTTCAAAATAAAATCCGAACTTTGAGGTTCCAGTGTATGCGACACCTGGAATAATGTGCGTGTGTGAGCAGTCAGTGAAGGAAACGTTGTGGTTGAGCAAAACATTTGGCACTAGTTTATTTCTCATTTTCCAGAACTGAATACAAACCAGTTGACATGTTTGTCAAGAACCTCAGTGCAGATATAAAAACATGCATCCTAAAAAGTGAGCGACTGACAAATGCGGCGTCTGTCAAATGAGAGACGCCGCCTCCGCCAGATCACCGTTCGTCGGCTAACGACGCTTCACCAGGTGCTAGCCTAGCTTAGCATTCAATTACAAACACCCCACAAGAGAATCAGCACTCCTTTGCTCAAAAAGTTTTTTTTTTTGTTTGTTCTTTCGTTTACGCCACATGACAAGTGGAGGTGGGGGGGATTCAATTGTGGCCACAAGACTGATACATAGCCTGCACACAAAATGCTCATTTTTGGCCACAAAATAGTTCTAACACAAGTCACAAATTTGTATCTAGTGGCCACAAATCAGTATTTGAAAAAGTTGTAAGATGATGAGAAAAAGTTATATTGTTTGTAGTGCTGCCAAGCAATTACATTTTTAAAACTAATTACTCGCACAATTTTGCACAATCAATGGCGATTAATCACATGTTTCTACTTGATTTCCTACAAAGCTTGTCACAGAAATCTTGGCATTTCTGTATATTTTCATTCAAAGACTGTCCTAGTAGCTTTCTTCGACCCTTGCATACAATTATTGTATTCAATTATTCAAACAAAATGATTCAAAGGGACGCTTCTGTTCTCCCCATGAAACTTGTCTCAAATCATCTCAGTTGCATGTTTCGTTATGCAGCCGGCCACCCTTCAGCAGGGTGTTTTGCTCTGAGATCTAATTTGGCATTGTTCTCAAATTACTTTTGATTTCTCCAATGAGCAGTCGAGCAACTTTTTGGGTGTTTTTTTTCTTTTTCTTTTTTTTAGGTAAAACTAGCGAAAAGTCCGTCTTGGTCCGTCTTTGTGCCAGTGACTCATTAAGTTTGGCTGCAAGCGAATTTGTAGGCAATTAAGTCCAGATCTTTTCTAGATAAAAAGTCGTTATTTTCACACAAAAAGACATTGATTTTACTATAAAAATAAAGCATTATTACTCGAATCAACTTTGTATTAAAAGTCAGAATATGACAAGACTAAAGAGAGATTTTGGAGGGAAATATAAAAAGTCTTAATATTAGAAGAATAAAGTGGTCATATTACTAGAGTAAAGTTGTAACGATATGAGATGAAAGTCAGACTTTTTTTCTATAAAAACAATATTACAAAATTAGTTTTTTTTTTAAACAGTGGTAATATTACAAGAATAAATCATTTTTTAAATAAAAGCTGCATTTTGCTAGAGTAAAGGTCTTCAAGAAAAAAAGTCAAGAAATTTTACTGAGAAAATGACAAGAATTACTTTTTTTTGGGGGGGGGGAGCAGCAGACCCCATATTCATGTGTGTGCTTTTTTTTCGTTTTTGTTTTTTTTTTCCCCCCAATCCCCATCTTAGTCGCAGTTGTTTGATTGTTCTTTTTTTTTTTTCATAGGACTTATAAGGAGCGTCAATTATGTGCTGATTTTCGCTATTTGTGGTCAGGCTCCATCCTTATCCCCTGCAAATAGTGGGCTCCGCTCTACTACAAAACTCAAAAAACAGTTTTCTTAGAATCGAGTCATTTTTCGGATGAAATGATGTAGCATTGCGAGATCAAAAATGTATTTGCTCATTATCATATTTTTGGGGGGAAGTTAGAAAAATCAAAATTTTGAACTGTGGCCACAATGAAATGTTGCCCCCTCCCCCGGCACGCCTCGGGCTTCGTGTCTTCTATATCCCGACACACACGGCAGCACTCGAACACAACACTGTGTCAAGACACACAAATGCACAACAACTCCGAGGGCCGACCAGGGCGCGACGGAACGACGGCGCGCCACGCGAGCGTCAATCAAAATGCTTCTCCAGAACCCTCGAGACTATAAAAAATACTTTTTTGGGTGTGCGGCGGCGGAGACGACGGGCGGCGGTCGTCGGGGCGGCCCGGCCGGCGAAGGAAGGCAAACAACTACAAGTAAACCTCCTGGTGGGGGCGTCATAGAGGCGGGGTGGGTGCGGACAAGGACTGTACGATGGACGGTGACGTCACATGCTAGGGAGTCTTCTAGAAACACAGCACAACACACACGTCATGGGTAAAGGAATATAAATAATAGAAGCCCCCCGCGCCCGCCTCCCCAAAAAGGTGCCATGCTCGGATGTTGCAAGATGACATGGAAAGTAGTTATTGAATATTTTTAGAATCAATTATTCTCCCAATTATCCCATGGGTTTGTCAAGTCATTGGATACAAATTGAACAACAATACCAATCCATTAGGATGCATTTAGGCAATACTAGGACGTGAGACAATAAAAGTGCAGGTATTATTTTTGTCCACGTGGGGTCGCCATCCTCACATTGTGCACTGTCGCAATCGTGACTCTGAATGTGTGTGGCTTTGAAAAGGCGGGGCCTGGCCCGGTGAGAGACGTGGGAGTCAGTTAGCTGGAAACTGGCTAACTGTTAGCTGTCAGCTAGTCTGAGCGACTGGCCATAACAGCTCATGCATGAGTGTCAGTCATCTTTTTTCAGGTTCTTTTCTTGCGCTTTGCACCATCAGGCTACCAAGGCCTCTTCGGGCCAGCAGACAAATTATACTAAGTCTAATATCGTTGTAATCGTATGAGACTAAATGTGTATCTTTTGACGAGAAGTTTAATTTTTGGAGGAAAAATGGATGTTGCGAGAATAAAATTGTATATTTTTCAATAGTGTTTTATGTTGATGAAAAAAGTCACAATATTACAAAAATCAAGCCTTTTTTAAGTTCTATTTATTAAAAATGTAATAGATCAAGACATTTTTTAGAATGTAGTCAAATTTCTAAAGAAAAAAATTAATCATGAAAGCGAACAATCTAAATAAAATATGAGTTACATGAGAATGTTTTTTTTTATAGGAAAAAAAGTTTAAATTACAGGAATAAAGTCGTATTTTTGAGGAAACAGTTGTTACAGAACAAGAATAAAGATCTAATAAAAACAAAGATAAAGTACAAACTGAGAAAATCGGATTTTTGTTAAGGACGAAGAAAAAAAAAGACAATATTACGAGAATAAAGTCTGGTATGTTTTGAAGATAAGAAGTGGCATTTTCACCAAAACAAAGTTGGAGTATTGCTGGAAGGGGGATTGCCCCATCTGTGGTCCCTTCTCAAGGTTTCTCATTTTTCCCCGGATGTGTGTTTTTTTTTTTTTTTAGTTTTTCCTTGTCCTCCTGTGGGTTAAAATCAGCTATGGGCATGTAAGCCCTCTGAGACTTTCCTGTGATTAAGATTCATACAAATAATTATTTGACTTGACTATTGCCACAATAAAACTGGATTTTTGTTTAAAAAAAAAAAAAAAAAAGAAATTGCTGAAGGAAACAACAAAAATGTAATGTTACTGTGTCTAATCTCATAAAAATATGACTTTCTCATCACCTTTTTTCCTCATGTTCATCCTTAAAAAATACAATTTCATTCGAATACTATAATGTTTGCTTTTGGTTTTGGACCAAATTGATCTTGGTTGAGATGAGTAATCTTACGATAATAAAGTCAGAATCTTGTGTCATATTTTTAGCGGAAAAAAAGTTGGAATAAATTGGATTATATTACTCTTCCCGATTTTTTTCCCCCCAAAACATAAAGGTGCAATTATTTTGAAAATGAAGTCAAACCTTCCAGAGAAGAAGGAACACATTTTCTCAAGAACAATCATACTTTTCTTGAACAGAGTCGGAATCAAGTGGTCATCTTATGAGTTGAAAGTCCTGATTATGAGAACAGTCCAATTCTTCGGAGAAAAAGTTTGATTTTAGACGCAAATTGTCTTTTTTTTTTTTTTTTTTTTGAGTAGCACCTAAATCTCAATGAACAGGTAATGTTATTTCATTCACGCTCAGAAAATATGAATTTATTCTCATACGATTACAACTTTTTGCCCCTGGAACAAGTACAAGTTGATTGATAAAAGACACCTTTATTCCCGTCCCGTAACGTTTTGATTCCTTTTTGACGTGGACCTCGTGGGTTACGGATCGTTGGTCGTCGTTTGACCTGAGACCAATGAACGGAGCGTAGTGAGTTAAGAAAAAAAAAAAAAAAAAAGTACTTTGAAATAGCGAACAGAGTTGCGTCAAGGTTGTGACTAAGACGGACGGACACAAGACGACACAGGTGAGAAGGACGCACACCAGGAGATGCACTGGAGTCGTTGGACACATTAGTGGTTGAAAACTACAGCAGAGAAATAATTTAGGCAATAAATAGTTCCCCGGCACACAGGAGAAGTATAAAACCTTGTTTTCTTTTTGAAATATAAAAATAGAAGAGGCAGAGCCTTCGATATACACGTCAGTGCCTCACGTCTACAAAAAGCTCCAATCAGACGAGAGCGATTCCGTCAGAGACCATCGAGGGACGTTTGTGGATGTGAGAATGTCTCCCGACACGTTTGCATTCCTATTGCTCCTTTTTGTCCACGCATTCGCTGATACCTTGACTTACCGGTTCTGTTTCTCTCCAGCCCACCCGAGAAAGAAACAGAAAAAAATGTCACAGGATTTTAATATTTTGCATCAGGGACTTAGCTGCGTGTGAGCCTATGTGCATTCGATGGATTGTCCCCCTTGCTCTCCTTTCCCATGTGCGAGGGCATTAATCATTCTTTTTTTTTTTTTTTTGGAATTTCTCCCGGCCTATTTTCAGCTAACGACGACTTGTTTGTGTTGGGGCACGGGTAAGTCAAGGTAGCAGTCCATGCGATATATTGTATATCTGAGCTGTTTGAGGGCTTAGATATAGAAAAAGACGTACGGTACAGTACTTAAAAAAAAAAAACACACACACACACACACACACACCACAATTCACTGAGTGACAGCAGTGGAAGTGATCCTTCTCCGACCATAAAGATATCAAGAATATACTGTACATTTTCCAGCGAGAGACAATTAAAGATAATCAATGTAAGATGCGGTTTGATTGACTCGCTTGTTGCGTAGTGACCACATGGCGACAATCGGGCCGACAATGGAAAATGTTCAAATGGAAATGTTCAATATATGCGGCGGCGGCAAATCTTCAATTGTGTGGCAATTTCCAACTTGGAGCTTTTCACCGCCTCCCGCAATCAAAGTCAGCAAAAGTCCGGTTATCGGATGTCTCTCAAGATGATCCCGGGAATTATCCTGTGGTGAGCGGTGTGTTAAGAGTCATGTTTCTTCCTCGATTTGCAAGGGGGCGACAATTGTAAACCGGGGTACACACATAAGCAAAACCGGGACCATTTTTAGCTCAAGTTCCCCATTACGATGACAGCGAGAAAAGGCACGATTATCAAATGTCTCTATAGATGATTCTATGGTGCGAGGTGTGTTAAGAGTCACATTTTCAGAGTCTGACAATTCTAAGTTGGAGTACACCCACACAAGGTTAATCTGTGTGATTTTGAGCCAGACCTTCCCGTTCCCATCAGAGTTAGCAAAGGCCCAATTATCGGACGTCTCTCGAGACGATCCTGGGCGATTATCCTGCGTCGAGTGCTTTTTGCTCCCTGCTCTGTTCGCAAAACGAGAGGCCGACAACGGTCAAGCTTCTTGTGTTTCTCCTTCGGTTTGTACAAGCCTCACAGGTCAGTCTTGGCCCAGCGACAGAATAGCTTTCATGCTTCTGCTGTGCTGTGTCATTCTTCACTATCGCGTAAAAAACAACAAAAAAAATCTTTGTGTGTACCCCAGATGAGGTTAGTTGTGGGCTGTATTGGGAATTATTTCCTCCTCATTTCCTACTCCCTAATCATTATATTGGAGCATTTTTATATGAATGGACCATATAGTTCACTATAGGTCCCTAAAAAATCCAAATCAAGCAATTAGCGAGAAGGAAATGAGGGAATGACTCCGAGCGCAGCAACTGTGGCAATTATAGTTAATCCTTCGCCTTTGTGTGTGTGTGCGTGTGTGGGGGGGGGTTGGGGGGGCGCCAATTAACTGCGCATTTGCACTCGGTCCCTATCCGCTGCAAATTGCGGCGGTTGACGGCACTCGGCTAACTCATTCACTGCTGCGCTAGTGAAAGGAGAGCGTCAACTCTTTCTTGTAGTGGTTTTGGTGCTTATAGTGAAATAGAACATCATATTTTTACAACATTAACATTAACATGTTGGAAAATGGCAGGCAGTGAATGAGTTTGAGATCATTTTGCGCCACCGCTCATCGATTTGTCTCATCCTGAAACGCAAACAATACCCGGGAAGGGAACATCTTTTCTCGGTATCGCGCATCACGTAACGGGATATATTGCTCTTCTAGTTGTTGACGACTTCTCAAGATGCATCGTGGAATACGCAATATATGGGAGAACCAATACGAAGTCATTATACAGGGTGACAATGCTACAAAATTGCTGACTCACTGCAGACAGTGGCTCGGGAGGGATTCCCAACACAGCCACGGAGCTGAATGCAGAAGAACAAATTTGCGGCCGGACTCCGACATTTGATCCAGTGGGAAGAGAACAGGGAAGGAAAGTGAAGCGCATTTACCCAAAAAAAAAACAACAACAAAAAAAAAAACACAAAGAAAAAGATCCGGGCACCAAGCTGTCCAAGTGCAACACGTGCTAACAATCAAGGTCTCAAAGGTAGCACAGCAAACAAAAGAGTTCAAAAGAAAACACAGCAGTTTGTCGTCCTCGCTGGCGGGAAAACAAAAGTGCATGAACCACTAACGAGAACACGGGAAGAATCCAGTCCGTGGGCCGCACCTTTGCCACCGCACTTACCAGAGCGGCTCCTCCCCGGGCCGAGCGAGCCGGCAGCTGGCGGCCGGCAGGCGGCTTCAGTACGGCTTGCTGTCGTTCTTGGAGCGCTTGAGCTGCACCTTGAGCCGCTTCATGCCGATCTGGAAACCGTTCATGGACTGGATGGCGGCCTGCGACGACACCGGGTTGTCGTAACTCACGAAGCCTGGAGGCACACGCCCACAAGCTCTCGGTTACCGGCGGCCGCTTGGAACCTCCCAATGGGACACTTCATCTCCAGTGACTAATTTGGACACGGCGCATCAATATCGCTTTACTACCTTTTGGAGCATACTTACATCATATTACAGTACATTTGTTCGCCTCTAATGCAGGATGTAGAGATCCTAGTCACACCTATTGAATGTTCTACCGTGTGACATACTTGTCAAATGTAATGTTGATACACCTCTAATGTAGCTTATTTGCATCATTTGAAATGTCTATGCTGCACATCTTATTTAATGTATATACACCTCTAATGTACCCCAACTGTGTATTGAATGCTGTATGCTTTTGTAAGAGACTTACATCATAGCTTCAATCGATACACCTTTAAGGTCTCATATTTACACCACATTTCTTGTCTATACACCTAGTGTAGCATATTTACATTATATTTAACGTTGATATTCACCTGGAATGTACCATATTTAGGATATTTAATGTTGATGAACCTTTAGTGCAAAATGTTCATGTGCAAAATGTCTGATGTGCCTTATTTACATGGCATGTATTGTTTGTACACCTCTGCCGTAGCATATTTAGCATGATCAATTATCAATGCCAATACACCTGCACTAGTGGAACATTGACATGCTATGAAAGGTCGAATGTATTCCATATTTGCATGTTTAATGTTGCGCACACCAGTGCCAACTGACCAAAACACTTGCTGAGGTTGGTCTGCTTGTCAATGAAGACCTTGGCTGAGATGACGTTGCCGAAGGGCATGAACATCTGGAGAAGGTCCTGGTCGCCAAACTCTTGAGGCAGGTGATAAATGAACAGGTTGGCCCCTTCTGGACCTGCAAAGGAGCCGCTTGTAACGCGCACAACACTTGTCAAAAATGTCCGCTGTACGGTCGGTAGGGAAGGCCAGACGTGGCACGGGAAAAGAATTGACTTCTTTGTGCTCACAATATTGACGCAACAAAATGCTCATTTGTGGCTACAAAACTGGCAGAGCCTACACATGAACTACTCATTATCATTCCCACGAACAACTTGGACATGGGGCTAAGCAAATGGGGGGGCACTTTTGCTAGAAATTGAAATACACAATGTCCTTTCTGCTCCGTTTGCTTACCCAGCAGCCTAGGAATGAAAATCGGTTTTATTCATTTGTATGTTGTGCACACATTATACCTCATTTGTGGACACAAACTAGGTCCGACATGCGCACAAAACACTCGTTTATGGGTTTAATATCGTTCCCAGGAATAACTTGTGAGCAAATGCGGGCGAGCAAATGGAACTCGCCTTCACTGGCTATCCAGTGTTTCCCCTGTTCCCCTATTTGCAATTTCCACCTGATGGCAGATGTTTTGAGGGAACCGATCCTCTATATTTGCACAAAAACATCTTTGGCCACAGGAATGTCTGCGATAAAGTTCATAGCTGGCACCTTCTCTTGCCGAAGATGGATGTTGGAGTGCGGGGAGGAGCTGCACTTTGTCAGGTCATAGCCTTGTCTAGTAGAATCAAGTGCTTTGCCACCATCTTGTGGCATCTGCATTAAATCAAAATCCTCAAAGACTTTGATTTTGACAGTTGGAAGCAAATTAGACTCTTGTGTCAAACTCCATTTGTGGCCACAAATTAGCATCTTGCGCTCACGCTGTCGCTTGGATGTGGCCGTATTTTTTTTCCTCCCATGTCATGTGCGATCTAAACTGACCGTGAAAGCGTAACCTCCCTTCTAACCTCAGAGCTCACCTTCCTTTTGGCTGCCCGCGGCCGAGACGCTCTGTTGCGACAGCAGGCTCTGGTTGTAGAGTCCCGGCAGCGCGGCGGCGGCGGCGTACTGCTGGATTCCCGAGTACGCCTGACTCAGCGCCTCCATGGTGCTGCCCGAGCCGTTAGACAGGCCTCCCGAGCCCAGGCCGCCATTCAGAGCCGCCATTCCTGCTACGCACAAACGGCGAGGTGAGCTCATCAATCATACGGCCAACCTCACACCATTCCATACCCACGCCCAAGAGCGGAATATCCGCGATACAGAGAGATCAAGTCAAAACATGTTCCGAAAAATGGCTTTACCCCACTACCCACACTTTGCTACTGTGCAAGTCGGTGCATTCTGGAGAAGAAAAAATACATGAAAAAACGGACATGCCAAGAGAGCGGGGGTTGACTGCAGATGCGCCGGATGCACGGCGGGATGCGGTACCTGCGAGCGAGCCCATGTTGAGGCCGGCTCCCGTGCTGGCGGCCAGAGACTGCAGCGTTCCCAGAGACGCGATGGGGTTGACGGACGACGTGCTGCTGGAGGTGGGCGACGAGCCTGACGCAACAAACAGCTTGAGAAAGTTTCTTTTTCACAGCACCGGTCGCACACAAGGCAAATCAATAGTAGTCCAAAAGAAATCACGATTTAAGGCAAAAGATGAAATCCAATATAACATACTGGGGTTTTTTGGAACCGCAAAAACGGCGGGATTGTCAAGGTACTTGGCCGCAAAGAGAGGATTAGGGGCCAATAAGTAGAACGTGTGGACATTGTGAGAGGCCGTTGGCGATGACCGATCGCCCCGGTCGCTGACTGCACCCGTCCGTGCATTTCGGCGACAGATGCTTTCTAGCCACAGGCATCTTCTATCGGACCAATTTCAAACGCTGCCAATGGAAAAAACGTATCAAATGATAGAACTCAACCTTGGCACTGAATGTTTTGATTGTAACGGACTTCCAAAGTCGTTCTTGGCATTTAACCCATTAACCCATTTGGCCTAAAGCGCCTTTCTCAACAGCTCCCCAAAACCGTCGGTCGCCTTTGGAATCACCCTTGAAAACCCAGAAATTCAACACTTACAAAATGATTCATATCTCAGCCCCTGTAGCAGACAGAAACATCATTCCAAAAGAATGAAAGAGCTTAGACATGTGGCATTCACACAGGCAGAATGTATTATTATTTAATGCTTCAATCGAAGATGTAAAAATAACGTGTCAGCGCAAGAGAAGCGCTATTTGAATTAAAACAAAAATCAAGTGGTAATTACCATCCTCTATTCTGTTACAAACACGTCAATATCGTCATTGTCTACAAACCATATCATATCACGTTCGACTGGTTCCACTGGTCGTGCACGTCGTCTATATAGCACTGCCGTTACTTACTTTAATCAGAGCTCCCGGCGATCGACGGCGTCCGCCGTTGGCCTACCTACGGCCCGAAAAAATTCCACGACATCCTCCGCGGCCTCGCGCCACCGTCACGTGTATATTCTGATGCATTAAGTTGGCTAAGAGACGGAGAATTGGACTAAAAAAGGACAGTGACGTATCCGCTCTACCGGTTTGAAAGGTAGAAAGACGCAACAGCGCTCCCGGCTCTAGTGGTAGAAACGCGCTAATGCGCTCCCGGGCTTAATGGGTTAATAAAGTGTCTGGTGAAACATCCCTCAAAAACCTAAGGGTGACTTTAGGATCACTCTCTAAAACCTGAAGTTTTCCCAGAAAGTCAACACCTACAAAATAATTGACATCTCAGCCCCTGTTGCAGATAGAACCATCATTCCAAAAGAATTTGAGAGATTAGACGTGTGGCTTTCACGCAGGCCTGGGTTTATTATTATTATTATTCACTATTTCAATCAAAAATGTAAAAATAAAATGTCAGTGAAAGAGAAGCACAATTTTTAATAAAAATAAACTCAAGTGGTAATTATTACCATCCTTGATTCTGTTACAAAGCCGTCGATATCATCGTTGCAATGTCTACAAACTCATGTTTTCACTATATATCGCGTTCCACTGGTTTAAAGTGAACAAGAGTGTCATCTTTTTCACTGCCGTCAGTTATTTCAGAAAAAAAAATTCCGGGACATCCTCCGAGGGCTCGCGACACCGCCACGTGTATATTCTGTTGTGTTACATTGGCCGAGAGACAAGAGAATTGTATAGAAAGATAAATAACGTATACGCTCTCCCGGCTCTAAAGTTTGAACGATGCAACAGCGCTCTAGTGGCAGAAAGGTGGTTACGCGCTGCCGGCCTCAATGGGTTCATGAGCTCAAGGGGGAGTTTGCAGTTTTTCCATAAGGCCTAACCAACAAGGTGTCAATCATTCACCGCAGCAGCCTTGCGCTGACCTGTTAGCTTGAGCTTCAGGAGCTTTGCTGGGTCGACTGGTGAAGTGAAGGCTCCATTCAAATCTTGTGAGCCGTTTTAAAATGGTCAACACCCCCTTTAAGTCTGATGTACAGACACAAATGACACATCCAGACTTTTACCTGAGCTTGTTAGTGCACTTAGTGGACTACTCGATGTAGTCATGGCACTGGAGCCGGTTGCTGAGGCCTGGCTGGCGGTCGCTGCTGCCAGGGCGGCCAAGTTCTGCATGGCATTAAGACCTGATGTGCGCACACGCACACAAACACGCACGCACACACACATGCACCCACACACACGCACACGCACGCACACCATCAATCACAGGATGCCATCCATCTCTACATGTGTTGAAAGCACATTACTCGATCCACACTTTTATCGACTACTGAGCAGTAAGGATGGTTGGAAAACGCTGCATTCTTTAAGCCAGCGTTTGGAATAACCCAGTGGTCTGAATTTATATTGAAATCATACATGCAGTTAAAAGTCTCATTCTACTCTGAAATGAAAGCTCAATGACCCTGGATTTTGTCGATTCTACTTGGAGTAGCCACCTTCGCCAGATATAACAGCTGAATGCACACGTTGCATCCTTTCGACAATGCAAATCAAATATTCTTCAGAAAGTTCTTCTCAACTCCATTGCAGAAAGTCGCCTAAATGTTGACACGGATTGGGGGGCGGGGGGTTGTTAATTGCAATTAATGCAATTCGAAGTAACATTCCGATTCGTGATGGCACTTGTATAGGCCAGCTTGTGAACTAGAGACGTACAACTGTTAACACAGCGCTTAACAAAAGCAGGACATTCACTGTGTGTGTGTGTGTGTGTGTGTGTGTGTGTGTGTGTGTGTGTGGGTGGGGGTGTGTGGGGGTGTGTGGGGGTGTGTGGGTGTGTGTGGGGGTGTGTGTGGGGGTGTGTGTGGGGGTGTGTGTGGGGGTGTGTGTGTGTGTGTGTGTGTGGCAAGCTCGCTTCCAGGCTAGTGTGTGATGTGGCGTACCTGAAGCGGGGTGCAGGTTGCTGAGCGCGTTCCCCGTGGAGGCCGACTGCTGCAGCAGCTGTAAGTAAATCTGCACATACCAAACAGTCACAGACAGTCCGTTGTTATCTTCGACAGCCATAATGATACAAAGTAGGGCTGGGTGATTTTGGGGGAAAAAAACCCCCAAAAAACAATAATCACAATTATGTTCTGATTAATATTGAAATCACAATTTTTTAGCAGTCATTCAACTACCAAAACCCAACTTTTAATTTAACTTGAAAGAACAACCAGAAATTAATTTGGATATTAAAATAAGAGCAATAGTTAACATTTGGCCTCTCAGGGGCAGTGTGGTGCATGCATACACTTACACGAAGATTAAAAAGAGTAGAAGACGAAAGTGGCAGACTTTATGAATTAATATAACTGTCTTTTCACGAATAAGAAAGAATATATACCCGTGAGTGTTGTTCCCTGAGCCGTCTGTACGCATTCCTAAAGTCTTTGTGTGTAAAGTTTCTTTCGCCAGTTGAAGGTTCATTCCTCCCGATATGTCGAATGGGCCAATAGGCTTTTCTATTGCGTGCTAGCATCAAGCTGCCAATCTATCGAAAACAAACTATTTCTCGTATTTAAATGTACAATGCGTGTGATTCTTTTTGTTGTGTGATTCGTTTTACAGCAAACTCCAACTACGGTGTCAATAAGGCTTCAATAGCACGCTCGGGGAGAGCAGAAGAACACGTCACATGAGTGCTGCAAGCAACAAATTCACCGCGCCGTTTGTCACATTTATCCTTTTTCTTCGATTATAAAGGTTTATGCTCGTGAGAAGTCGAACTCGAAATCACAATTAAATTTCAATTTAAGTGCAAATCGTTTTGGCTAATGGCACATCTCATCTGTGAGTGTTTCCCAACCAGAAAGAACCTTGCCGGGGGTAAGCATTCAGTAATTTATTACCAAGGTGATAGGTAAATCAATATTTTCCAACATTTCAAAAGCCCGTATAAGAAATGGTATGTGTGAGCTCCAACTTGTTTCTCCCCAAGGAGACAATACCGTCTCCAAAATCAGTCACCAAAAACCGTCCGTGTGTCAGCTCAAGTGTCTCAATAAATCTCAGCTAACTGAGGAAAGCAGGAAGTCAAGTAAAACCGCGACAGAGGGTCGGAATATTCTTCTCGTTAAGTGCTTCCTTTATGACATTTACAGTCGAAATGCCTGTTTAAACGGGGGCTTTTGTAACAAAGGCAGGTTTATTATTCAATTGAGGTATCTTTTCATATTATGAATTTATTTTAAAAACGAGGACAATGACTGAGAATTAAATGTTACAAATTAAGGATATGAAATGAAATCATTTCCATTGTTACCTTCTACTTTTGGAGGATTATCATCATGTATGAGTGAGGGGATACTCACTGTATAGCAACACGTTGTTTGTGGGTGCACAAGACAAAAAAGGAAAACCAGTTTGTGAAGCGCAAGATGCTTACGGCGAGGTACTGCGGCCCCAGACTTCCCAGCCCGGTCAGGTTTCCCCACATGGACGCGGCGCTGAGCTGCTGCATCTGCTGCTGCAGTTGAAGCGCCATGCGTTTCTGCTCCTTGTCCTTCTGGGTGTCGGCAAACTTCACCACGATGGGCGACGAGCAGCCCTGAACACGACACACAAAGGCAAAGTCTCACACAATGAAATAGGGCGCTACCTCGACGTACCACTTTCATTTGTTTACTGACCAAGCTGGCAAGTCCAATTACTTGTACAGCAAATCCATTTCCCCCATTGGAAGGAACTGAAATGACATGAATCCGTTCCAGGGCCCCCCAACGCACCACCATTCTTTTCGTATGTGTTTTTACCTCATTCACTTGCAGCCGTTTTCAAAGCAGAGTTCCCCATATTGCCGGGAGTTTTTGAGCATTTTGACTGATCTTTCCAGTCCCACAACATTTTGTGTTCTGTGACAACAGAAACACCAAACCTACCAAAAGAAAGAGTAGACTCTCTTCTTTCACAAGAAAAAAAATGTGTTTTTCTAGATTTTTCTGTTCTTCAGTGATCAGCAACAGGACATGGGTTGGTTTGACCTAAAACATCAGCTTCTGACCAAAAAAGCAGAGGACCATGACTTTAACGACAACATTTTTTGCCTTTGTGACACCTCAAACTACAGAGGAACTAAAACATGACTGGGGAAGAGCCTCTGATGGCAAAACAATCATTTATTGACAGATAATGCACTAAGAAATGCTTGCCATTCACTCCTTGAACTGTCATCTTTTCTCGTGACGGACACTTTCTACAATCTAACGTCACACATACTGTTTATACGCCGAATGTGGGGTGCCAAAACCTGTTTTGACTTGCAACATGTTGGCATTTCTCTCCTTCATAATCTGTGCTGATGTCAAATTCAAAGTATAGAAGCACTACCATCTACAGGGAACTGTTTACAAACTTGATATTCAGAAATTGAGCGAGATCCTCCACCGTGCCTACATGTTGAAAAACGGACTTGGCAAATATATGTCAGTGGCAGTGAATGAGTTAATAGACAAAATAGCACTGCACTGTAAAAAAAAAAAAAAACCCACCATAAAACAATCAAAGTGAGTGTAAAGTGTAGTTACGGTTCCCACTGTCATATTGGTGTGTTGGATGTGTTCCTTTGAGGGGCGTGGCGAGTCTGATGGCGTGAGTCGTGACCCCCAGCAGCTTCTTGCCAGTGTTCTCATTTTGTAATTGTGTGACTGTTTGTGTCAAGAAACGTTTGTGCATGTGTATGCGTGCTGGCTGTTCACCTCCATGGTCTGGGACTGGTGCATGGACTTGATGGCGGCTTGGGCCATCTGTCTGGCTGTGAACGTCACAAACGCGCAACCTGAAACACAAAAACACGCATGTGTCTACAACAGAAGTGGACTGACACCAGGACAAACGTGCACAACACAGTTTGGACGTTAGCAGATTTTTTTTTAAATAACTGCATTCTAAACTGCTGAGAAGAAGAAACCATTTGACGTAGAGCTTATGAGGTTCGATCCGACAACGACAACAAACGACACGACTGAGGAATGTGAAGAAACGGTTTGACTGTCGACCATCCTAAACAACAAACTTCGAACCCGGTTGAAGACACATTTCTATTCTCTGGCTTTTGATCCGACCTGAAATGTTCAGCTCTTTTCCGGTGTCTACTAATTGTATTGTATAATTAGCATCTCTGGTGAGTCTGATGTACCGTATTTTCTTCCAGTGTTTTGTTTCAGGGATCAGGTAACAACCAATCATGGCTCAGCTTCACAAAACAGATGCGCCGTGATTGGTCGTGACATGAGCCAGGACCAACTGCGATGTCATTTTCAGTCGACAGCAGTGGCAAAATGGCCGTCCGCTGAGATATGTTAAAAATGGCTGGATCTTACTGCTTAACTCGTATTCCTCAAACGCAATCTAAATCAGGATGCCAAGTTTTTTTGGTGGGCCTGCATAGAACATATTCTGTGAAAGAAAATCTTTGGGTTGACTTTGTCTTTAATAGTGCAAAATCAATTTTCATCCGCTCGCTCAAATAAATGGTAGGATAATCGTCAGAAAAATCCACTTGTAAGAATATCTGATAGGCACAGCCGTAGTTATAAGGCAGTAGAAAGCCGCAGAGGAACCAAATGGCCGCCCCCTGAGATGGCTAAAAACGGATGGATTTTGCTGCTTAACTCATATTCCACAAACGCAATATTCATCAGAATGCCACATTTAGTGAAGGTGCATAGAACATATTATTGCAAAGAACTTGGGGGGGGGTTGACTTCCCCTTAAAGCAACACCACCACACAAAATATGTATTTGAGATGCACACATTATATTTGTCCACTTGGGGTCGCCATCCTCACGTTCTACACTGTTGAAATCTGTGAAAATGTGTGTGACTGTAAAAGGCGGGGCCCGGCCTGGGTGACTGACATGAGAGTCAGCAAATGTAGGGTTGGCTGTTGTTGGCTCAGGTTAGCAGCTGGCTGTTAACTGGCTAACCGTTAGCCAGTCAGCATATTTCAGTCTCTGGGCGTCATTTGTGGCCGTGGCAACTCACGCGTATGGATATATGGTTATATATTTGGACGAGCGGTGGTAGGTTACGTTAAATTTGCTCATGAGGTTTAAATTACCTGAAGTTGTGTCAAGCATCGTAGACGCGCTGTTGTGTACTACACTTTTGCTGTGCAATAGATACATGGCACTTTTATCTTTTTTTAAGTGTGAAATGATCCCAAACGTTGGACACTCTCCATCCTTGACAAAGTCTTTGCTCCTGGCTCACGCTTATTGCAACGTGAGTGCGCAGTCGCATTAGTCTGCGCGTAAAGCCGACTTAGGAGAAAGCGGCGGCAAGGCAACCTCATGATATTCCAACCATGTTCCCACATGTATGATGTCTGCGGAGTGCAAGAACACTGTCGTCACCTCGGCTCAGTCCGTCGGGGCCCCGAAGTATCCGACACTCCTCGATTTGTCCGTAGGGCGAGAACATCAAGCGCATGTCGTTTTCGTTACACTTCTTGGAGATCATGCCGATGAACAGCTTTCTGTCCTCCACCGCTGCGTCACACATAAAGTGCACGCTCATTTACGTTTTTCAACAGTCACTCATAAACAGCGCCCCATCGAGTTGCAATGTATCATGATGAAGAATTTGATTCCCCAGCAAATCCTCACCGTTATTCTTCTCACTGTCAGCCGGCTTCATCTGGATGGGATGGTGCATCTGGAGGAGGGAAAACAGTCAACGTCAATGCTGACCTCTGCTTTGTGCGGCTGTTTTTGCTGTTTTATAACTACAATATGGATGACCAAGTCCACCGACGAGCCGTGAGTTGTTAAGAAAAGCACAATTTAAGTAATGCTCCAGATGAACACAATTACATACTGGGACATGAATTGACAAGCCAAGTGTGTGTGTTGTTGTTGTTGTTGTTGTTGTTGTTGTTTTAACCAAAACTGAGCGGATCTACAAAAAAGTAGGACAAAGCCAATATCACATTTTACTGAAACAGTGGATACCATATACTATTAACGCCATGGATATGTTCACATTCCATTGTTTTAATGGCTGCCAATGGTGAACTTTTGCTGCCAAAAAACAATTTAGCAGGGCAGGTTTTTAGCAGAGCTGTTAAGCATCACTGAAAAGGTGAAGCTTGCTCGCTTTTGCCACTAAGCTCCTTTTATAAGTTGCGTCGTGGTCAGCAACATTTTCTTCTTGGGGTTGGGAACCGACAAAGAAAAATGAAAGTTAATTACACAAAATGCATTGACAGATTGACAGGTGGTGAGGGTACTTAGTTATCTTTGCAATTTTGCACCATGCTTTCCCTAAGAAATGTTCAAATGACAAATTCTTTAATAACTACTGAGGGAACAGAAGTGGCATGTGACGATGAGCGAACCGCGTCAGAGAAGGGCGGATGCTTGTTTCTATGGGAACCAGCGTGCTGTGAAAGGCGAGCTCGAAGGACGCCGCAGCCACTCACCCCTGGAAGAATCTTCATGTTGTGAAGCGCGTTCTGTGCTTCCAAGGCCGACTTGCGAGTGTAGTACGTGATGAAACAGCATCCTGCCGCAAGACAACACACACACACCCACGCACACGCACATACATACACATACACACTCAACAAATGGCAACTCGATGACGCCATATGGTCCAAACCGTCGTATAGGGTCTGTTTATTTACTCAACTGCGGATTCGGGAGACTTTGACTACAGGAGGGCTATTTAGAACAGTTTGAGATCGACTTGTATGTCTTTTGATAAGTAGGTAGTAATACAAATGAGGCTGGTTAACGCGGGAGTGGCGGGCGTTATAAAAATCGACTTTACGCTGCTTTTAAATTGCCAGTTTTAAAGCGCTGGCACTGACAACAAAGATAATTATAGAGTAATTCAACATCTTATTAACATACAACATTGTTTTCATTCATGTCAAACATTTTGGTTCAACAAATGCTGAACAAGATAAAATAACCCAGTGACCTAGTAAAAGTATTCTTTTTGTTTCCTCAAAGTGATTTTATGTGATAGCCTGGCAGCACCAAAAGCGAGACCAGGCACAAGGAAATACTTCATACGGCGTCTTTCAAGTGTGGTGAACAAGTTTCAAGTCAGTGGCATGGAAAATGTCATATTTGACACTGTCGAACTGGTATTAGTGGGTTTTTGTACCTTTCAAAGTGAATCGCAACAGTTGCTTTAATGAGAACACACAAAGAGTGATTCCAGTCCATCTGCTCAAGAGCAGCGAAAGGTGTGAAGCCGACTGCATACATTTCCACGAGAGCAAGGAATCCCCGCCCATTCTCTGACCTCTTTCTTTCTTTGAGCACCTGACTGCGTCTGTCTGTATGTACTATGAGTGCTGATAATTTTTTTTTTTTTTTAAATAAATAAATAAATAAATCAAAATCAAAAATCTGGGTTTGAGACCCCGTCTTGGCAAGACCTTTGAACTGCTGCATGTCTTCATATCAAATTGTCTGACCTCTTTGCAAAGAAAATAAAGTCGGCAATTAAGTTTGTCCTCAAGTACTGTATTTGTTTCTGTTTCTACCAGAACAATATTTTCACTTATTGCAGGTGGTTCTGGAAGCACGGCCCGGGATAAATGGGGCTTCACTGTCCCACGACTTATTTGGCCAGTCGAGTGTCAGAAGAGAAAGATGACGACGGTTTGAACGTCCGCTTTGTCCACAAGCAAACTACCGTCACGGGACACAAGGGCACTTTTGTCCCGGCTCACCTTTGCTCTGTGGCGGGTTCTGGCTGCGGTCCCTGAGAACGTTGATCTCGTAGACGGCGCCGTACGGCTCAAAGAGCTCACGCAGCTGCTCCTCGGACCACGAGCGCGGGATCTGGCCCACAAACATCTTGATGGCGTCCACATCTGGTTGGTCGGGGTGGTCCAGGGACCCGTTCATCTTCTTGCCACTGCAAAGACACACAAGACTGTCAGAAGTACAAATCATCTCTCTTTGGTCATCGACTGTGTCTGCCAGGCCGTGTAGCGGCAGGCAGAACAGTTCAATGCTCTTCGCCGAGATGGGAGAAGGAACAATTAACCTGCTGTCCACCTGTTGCCATTCATACGACAGAATAAATACTACAGTATATTTTTCAGACTAGTGTTGCAGGGATACCGGTACCAGTACCGTACCGTGATTTTTTGGCATCAAACTCGGCATCAAAGGCTCTGTCTCAAAGGCATACATACACGTAAAGCCGCGGCAGCCGCCCGTCCTCCCGGCGTGTGGGAAACGTCTTAAGTGTACGCCTCCTTCTGCATAAGAGGACGATGGCCTCAAGCAGTGAAGCGCTCGCCCCTCCGCTCGCTGCCACCCTGCTCCTTGTTGAAAAGAATGACGCGAAAAGTGCCATATGGAACGTTTTTGTGTACATGACCGACAGCCGTGGCAAGCCAACCAACATGGCAAAAAAGCCCGTCTGTAAGGCTTGTTTTAACGTCTGTAAGGCTTGTTTTAAAACGGCCGTGGCTCAAGGTGGGAAGACTTCAAATCCGACCAAGCAACTCGCTGACCGGCGTCCAGCCTTCTCCGCCAGTTTAAAGAGCGACAGGTTGTGATACAACACTTCACTCAGAAATAAGTCGAGTGGGAATTATTTAGTTCACAATTTGCATAATTTGACGACACATTCGACTAGCTGGGAGCGGCCTACCGAAGACTAGACACACACGCATGCACTCACGCGCTCAAAGCAACATTACGTCGAGTCATTATCAATGAAATGAACATATTTGCTGGCCCGTAACGGTCTGTGTCCAAAAAGCATAGAGGCTATGCAACTGCATATCTGACCATGAAAATGATCATAACCTGCTCAATACTGCATTAAAGTAGATGCCACACAAATGGCTCAATAAACCTCTGTGCACTTTTTCTGCTTGTGAGGTTGAAAAAGAATAGATAAATGGGAATTAGTTTTCTGAAAGTTTCATTTGCATGTAGTCTACAAAATATAAATCATCAAGTATAGAAAGAAACAGTGTAAGATATTTATCTCACTCCTCCACAAGCCTACAAACAGATGCATATCCCAATATTTTGAATTAATAAAAAAAAAAAATAATAATAATAATTTGAAGTTCTTTTGTCAGTTTTAATTTTGCTGCTTTTGCTGATTTTTCATTTTTGGCGAGGTACCGTTTCGGTACCGGTATCAAGGTACCTTTTGCAGGTATAGCATCAAAGTCAAAATGTTGGCATCGTGACAACACTACTTCTGACTATAAGTCGCTCCGCAGTCTAAGTTGCACCAGTGAAAAAATGCATCAGGAAGAAACGAAAAAACACACAGAAGTTGCACTCGACTATAAGTCGCATTTTGGGGGGAAAAGTATTTTACCAAAAACGAGACCAAGAACAGTAGAGCTCGGACTCGCACCGCTAAAGAGGGTGGCAGTAATGCACCATAATTATTTGCAAACTGCCATAAGTAGTAGTCATGGCAACTAACCAAACTTTGGGGAAAAAAGTGTGACCTATAGGATTAAAAATACGGTAATAGCTAAGTGTTCAAATCAACAGGCCCAAATTTTACATTTGGGAGAAAACTGAGATGAGTCATGCTTTTTTAAGCAGATACTTTTGGCGACATTTTTGTTTGGCGGTGTGCCGTGAGATTTTTCTAATCAATCTCAATATAGGTTTGGAAACATTGATCTAGATCTATGTATTATATCGCCGCTGCAGCGCAGAAAACTCCTTTGTCCGAATGTGGTCAAGTTGAAATTTAAGATCAAAGTCCATACTATCGGTCTATCTGCATATAATCGGACATCATTTTAACATATTATGAACTAATTGATGTGTTTAAAATAACTTGGCAATAAATCTATTAACCCTTGACCGCTCAAATGTCCGAGCCATGTTGTGAACGTCTGCCTCTTCCTCACTCTCGGGAACCGTGCAGCATTATGTCATCTCAACAATGAAAGTCTGAATGTCTTTTACACAATAACGAGTGAAAATCGGGAGGTTATATACATATGAGTAAACCTGTTTTGTTCACAATCACTGTATCACTGTAATTCTGCCATGAAGAAGTAACTGGTCTGCCTTGAAGGTAGGTGCGTGCAGCTTCATTTTGGCCAATTAAAGTGCTTAGTCAGCTCATTATTTTATTTGATGCATCAGTTGTGGCTCTAAGACCTTTGAAATAGAGTTTGGAGGATGATATAACACAGTTGTTTATTAGAGGCCTTTTTTGTGGTCGGGCAAGAGGGATGTCGACTTGAGTGTAGACATTCATGTGGGCGGCTGACGTCGAATTCTATCATTTTAATCAATGACAGCATCGTAAATTTGTGATTTTTTTCATATTCAATTATTGAACATGATTTTGGGGTACTGATTGCGTTTATGTCAGGGTAAACATGTTCAACAAACAAGAACAATCCAGTTGCCTCCCTTCAAATTTTGGCATTTGGCATGACCTGGATCATCAGTGAGAATGTACACAGACAACCAGAAATCTTGTTTGGTCATATCATGTCACGTCATGTTTTGTTCTCAGTTAAGTCCAATAAAAACTTCTGGCTCAAAACTGGAGAAGCTTCTTGAATTAAGGCGAAATGTCTTCAACAACCAAGAGGGACACAGTCGGATTAATTCGTAAATTGCTTCGACAATTTATATATTATGTAAACTTCAATAAATATACTGAACACACACGCAAAACTTGTGCTTGTAAGTGTACAGCCATAACGAATAGCAAACCACTTCAATTACTGCGGTATAAGTGCAAGAAATAGTGCCAAAGGCGACTCACACAGGACTAGAGTTCAAAGAGCAATGATCCACCATCATCTCCGGGAGAAAATCCAGTTTAAAAGACGCCATGGTGGCTTTCAGCGAAAGCAAAAGCAAACACAAACAAGGGTGAGCCGCCGGAAGTCAAAAAACACGCCGCTTGCTGAGAGGTAAACACCAACTGGATCTACACATGGACAACCTGGCCAGCCGACGACCACACGGTCAGAACATGAGGCCGAGGAAACGCGGGCAGAGGACGACACCATAGGCAGCGAAAAGGCCTGTGGAGGAAGCGGGGATGCTGGCGGGATGACGGGGGGCCAGAGGGCGTGATGGCCACAATCAAAATGCTGATGACCCGTGGCCTTTGTGAGCGTTTCTCCTAGGCCAGCAGATCTGGCTGCAGCGTCAGATAAACAGCATGTCAGATTGATGGCGATAAGGCCCAGTGGGCAGCGGGAATGAAAAGAGGGAGTCAATGCAGCCACGCAGCCAGCACGTAATCCCCGGACTAGTAGCACCGCCGGCCAACAATTAAGTTCCGGCCACAGTGGAGAAGGACGGGGGAGGCTGTGAATTAGTGTGTGTGCGTGTGTGACCTGTGTTAACAAACGGACAGACAGCAGAAGTCATTGGATGCTAAGAGCAATCATACACACACGACGGAGTAAACCCTGCAACTACTTTTAATGTCTTCTATGATCGCAAGTACATGTCCAGGGTTGGGTCGCATCTGAAACACAGAAGCCCAGACTTGACTATTTGTCAGACCTTTAATTACAATTAACCTGTTATTCAACAAAATAAATCTCATGAAAAAGTTGTTTCAACTAATTTATTTTACCCGTATTGTTAATTCTACAATATGACATATGTTGACAAATAAAAAAATAAAACAAAGAAAAGACAAGATAAGAAAAGAGAAAAGAAGGTACAGTATTATTCACAGTGATACATACGGCAATACCGGTGTCAGTAAACAACTGCAAATTTTATTTTGTCAAAAAAATAGTCAAATAGAATGAATAATGAAATTATTGACTAATACGGTCATATTTTGGGGAACAATTTGGCTTTAAAAATGTCTTATCTTGTGGGAAAATGACATGAAAACATCTGCCCAGCATGTCATTTGATACTTTATTAATCACGAGGGAAATTCCAGATAAAAACATGTGTGGTATGCAAATATTTGCGGAGTCCTCACAAATACAATCCAGTACACTAACTCCCTGTAGTCGTGCCGATGTGCAATAAAGTTTCCTGTTTTGAACACACTTGCCACTTCCGCGTTAATAGCTGACATCACGTGCGTCCTCCTTGCGGATATAAATAGTGACCAAAACATAATTTATTAATAGTGACCAGAAGTGTTACCACTGGTCGCACTTGACACCAGCCTTTCGCCATAAGCGCCACACATCACGTACTAGTCGCATTGTTGTCACCTTAGCTTTAGCGTTAGCCAACCAAGACCAACAAGTTTGACAGTCAGCTGCGAGGTGCGCGCGCACACGCAGCTTCAGCTCGGCTAGGCTAGGCTAGGCTAGCTTGGTGGCTAGCACGCTCGCTAGCTCCCAACAAGCCTTTCTCAACTTGAAATGAGCAACTTACCCGTCTTTAACGCCACAGTTTATTTGGCTTGTTTTGGCTCAGACCAGGGTGCCGTGTTGGACGTTGGTCAGCTAATATAATGTTATGTTGTGCTGTACACTTTCAAATCGACAAGTTTAAGCGCCGAGTTCTCCTAACTTGACAGATTGTGACAGCTACCCGTTACTGTGTTAAAATGGAAGGCACTCGCCTCAGCTGGGGCCGCTACCATTACACCTCTGTTTTTCGGCGGGGGGCGGGGGGGGCGGGTTCGACTGTTATGAGGCTATTTCAGACCTTTTTATTCTTTCTTCGTGTGTTTATTTTTTTATTAACGCTAATTCATTTAAAACATTTACTTCAGATGCTTCGTAATTTCAAGTCACGGCTTTTAGATACGGAGGTGGTCGTCGAATAGTCTCCGCCTTTAGGTGGTACGGTCCATCGTGAGGCACCATGCTGGACAGATGTTTTGCTGTCATTTTTCTACAACATAGAACATTTAAAAGTACGGTGTTGCTCAAACTAGCCAGTAATTTATGATCAATTACCAAGAATCAAACAGTTAGAATAAATACAAACAGATTATTTTTACAAAACAAGGAATTCGATATGTTTATTTGTCATATGCACAGTAAAAACATAACAGTAGCTGAGCATTGACATTCTTACATTACAAGTCTATCTACATTATATATATATATATATATATATATATATATATATATATATATATATATATATGTATTTGTATATATATGTATATATATATATATATATATATATATATATATATATATATATATATATATAATGTATATGCATCCATCCATCTATCTATCTATCTATCTATCTATCTATCTATCTATCTATCTATCTATCTATCTATCTATCTATCTGTCTGTCTATCTATCTATCTATCTATCTATCTATCTATCTATCTATCTATCTATCTATCTATCTATCTAATTACCTATTTACCTATCTACCCGTCCGTCCATCCATGCATCCATCGATC
Source organism: Filicampus tigris (assembly GCF_054856515.1). NCBI lineage: Eukaryota > Metazoa > Chordata > Actinopteri > Syngnathiformes > Syngnathidae > Filicampus > Filicampus tigris. Next base: position 649,920 of record NC_141219.1, read on the forward strand.
CATCTATCCAATTTCAATTAGAAAATAATATCCATCAATCCATCCATCTAGCGATCTAATTTAAATTAAAAAATAATATGTGTTCATTTATTTATTAATTTATTTAGCTATACATCTACTTCTATGTTTACGTACTCATTAGTCTCCTTTTGTTATTATAATATTATTATTGTATTTATTGTTGTTGGTTTTATGTTCAATCTTACTCTAAGACTAAGTAGAGGAAGCACTTTGTTACAACTTCGGTTGTTGCTAAACTGCTCTGTAAATAAAATAGATTATTATTATTATTATTATTATTGTTATTATTATTATTATTATTATTATTGGTGCATGTTGACGTCTCAAATCTGATCCCGACGGCCCCGCCTGCCGCGTCTTCGTGACGTCACTTTGTGCTGGCGCAGGAAGTCCGTGAACGCACCTCGGCAGTCACATGACAAGCAGACAGAGCTGTTGGACTGCTCCGACACTCATCTTGGAATCATGGTAAGTGGTCCTATCGACGCAGTGCAAGTGCAACGCATACCTTTGGACGCAGCCGAGCTCGGCATTTATGGAATATATGTGCTCGTCTGCGATCCAAAAAAGCCAGACGAGCGTTTTAACGCTGCTTGTGGCCTAAACGCGTCCGTCATGCAGAAATGGAGGCTAGGCTAGGCTAACCTAACCTAACCTAACCTAACCTAACCTAAAAGCGACTTCCAGCTCAAGGCCAAAACATGTTAAATGCAAAGTGAAACTTGTCTGTCGTGCTCTTTCATCGTGTTATTCGCGGCATGGAACGTGCTCAGCTTGTTCTGTCTTGTTATTCGGGCCACTTTTGAAGGTTGAGTCTGACGCCAGATGGATGTTGTTATCTTAGCTTAGCAAAATGTAGCTTTGTCAAATGTTACAGCATCGTGAAAGGCAGATGTCATCCAATAAATACTTGTGTTTGCTCAAATTTGATTAAACATCCTATTGATTGCGTCTTTATGTGTCACAGTAAAGAGGAAGTTAACCAGCTGAACACTTGTCAAGAACAGCCATAGTCCATCGTTACAGTAATTCCTATCAAATATCAGATGTTTGAGCTCCTCTTACTGTACTGAAATCTAGCGGCGTTAAGTGAGTACTTGTGTTGATTTCAGAAATTGGCTGCATGGTGAAGATGTGTTTTGCATAGCTGCCTTTCAGTTCAGAGTTTTGTAAGTATGTGTGTAAAAATATTCAAGATTAATTAATTTCCTTGAGACCAGTGTTGTGAGGCAAAGCCTTTTGAGACATTTCCAGTGATTTAAGTATCATTTCCGTGAATATTTAAAACTGGTGCAATGCACCAATTTCAAAGTTACCGCATGCACAAGTAACTGTCTGTCCGATTGTCAAAATGAGTCGAGAACGTACTGAATACTATAAAAGAATGTCTTAGAACCTTTGATAAATTAGACTAGTGAAGAAGTGTTAGTTGTGAAACTTGTCGTATTTGTTCACAGTAGTGTCAGATTCATATAATTGTCCTTTTATGCTGTATAAGCTTCGTTTTTACTCTCATGCAGTGTTTCTCAAACTTTTGACACCAAGTACCACCTAAAAAAAATTCTTAGATCGCCAAGTACAACCATCCTGACAACATTAAAATGCAGTATTGTCATAGTCCCCTATGTCCCCTATGTGTTAATCAAAAGCGAGGCATTTTTTTTTCAAGAAAAAGATAATCTCATCAGATAAATTTCCGTTATTTTTCCCCCCAAGTAAATTATAACTTAAGCGAGGAATCATAGTCTTATGAGAAGGAAGTCACGTTTTTTTTTCTTTTTATCTTCATATTTTGTGAATGTATCCATGTGTTTTTCAAGAAATGTTTTTGTTATTTGTTGTCTTTATGTGTCACATAATTATATTTTTAAGTTAAAAAAAAGTTATGTTTTTTGGGGGGATATTTTTTCTTTTTTATTTTGCGAATCCAAGAAGGCCAAACCAGAAAACAGATGAGCCGTGCCGTTCGCAATGCAAGCCCCGATGGCAGTTGTGACGTTAGTTTCAGTTGACAGCCGAAGGTGGTATTACCCAAAATAGAAACCCCTAAAACGAATGAAAACAGATGGATTAACCCATTAAGGCCGGGAGCGCTGTTGCGTCTTTCCACCGTTACAGGAGAGTGTATACGTCATGTTCTTTTTATTATTTAATTATGGGTCTCTTAACCAATGTAATGCAACAGAATGTATATTTGACGGTGTCGTAAGCCCGCGGAGGATGTTCCGGAATTCTTTCGATTCATAATGGCGGATGCCGTCGATTATTAGCGCTCCAAAAATGAGTAATGGCAGTGATATAGACGACGCGCTTGTGGACTTTGAACCAGTATAACGAGTCTCACGTGATATATGGTTAAGACATATGTTTGTAGACAATGACAATATAGACATCTTTGTAACAGAAAAGTTACCACTCGATTTATTTATTTTTTAATTAAAAGTAAGGCTTTTCTTGCACTGACACTTTATTTTTACGTCTTCGATTGAAACAGTAAAGATGACTAAACTTTGGCCTGTGTGAAAGCCACATGCCTTAGCTCTCAAATTCTTTTGGAATTATGTCTCTGCTACAGGGGCTGAGATATTAATTGTTTTGGATGTCTTGATTTCTGGGAAAACTTCAGGTTTTCAAGGGTAATTCCAAAGATGACCTTAGGTTTTGGGGAGCTGTTGAGCCAGGCGCTCTAGGCCTTAATGGTTAACCTGCTTAATTTCTTTTTCCAAGAATGCACTATCAATCAGAATGTTGTGTTTAGACTAGTGGGGACACATACAAGTATTGCTAAGGATAGTTTTTGCATTGAATTCCCTTTGAAAGGATCATATATACAGTATACTGCAACATCGACGGTAGTTCCGTTAGCCTGTTTATGGAGCTTTACATCATACCTGTCAACCCCGGGGTGAACTGAATCTTACGGAAGTTGTAATTTGCACATACATATCTGTGTATAATCTTCCACATTAGACATTATTTTCGACTGGCTGCTGTCACATGATCGGAAATCAGCTTTAGCAAGAAAAAAAACAAGTAAACATAATGTTGCGGGTCTTATGACAGCTTGTACGTGACGTGTGGTTGTTTTGCGCTTGTGTGAGGAAGAGCGCAGAAGACTCTTGTCTCCCTCTGACGTGTGTTGTTGGGCTACTGACCCTCCCCCTTTTTGATGACGTGTGACGGCCGCGGTCCAACTCTGGCAACTCTGGCCCCGGAGAAAGATCTCCACTGCGTCTCCCGGCTACGGTTAGGCGACAAAAACAGGTACAGATAACACATTGGATAAAAAATGACATTGGCTGTAGGGCTGGGTTCTATGACTGAAAAGTATGCCACGATATGAGTGTTTCATATTGGTCGATATCGATTATACATTGAATTTTTTTTCTTTTTTTAAACTATTGAAAATAATGACCCTGAAAAACTGTCACAATCTAAGTATTTCATATCAGTCAATATTGATAATCATTGATTTTATTTTAAACGTATTAAAATAATGATAAATTAACTTTGTTTTAGGCGGCACGGTGGTCGACTGGTTAGCACGTCCGCCTCACAGTTCAGAGGTCGTGGGTTCAATCCCGACTCCGGCCTCCCTGTGTGGAGTTTGCATGTTCTCCCCGTGCCTGCGTGGGTTTTCTCCGGGTACTCCGGTTTCCTCCCACATTCCAAAAACATGCATGGTAAGTTGATTGGACTCTCTAAATTGCCCCTAGGTGTGATTGTGAGCGCGGATGTTTGTCTTTGTGTGCCCTGCGATTGGCTGGCAACCGATTCAGGGTGTCCCCCGCCTACTGCCCGAAGACAGCTGGGATAGGCTCCAGCACGCCCCGCGACCCTTGTGAGGAGAAGCGGTATAGATAATGGATGGATGGATGGATAACTGTGTTTACGTCGTTGCGTAGCGTAATGTGCAGTTTCTCCTCGACCAGTGCATTGTAAATGCTTATTTGCATTGGGTGTTACCCCAAAGCCGTATTGTTGATAAACATACATTAGCCTTCATTCAATGTTCCTACAGTGTAAGAGAACTAATACTCTTGCAGTGCACACATTATCGTTGACCAACCGTATTATTACTACTTTATCTTTTTGGCAAACTCATTATTGCCACAGTCCATTCATATTTTACTTGCCTGATTTATAACTTGAGTGCGATGCCGAGGGTTGGCTAACTGGTGCCAGCATGTAAAAGACAGGGAACTCCTTTAATTGTACACCACGTCTCCATCCGGAGGTGTTTAATCGGGTTATCGTGCATAATATCATTTTATTGTAAGAGTTTTACTGAGTCGACTTGTCATTTATTTGAACAGAAGTTACACCGCTCGCTCTCTAGACGCAAGTAGCGCACGGATCCTGCATTGGGTTAGCTGCTTCTTCTTCATTGGTTTAAATGGTTCTTCTTCATTGGTTTAAATGGTTCTTCTTCGTTGGTTTAGCGGCTTTTTCTTCCTTGGTTTAAGTTCTTCGTGTTTGGAGGCGGAAGCGCCCTGCCTAAATCACACACCATGCAACGATCGGGTTTGTTTTCAATTTTTTCTATCGAATGTTTTGGCAATGTCATTTTCTATTGATATTGATCACCTGTCAATCGCGATACATATTGATATCGAATTATCGGCGCAGCCTTAATTGGCCGTACAGATTCGCGATGTACGCCTTAAATGTTTGAAAGGGTGTTTCCACCTGTACAAATTATGCCGAAAGCCTACAACTTGACAGGTATATTTACATTGTGTGCTAGCATTAAGCCAGTGGGCATTCGCACGTTATGGTAAAGAATTTGTTTGGAACAATGTTGTCGTTTGATTTTTTTTTCTACAAGTGAAGGGGGGAGATTGGAACAGATTATACATTTCGAGGCCACATCAGTCCACAGAAGTAAAACACATACAAAGTTGTTTGTTTGTTTGTTTTTCTCCCTCATTTCAGCCGACGACACAGCAGTCTCCTCAGGATGAGCAGGAGAAGCTTCTGGACGAAGCCGTGCAGGCCGTCAAGGTCCAGTCCTTCCAGATGAAACGATGCCTGGTAGGAACATTCCAACATGGCGTCTTGTCATATGAGCTCACGCGATCGGGCTCTGTTCTCTTCATTCGTCGTTGTGTTGCTTTGCACTTGCTTGACTTTGTTGTTTGCGTGCTGTCACAGGACAAGAACAAGCTGATGGACGCACTGAAACACGCCTCCAACATGCTGGGAGAACTGCGCACCTCCATGCTGTCTCCCAAAAGCTACTACGAGCTCTGTATCCTCAACTCTGTTGTGTGGCACGTGCAATATCAATACAACTTCTCTTGTGCGCCTACCCCTGTTAGTTTAGCGCAGGGGTGTCAAACTCTAGTTACGCTGTCCCTCGAAGGGCCGTAACGACTGTGAACCCATAGAAATGATCGCTTTATATTATCACATATACACAACAAATTGATGGATAACTAGTTTGGAAATCATACGCCAATAAATAGTTTGTTCAACTCTTTTCAATTTATTTTAAAGGGACGTTGGTAACAAATGTTTGCAATATGTCATGTGTAGTGTTAAAAGTGAAGACATTTTGAAAGAAACATGTCCAGTCAACACACACGATTTGCCTTCGCGGGCCACCTAAAATGATGTGGCGGGCCAAATCTGGCCCCCAGGCCTTGAGTTTGACACCTGTGGTGTTGCGGCTCACCAGGATCAACAGTTGACTGGTCGCCATCATGACCAGTCATTAACATTAAAAAGCAGTGGAGTAATAGCTGACAGCTAAAACAACTTCAATTACAAAAAAGACTATAAGGATGGTAATAGCTTTGATAAAATAATAATCATTTTGAACATTTTTGGACAAGTCAGAACCATTGCAAACAAAACACGTAACATTTTTTACACGCAACCACTGGATTGTTCGCCAGTCAATGTCGGGGCACATCCAGTCACTTAGGAGCACAACTGCGCGTCTTCCAACTAGTGGTGGGCGGTGATGTCCACAGTTGTGCTCAAAAGTTTACCTAAGCGGACCGGTTCCCACGGCAATCTTCCACGCCCAGCACGAATGGACGCCGTGTGTTGTCGCTCCTTAACGAGCGGCGCGCAAAGACATGGCCATCTCGGACGAGCTGCACTACCTGGAGGTCTACCTCACGGACGAGTTTGCCAAAGGACGCAAGGTGGCCGACCTGTACGAGCTGGTCCAGTACGCGGGGAACATCATTCCCAGGCTGTGAGTTGTGCCGGCTGCCTGCCAAAAATGCCAAGTATTCAAATGAAAAACAAATACTGGCTCAAAATACCTCCAAATATTGACATAATAATACCTAGATTATAGATGGGAAAATACGCAACTGCAAGAAAAACATTATTAGAAAAATAGTACCAAATGGTTAACGTAGGTAAATTACACAAATATTAGAAAATATATATATATTTTAAAATTTAGTAAATAATAAAACAATACAAGAGAACACAACATATTAGATGAAAAATACAAAATATTAGACAAACAATATGAAAAGGTTGTGATTTAATAATGTAATTTACACAATTATTAAAATAGTAACAAATTATTGTGTGAAAAATTAGAAAGATATATTAAAAAACAGTTACAGAAAATAATGCAACAACACTAGTACATGATTGGAAAAAAAACACACAACACACTAGACAGACAAATATAAAATATTACATAAAGAATATAAAAATATCATTGGGAAATGGCGCCAACGGATGAGCTGAGAAACACACAAATATTAGGACATTTATATTTTAAGGATTAGCAGTACAAGGTACACAAATGTGACAAAATATTAGACACCAAAAAATAAACAACCGAAACAATCAGAAGCAAAATATTTTCATGACTTTATTTATTTATTTATGTATTATTAATCCTAGTAAGGCAGTGGAGACCGGACTTTTTTTGCTTTGCCAACCTGGCTACAGACAAAAATAATTTGTATTAGACAGAATATATATATATAAGAACAGAGGTGGGCATTGTACTAAAGTTTGCGGGTCCATCGTTCGTCATCCGTTAGCTGCCCGTCCGTTATACGTCATTCCGTCTATTTTTCAAGCCGAAACACACTGTAATCGTCATTCCATCAGTCCTTCATGTTATTTTAACGGCCCAAAAAAAGCTCCAACAGAGGAGAAATCCATCCATTGATCCATTATCTGAACCTATTTTATTACTTTATTACTTACTTTAAAGTTCTGCTTAGCTTAACCAGAATTCCGTGTCACATTGTTGCCAAAGGTACAATCCTGGTGGATTCAAATGCTTCCTAGTCCTTGGGCAAACCTTTTCTTTTGACTTCACATCATCTTTTCTTCTTCTTTTTCTTCTTCTTTATCTTCCGTCTGTTAGCGGTTGGCAAACAACTGTTGGTGCATTACAGCCACCTTCAGACATGGAGTGTGGGGCTTCGAAATAGTGTTTCACAACCTGTTAACGATACTTTTTTTCACAACTGAAAATGGAAATGTAAAAATTCACGCACAAGAACTTCCCTGTAAAACCGTCTCTATATTCAAAGCTACTTTCTTACTACCCCTTAGCTCATGCATTAGTTGTTGCTCTTAGCCTGAATAACACATGATTCTCTCGTTGGTGAAAACCGCCACCTGCTCTACATATACAGTAGTCATTGCAGTCTGGGTCGCGTTTCCGTCTTTCTTCAGCAAAACGAGCGTCCGTCAGTGATAGGCTGTGAGGTCCGTTCAGACTTAACGAGGTTAGTGATGATTACACAGAGGGATGAAAATCCACTTCCGTCTGTGCTAAGTCTGTTTTTTTTTTTTAAGTTTCCCGTCTAACGTCAGCAAAACGGGCGTCGGCCAGTGATGGACAGACGGACGAATGCCCACCTCCTTATAATAATAATATGAAATTTGCACAAATAGTAGAAAAAATATAGTAACGTAATACCCGAATTATTAGAGAAAAAAAAATACATTTGAGAAAAATACATTTAAAAAAAAAAAATTGAATATTAAAATACTAAACTCCCTGAAAATGATACGAGACATAAAGGACAAACCGTTTGAAATGTTCACTTATTGACATTTCATCCGTAATGCATTACCCATGAAATGCGTCGCCTTGTAAAAATAGTTGAAGATGAAAGCTGAGCACAGTGCACTTACATTTGTTTTTTTGTGTGTGTGTGCGTAGCTACCTGCTGATTACGGTGGGCGTGGTCTACGTGCGCTCCTTTCCGCAGTCTCGCAAGGACATCCTGAAGGACCTGGTGGAGATGTGCCGTGGCGTGCAGCACCCGCTCAGGGGCCTCTTCCTCAGGAACTACCTGCTGCAGTGCACTCGCAACATCCTGCCCGACGACGGCGAGCACGCCGAGTAAGCCCCGCCCGCCTTCCGGTGTCCTCCTTGACCGGATGCTGTTTTAATACAGCTCTACCTTGACTTTCGAGCAGTGTTGTCACAGTTACCGTGGAAGCAAAGTAACTGATTACTAGAGTCTGACGGTAACATAGGTATTTTGATTACCTGCTTTGAAAAGTTACTTTGAGTTGCGTCTTGGCGGATGCCGATATAATACAAGTGTAAAGATAAAGTTTCCATTCCTATTTCTTATGGGAGAAGTTGGAGCTAAACCCTTTAAGAGCTTCACACATGAACTGCCAAAATGTTTTTGCGCTCCACCAGAGGGTCAGAGGAGATGACGGGTGACATCAACGACTCCATCGACTTTGTGCTGCTCAACTTTGCCGAGATGAACAAGCTGTGGGTGCGCATGCAGCACCAGGGCCACAGTCGCGACCGGGAGAAGCGCGAGAAGGAGCGGCAGGAGCTGCGCATCCTGGTGGGCACCAACCTGGTCCGCCTCAGCCAGCTGGAGGGCGTCAATGTGGACAAGTACAAGCAGGTGAGGCCAGCGCGGGGCCGGCCTCCGCTTTTGCAAGGGCCATCCTCGTGCTTTTCCAGACCCACGTGATTACCGAAGGGAGCTGTGATGAGTGCGCGACCTGTCGGGCCAACAACAACAACATACAGAAACACTGTACATTCTACGGGAAAACAATGGAAATATTATGAAAATAAACACATTGGTGGGTTAAGTCATTAATACACGCTTTAAGAGAAAAATGTCTCGAGTGGAAAGTGATACAAACAATAGCAGAAAATAATTCAAAAAGTGGGAGAAGAGACAAAGTATTAGGCAAAAATAAAGTGATATTAGACAAAACTAATATTAAACTAAAATACGACGCAAAAGTGTTGAATGATAAATACAGCATGCAAGGTTACACGATACACAAACGAGGAAATATACACACATTTTAGAGTGGCATTTTAAAGTAGAAAAAAAATTAACAAGTCATTAAGAAATAATAAAGCAAAGTTTGAGATAAAATACAAAAATATTAGACAGTACGCTGAGGGGAAATATTAGGGGAAACAAATTTACCTGTGAAATAGTATAGAAATAAATAGATCAAATTGTTGAAATTAATAGACAATATAAGAATAGAAAGAAAAAATTCCAATGTTTTGTAAATATAAAAACATTAGCCAAATATTAGAATACCAACTATTAGACATTTTGGTTTTTTTTTTTACAATGAGTGTTTTAGTCCAAATAATGTTTCCTTGTCATTACAAAAAAACGTTGTTTTATGTGTCGAGTTCTCAAATTAGAGTTAGTTGATGAGTAAAAATGTGTCAAGTAGCCTGGTCGATGTTGACTTTTTGGCTTCTCCCCCACAGGTTGTTCTTCCCGGCGTGCTGGAGCAGGTGGTGAACTGCCGAGACTCGCTGGCGCAGGAGTACTTGATGGAATGCATCATCCAGGTAGGCGCAACCTCACGCCGTCGTCGGAGCACAGCCACACTTCTTCTTGTGCTTCTTTTTTTTCTTCTTCTCTGCTCACGCCAGGTCTTCCCGGATGAGTTCCACCTGCAGACCCTCAACCCTTTCCTGCGCTCTTGCGCCGAGCTTCATCAGCACGTCAATGTTAAAAACATCATCATCGCCCTCATTGACAGGTATCGGGGGGCATGATCGAGAGAGCGTTTTCAGTGGTGCCTTAAAGACGAAGTCACCCCAAACATTTTTTTTTTCAAGAATATGTTCTATGCAGGCGATACGGTGGTCGACTGGTTAGCACGTCCGCCTCATAATTCAGAGGCTGTGGGTTCGATCCCGGCCCCGGCCTCCCTGTGTGGAGTTTGCATGTTCTCCTTGTGCCCGCGTGGGTTTTCTCCGGGTACTACGGTTTCCACCCACATTCCAAAAACATGCATGGTAAGTCGATTGGTCACTCTAAATTGCCCCTAAGGTCTGACTGTGAGTGCTGTGAATGCTTGTCTCTGTGTGCCCTGCGATTGGCTGGCAACCAATTCGGGGTGACCCCCGCCTACTGCCCGAAGACAGCTGGGATAGGCTCCAGCACTCCCCGCGACCCGTGTGAGGATAAGCGGTGTAGATGATGGTTGGATGGATGGATGGATGTTCTATGCAAGCCCACTAGTTGAAACAAGGCATTCTGACAAATATTGCATTTGTGGAATAAGAGTTAATCCACCCAATCACGGCTGACCGGTTTTCTGAGGCTGAGCCGTGATTGGTCGTTACCTGAGACCTGAGCAGTTGTGATGTCATTTTCAGTCGACAGAAGTGACAAAATGGCCGCCCCCTGAGATGGCTTAAAAGGGCTGGATCTTGCTGCTTAACTCATATCCCACAAACGCAATATTCATCAGAATGCCATGTTTCAACTAGTGGGCCTGCTGGGAACACATTCTTGGAAAAAAAATGTGTTTGGGTTGACTTCCTCAAGAGACCAAATTCACAGGTTTTTGGAAACACGAGTGCCAAGGAGAGAGGGAGCCATTCCACATGTTGTTGAATTCAATCATGTTTCTCGCCTTCTTTCTCAAATGGCCGCCTCTCGGAACTTCTGACATACTGTACACTAAAAAGGGTTCAAGAGACGGCAAGGCGAGTTCCACAGAGCATGATTTGACCAAATCAAGGCTACAACCAGCCTCTCGGTTTGCTCGGCAATAACGTCCTGTTAAATGTCTGGCATTCAAAATAAAAGTACGGCAGTATAATAACAGTTTTGCCACACTTTTTAGCCCCATGGTGGCTTATTTAGCAGTGGCGCTCAAACTATTTTGTGTCTGTTTGCTGAGCACAAGTGCTAATTGTGCCACCACAGCACCAAAGAAAATGTTGGTCAAACTGATATTAACTGCTTGCTTTTCTCTTGGTGTCCTGACTCTTGACGATGGTGAAACATGCCTTTCCATCTGAATACGTCTGATACACAAGTTGCTAAATCCTTTGAATATATGCACAACAATTCCAGTCATGTCTTTTCCTTTTCTTGAATGAAAACCGAGTGGCTGTATGAAAACCAGGACAACATTTAGATGAAAAAGAAATTTATACGAAACACTCCCTCCTCTTATTTACGCTGCATCTCTTCCAGTCGAGCTCAGTGCTGCCCTACATGTTGTGGTGCAACGTGGTACTACACAGAAGGCTGGACTGGGCTGTCACTTATATAGCGCTTTTCTACCTTGGGTATTCAAAGCGCTTTACACTGTACCGCACTAGTCTGCACAATTCAGATATGCCTGTTTATTTAAAAACCCGTTTAAAAAAAAAAAGAAAAAGACTCAAAACGCCACGATATAGCGGGGAGCGGTAGATGAACGGCAGTTCTTCTTTTCCTTTCAGACTGGCGCTGTTTGCTCACCGAGAAGATGGACCCGGCATTCCAGCGGAGATCAAACTTTTTGACATCTTCTCACAGCAAGTGGCCACAGTCATACAGGTAGTGTACTTGACTTGACTTTAGCTGCAGAACATTCAACCACGCTCACATTATAATTTTTCATGAGTAAAAGGACTACAGTTTAATTTTCGGTCCGTGTGTCTTTGGTGCGTCGACTATTGTGCTTTAAAATCCACTTTACACATTTGAAGCGTTATGTACCATTCCTCCACCCTTTTGAAAGGCCTCAATAGACCAAACCGACGTCGGAGGTCGTGAAGCGTCGTGGCGTCTGAATGCGCCGTCTGATTGGTGTAGCGGCCACCGTCGTAGTGTCGTAACTCATCAGTAAGCGTCTGGGGGGGCCTTTACGCATGTTGAATCGGCGTCACCAGTCGTGACATTTGGTCACTCTGATTGGCTGTTAGCTAGCAAATCAGCGCTCGGAGCACCCTCGGGAAGTGACAAATGCGGGTAATCAGTGCGCACGCCTTCGCTGCCTTAATCTTACAAGTACAAGAGCGAGGGTCGAGTCCCTTGGTGGACTGGTGCAAGCGAGTCATGTCGAGAGAAGGAAGTACCGCAAATATAGGAGACGAGGAGCTAATGCCTCAAAAGGGATCAACAACCGTTGTCAGGACTTGTTTGGGAGTCACGGCAAGTGACCTTGAACAAGATATTTTTTACCAAAGGTAAATTCGAATTTAATTTCATTTTTTTCTAAAAAGATCATCCATTTATTTTAAAATTTCATTTTGCTCCAAAAATGTTTATATACTGTCTTTTTGAAAAGTAGTGCAACAAACATATAGATGTTTTCTCTAACATAGTAAAATATTGTAATAATTGTAAATAATAATTACAATGCTGATCAAATCAACCACGGTTATCATTCCGTCCATAATCGTAATGCACATTATTACGTCTAAAGTGCATTTCAAAGTGTACTAGCGACTCGTATACCGCCGTTCGTGTGTCAACCAGACGTCAACCGTTTACTGCCACCAACGTATACTGTGTATTTGTCAAGAACGTTTTTGTAAGTAAGGCTCATTAAAAAAATAGCAAACGCTAGATAGAGTAACAAAATGAAGAGTTGTGTGACGGTGACAATTGCTTTCAACACAACGGTGCAAGAGAAGTATCTTTACACTTCCAAACTGGACTTGAGTTGAAAGTAAATGGAAGTTTTTCTTGGCCAAACATGCTCATGCTTTGATTCAGAGTTTTTTTTTTGTTTTTTTTAATGTGTTTTTCCATTGCAGTCCCGTCAGGACATGCCGTCCGAGGACGTGGTGTCCTTGCAGGTGTCTCTCATCAATCTGGCCATGAAGTGTTACCCTGACCGTGTGGACTACGTGGACAAAGTGCTGGAGAGCACCGTGGAGATCTTCAACAAGCTCAACTTGGAACAGTGCGTGACCCGCTCGCTTGGACGCACGCGTTGGGGGAGCACTTTCGCGGCCACTTTTAAAGATTCTTAATGAGCTTCGAAAATGGGCCCTCAGCCTTGTGGTACATGACGGAGTAGCAGTGGGACAAAAATAACGCAAGGTTATCAATTCTTTAGACTTTTTTGGTGTGAGCTGAATGTCAGCGTCCTCGTCTCATGTTTTGTCAACATTCGATCTAAACAGCCAACGCTGCTTTTATATTTACTTGAGTAAAATTGTTAGCCTAATAGCATAATTGCCCGTCATGTTTAGTGTACCATCACAATATCAATTTTAAAAGAAATAGCGATGTACTTACAAAAAATGTGTTGAATTTATTATCATAGTCCGTTTTTTTTTTTTTTCAGAAAACATTTAATCGTGACTTTTTTGCGCTATTTTGAAAGACGAAATGATGCTTGTGCACCTTTTCCCTTCTGCGCTTGCAATTCCTCCAGCCCCCGATCTGATTTTCTTCCAGTGTACGAATTGTCTCAATTGTCCCGCAGCATAGCGACAAGTAGCGCCGTGTCCAAGGAGCTGACGCGTCTGCTGAAGATCCCGGTGGACACGTACAACAACGTCCTGACGGTGCTGCAGCTCAAGCACTTCCCGCCGCTCTTCGAATACTTCGACTACGAATCTCGCAAGAGCATGAGCTGCTACGTGCTCAGCAACACGCTGGATTACAACACCACCATCGTGGCGCAAGAGCAGGTGAGAAGAGCTCGTCTTGTCGGTTCGCTGAAGCATTTGTCAGCAAAATGCACTGAGGCCATTTTGCAAAAATGCCTACGTTTCTGTTTTTTTCTGTCAAGATGGGGTGCTGGGTGCACATTAAAGAGAAATCAAATGAACTTCTTTGAGTTTGGCAGATGGCTGCAGTGGCACAGAAAGAAAGAAAAATGTTCAAGGGGTCTTACTACTTACTTACTTACTCTTGAGCCACTGTAAATCCGTCTTTGGGATCGAATGAGTTTGAAAGGAAAATTAAGGCTAGTTTCTCAACTTTGGCGCAACAGAACGTGTGCTCGAGCTGGCAAAGCGACGATGGCAATTTCATGAAAGGTTTTCTCTCGCTGTCTCTCTCGCCGGGCCAACAGGTGGACGCCATCTTGAACCTGGTGTCCACGCTGATCCAGGACCAGCCGGACCAGCCCGCCGACGACCCGGACCCCGAGGATTTTGCCGAGGAGCAGAGCCTCGTGGGTCGCTTCATTCATCTGCTGCACTCTGACGACCCCGATCAGCAGTACCTGGTGCCTCCGCGTTCTTCATGGCCGTCGCCGCGGTTACCGTCTGGCTTTGGTTGTTGTTGTTCTTGTTGATGCTGATCGTGCGTGCAGATCCTGAACACGGCCCGCAAACACTTTGGCGCCGGCGGAAACCAACGGATCCGATACACGCTCCCGCCGCTGGTCTTTGCCGCCTACCAGCTGGCCTTCCGATACAAGGACAACTCGTCACTGGTACGCCCCTAAAGCTACTCCACATGCAATAGATGGACTCACTACTCTTTTTCTACTTTCTACTTTGGCTCCAGCTTCTTCTGCTCCTTGTACCTCTACTTTTTCATCTGCTACTATTACAACTACGACTTCTTTTCATGTGTTGTTGTCGTCGTCTTCTGCTATGTCCACATCCTCTCCTCCTACTTTTACTTGTACTTCTACCTCTATCGCTGCGTCTCATTCTTGTACTTGGACCTCGACGTGTACTTCTTTTTTTGTCGACGTCTTATCCCCCGTATTCCTATGAGCCTTAACGTGAACTTTTGGTCCCAATTGGACTTGGCGTTTTGTTGACATGTTTAACGGTTTCAATGAGCGTTGCAATGTGGGAACACCGGCTGGCACAGCTTCCAAAACAAAACGTTACAAAATGCCTCCTACCGATGTAGCCCAGAGATAACGTGCGCTCGCGTTTGGAACTCACTTTTTTCAACTTCAGCCGGTGAGGCACTCAACAATGTTCAATGAACAATCAACCAAATATATAATAATAAAAAAATTGGGGGGGGGGAAATCCTGCAAATAGGTGCGGGCCGAACTGTGAACAATTTGGGGGGGGTCCACTCTACTCTACTTCTACTTGTGCATTAATTTCTGCTTCTTTTTTGTCCCTCGTTCAGGACGACAAGTGGGAGAAGAAGTGTCAGAAGATCTTTTCGTTCGCCCACCAGACCATCAGCGCCTTGATCAAGGCCGAGTTGGCCGAGCTGCCGCTGCGACTCTTCCTGCAGGGGGCGCTGGCGGCCGGCGAGATCGGCTTCGAGAACCACGAGACCGTCGCCTACGAATTCATGTCGCAGGTAAGCCGGGCTTCCCTCTCGCTCGCCGCACGTGCTGCTCGCTACTCACGATCAACACGTTACCTCCTACGTCCTGTTGACACATACTACACTTACTCGGGGTGTGACGCTTTTTGAAAAGCGTCAAGACCCATCGCTTCTTCCTTACAAATTGCTATCGAGGCACGGTAGCTGCTACTCGCTAATGACGCGCGGTGCCCCGATTTGGTTGTGTCTGTGCCAAGACTTTGCGCTGCGTTTCCTTTGAGCTGGTCGTCGCTACTCTTGCCGCAATTGAGCCGCGGCGTCGCGCCGACGCCTTTGCAGGCCTTCTCGCTGTACGAGGACGAGATCAGCGACTCCAAGGCGCAGCTGGCGGCCATCACGCTGATCATCGGCACGTTTGAGCGCACCAAGTGCTTCAGCGAGGAGAACCACGAGCCGCTGAGGACGCAGTGCGCCTTGGCCGCCTCCAAGCTGCTCAAGAAACCCGACCAGTGTCGCGCCGTCAGCATCTGCGCGCACCTCTTCTGGTCCGGACGCAGCACTGACAAGAACCACGAAGAGGTACGCTCACCTGTCGCCTCATCCTCACATCCAAATCATTTTATGGCCACGGTGGTGATTCCCTCCTTCTTTCCGCCTGTCATTCCCTTCTTTGTTTTTTTTTTCTTCCATCCTGTATTCATTCCTGCTTTCTTTCATCCATTTTCTTCCTTCCCTCCTTTCTCTCATCACTTTTGCATTTCTGCTTTCCTTCCTTCCTTCCTTCCTTCTTCTGTTGTTTTTCTTTCCTTTCTTTCTCATTGTCTTCATTTTTTTTCCTCCTCTTCCGTCTTTCCCTCCTTTTCCTTCCTCTCCTTCATTCCTTCTTTCTCCCCTTCCTTCTTTACTTGCCTCCTTATTTCCTTCCCTCTCTCCTGTCTTCCACCCAAGGTACAGTTTGTGCCCAACTGTCTTTTGCGGTGTTTAATTTAAAGAAGGGAGTTCTCTGTCCGTCTACGATTGAGTCACCAACATCAATAGATTGCTAGTCGGAAAGTCGTAGTCAAGCGACGAGTCTACAGTTGTAAGAGGACTTCAAAAGGATTTTAAAGCCGCCGCTGCCAGAAACGAGAGTTGTGTATTTTTACGACGTGTGCGGATGGCCCGCGTGTAACGGTTGGCGTGTTTGCGGTTCAGATCCGAGACGGCAAGCGCGTGATGGAGTGTCTGAAGAAAGCGCTGAAGATCGCCAACCAGTGTATGGACCCCTCGCTGCAAGTGCAGCTCTTCATCGAGATCCTCAACAGATACGTCTGCTTCTACGAGAGGGAGAACGATGCCGTAAGACCGTCATGTGACACAACGCCGCAATCCAAATTGCTTCTTAGTTTGCACACTTGGACCCAGCCTCCATTTGATTTGTTGACACTGCACAGCATGTGATTCTCTGACGCTTTTAGGAGGTTTTTCAACCGACACATGGTACCCGCTACTCGTTATTGACACAGGCTGCCCTGCCCGTTACTCACTAATGAAACTTGGTACTTTCACATGACGCGCTGGTCGACTCGGACTTTGGGCCGTATTTCTCCCTGAGATGTTTTTGCGGTTGTGCACTTTTGTGAGCGTAGGTGACGGTGCAGGTTCTGAACCAGCTGATCCAGAAGATCCGGGAGGACCTCCCCAACCTGGAGGCCAGCGAGGAGAGCGAGCAGATCAACAAACACTTCCACAACACGCTGGAGCACCTGCGCCTGCAGAGGGAGGCGCCCGAGGCCGAGGGGCCCGTCTACGAGGGACTGGTCCTCTGAAATGATTGACGTCACTTGGATGCACCACACACACACACACACACACACAAAGAAGGAATTCCAGCATTTCCCCACCAAGAACTCCTGCCATTCATTTTATTATGACGAAGATGATGATGAGTAGGTATGATTTCCTCTAGCGCAGCGTCGTCTGCGACTGCTTGGACAAGCGTTCGAAAGTCGATTGAGGGTTTATTCAAAATTGTTATCAAGGATGGGGAACAAATACTTCAATGGCTTTTTGTCAGAAGCTACTTAACGTGCATCATGTCCACTATCTTCTAAGCCCCACCTCCCCTGATCACATGACCTCGCCGTGTGCTGCCTTCAGGGTCCTCGGTCTCGAAAACAAAACGAAATCCACGTGCTTTGTGTGTAAGATTAGTGGATGATTTGCAAGTTTCACACTCATCTGCTCGTCTTTTCTTTCTTTGGTTTGGTTGAGGAGGCGTTGTGTGTAAAATTCCCCCACCCCACCTTGTAAATCACACCCATGAGCAATCTGAGTCGATAGGAATTATGTTGTCATTTACGGAAATAAAATAATACATTCTTAACAATGTACTTGCTTTTTGTTAATTTTGCATAGGCATTCGATATAATAAAGTATTATCGTTAATATAAGAAGCGTCTCTCATTATCTTGAAGTGGTCATATAGAAGGTTCATCTTCGTCTTGAATACGTCTATGACATTTATGATGAGTGCAAATTTTGTGAGTTGACCAACGAGAGTGTTTTCTGGTTCAAGGTTAAAACTGTATTTTTTATTTTGGGTGAATAGAGGCTAATTTGGAAAGAATCTAACTTATTGAAAAGATTGAGAGTTCATTGTCATTTAATTGCAAAACCAGACAATTCCAAGAAACTATTTTTCTTCAAAAGCAGACGGCGCCAAAATGTTCACAGAACTATATAATTACACTGAAATGGTAAGTATTGCAGTGGTAACCAGAGGTTTAGATACATGTTGTAAAAACACAACAGACGAAACACCAGAGCAGGGCACTTGACCCTTTTTTGCCGGTCCGTCCGCGACCTGGGTACCCTTCCGTCCTTGTCCCTCTGTCCTAATTCATACAAATTATCATCCACCGACCCCGTCCGTCCTTGTCCTTTTAAAGCGCTTCTGGCCTTACATTCCCTTGGTCCCCCCGCGCCGACGCTGACGCCCCCCCCCCCCTCCCCCCCCCAAAAAAAAAACCGCCCATGCATGACATGCGGCCGGTGGTATTGCGAGTGCATCGAATTGTTTACAACTGTTTAAGATTGGTAGATGGATTAGCAGCAACTACGCAGAAGTAATGCACAGATGTGTTCGAAGACATATATGACGAGTCTGTGAAGACAAAAAAAACGGGCATGTGTTTGACTGAAATGGAGATGATGATCGTTTCTGCAGTTAAACCGTTAATTTTGCTGAATTTTGACAATACTTATTTGGTTTCTTCAAAATGACTTGAAATGCGTTTCTGAATGGGTCCTGCTGAATTTTGCCAAACTGTGACAGCACAATGGAGCAAATTTACATATCCAATAACCACCCCCACAATTACTTTCTCCAACCATGACTTAACAGCTGTGGATAAATTTCTGGCGCAAAAAAAAAATAAAAAAAATAAAAAAAAAAACACTTTGGCTGAAGTACTACCATGGCACCACCAAATAGTAAGCAGAGTTAAAGTGTTAGCGTTTGAAAAGAATGGCTGCTGGCTAGCTGCATGAGACAGATCCGCCTGGAAAATGAGCCAATTACACCATAGGCTGTTAAAACATATCTACAGTTGGCAGAATTTTGATGATAGCATGTCTTGTACATGTTAAAACACCTTGGAAACGCTTTTGATTTATGAGAATGCGTAATAGTTACATCAATATTTTGAACATTTCGCATTGGCAGGAAATTGCGTAAAATTGTGAGCAAAATGTGGAATAGATTTACATGAACATTTTTGACATTCTGGGAGTTATAGGAAATTGCGTAAAATGCAAATATCAACTGCCTTTAACTTAAAGTTGAGCAAATATATGTATTAATTGAAGTAGGAATTGAAAATCTACGTTGTTTTTTCTTTCACGTTTCATACACGTTCAAAGATCGGAAGTAACGTTTATACATAGCGCCTCCAACCTCCAGGCTACAGAAACGTTTGAGCTTTGTTGTTCTTTTATTTGATAAAACACCAAATACATTTTTTCTCCATGCCTTGGCTCATCACTGTGGTTATGAGAATATAATGATGCATAGTAAACAATCAACTTGGCGTAATATTGTTCGATAGTGGACCGCGAAGCCCAAAGTACACATAGAAAGACCTTTTTGAGATGTAATGTTTCGTAACCCCGTCGGGCGAATGAATACATAAAATATACTGAAAAATATTGAATAAATGCCCGGTTCAAAGTGTTCAACGTAACCTTTCACCTAACTAGAAACACGAATTGCTTGTTTTTCCCACGTTTCATGAACGTCACAGAGCAGCTGGGAGACGCTGTGTGCGCGTGCGCATAACTCCGGGAGCTAAAATATTACTTTTTTTTTTTTTTAATTTAAACATTTGGGCTGCCGGTTGAGTCGTCGAGTGTGTAATAATAAGCTTGTTCTGTATATTTTATGTGCCTTTCTTTAGTGATGTATCCATCCATGTGAGGACTATTTGGCGAAGACGAGGCGAGCCGTTTTTGTCGTTGTTACAGACAGACTATGTCGACAAATAAAACAAAGAAAGTCAAAATGGCTACGAAATCTTGTCCTGAATGCGACCAACAGGTGAGCGGAAATGTCTGATTTCATCTCTGCTTTGTGTCTTTTGAAAAAAAAAAAAACAAAAAAAAAAATTATTCTATTTCTTGGCATTAGCAGCTGTGGCGGAAATACGTTGTGTGCTGTGTGGTTCACACGTCCTATTTTTCTCAATCAGACCACCAAATTCCACTTAAATCCACATTCTGCCTGCAAACAATTCAATGTCTTCGCCCTCAGTAACAACAATTAAATTATTCACATGTGTACCTACTTAGCGACGGTTAATCTCCGTCAACTATGATTTGATACTTTAAATTACCGTATTTGTTTGTTGTCGTCAAAATGTAGCCTTGGTAAATTACACAAATATCCACAAAATGTTACTAAATTCCACATTCACGTGTACATTTACCAACCAAAATTATGATTATATATCCACTTACGCGCTACATACATACATTATGTAAACCCACAAAATGTATTAAATGTATTATTTACAGATATAAAAACGTCAGTTGGTTACATGTTTATTAATGTAATCGTAATACAAGACAGTGAGGCCTATTTCTAACATTTCTATTACTTTATTTAGCAACATAAGAGGGTCAATAGTAGAAACAGTTCTAAACACAAGCACAGCAATTAAGATAAGATAAGAATGCCTTTATTGATCCCACAGTGGGGAAATTTTCATTGTTACAGCAGCAAAGATATAGGTCACACAGGGACGGCGGCATAATGTAGCCATTAATGTATAACATTGACGGCAAACATTCGGGATCAAACATATGTAAATATAAGCAGTAACATGTGTATATACACATGTATATACACACCAACATACATCGACATAAAAAGTATGAGGAACACTCATTTTGGCCTGTACATAGTACAGAGGAAAAATACTCTAATAAGTTACAGTGCTGCAGTGCTGTGGTGAAATGTAAGGAACAGCATTGGATAAACATAAAACTAGACTAACAGGAGTGGGGAATGTTGAGTATTGCACGGTATTACAGTAGTGGGGAATATTGGGTATTGCACGATATGAGCTCAGGTGCAGGACTGCACAATTGCACTAATGTCCGCCAGTTTGTAGAGACTACACAATGTTCTTGTTAAAGAGAATGACAGCAGCATGTTGTTGAATGTCACAAATTGAGGTAGTATCTTAAATGCATGTTATCATCAATATAGAGTTCTTAGTATTTAAGATTTTATTGATGCAAGGTGCCGGAAAACATGTTTTTCCAAAGTTCAAATCCAAGTTAGCTTTGCGAAGTGCCCTTTCGCATCCATCCACACGGTGTCTCTGTGTCTTATGAGGACACCAGCAAGTGATGAACTTGTGCTTCCTGTTTGTTTGTTTGTTTATTTTTGTCTCAGATTCCCGTGGCGTGTAAGTCATGCCCGTGTGGCTACGTGTTCATTAGCAGGAAGCTCCTCAACGCCAAGTTGAACGAGTGCTCGTCCACAAACGCGGCGGGTGAGTCCACTCTGTCGCTAACCAAAACAACAGCACCGAGGCCGGCTCAATCAAACGTGAAGGAAACGTAATATTTGATAAGAAGCTTCTAGTTCCAAGAGCTACCAATACCAACCAAGTACGATGGTAGACTGAACTGAAGTGAAGCCACAGCAGTGAAGGCTCATTGGGGCCTGGCTGTGTAACTGTAAGACTAGTAAGTAATACTACCTGGAACTCGATGCCAGGAACTCTGGAACGAGGAACCGCAGGAACTATTGGCTATATTTTGTTCCAGTATAAAAGAAGTCCTTCTTAGGTGGGTAGTGCTTTCAAGAGGTCCAGGGACCTTTGGGGTGGTGACGTCAATGGCCTGGGACCACTATAATGTCTGACTGAATTCTTCTAGTTCCAAGAACTACAAGTAACAAGAACCTCTAGACCCTAGAACTTTTGATTACAGCTGTTAGAAGTTTGGATTGCAGGGACTTTTCAAGACCCTGCTTGCAGAGGGTCTGTAATTATGTATGTATTTATTTAGTTAGTTAGTTAGTTCCAGGAACTCCAAGGAGTGGGAATTCCCAGAAGTCTTTGTGTGTGTGTTTGCAGACAAGCTGGAGTGCAAGCGTCGGCGCACGGAGCGCATCCGTCGCGATCGTCCGGACAGCGGCCTGACGGCGGCGGGCGACGGGGCAGACGGCAGGAGGCAGCAGCCCAGGGGCAACGGCCAGGCCGACCCAATCCGCAGGGGGCGGGGCCGACCCAAGACGGTCGGGCTCAAGAAACATGAGGACGACAAAGGTGGGCGTGTGCTTGTGCTTTGTGAGTGCGCGCGCGCGCTTTTGTCGATGTATGTGTATTGGTGACGTGTGTGTGTGTGTGTGTGTGCGTGTGCGTGTGCGTGTGGCGGCGCGTTGTGTTTAGAGAAACAAGAGAAGGAAGTGGACGTGTACGCGGGCCTGTCGGACGAGCGAGCGTTCGTGTTCTCGGTGGCGTTGGCCGAGATCAACCGCAAGATCCTGGCTCAGACGCTTATCTTGTAGCCGCCCAAGGGGGCGCCGGCACGGACTTCACGAGGACTTTGGCTTGACCAGGTGACGGCATCTTAAGCAGACTTGGAAATAAACCACGACAACTCTCTCTGTCTCAAATTTACTTCCACCAGGATGTGGGCTGGTACTCTCCACAGGGCCAGCGGGGGCGGGAACGGGAGCGGGGAGGGGTTTATGAAGGAGTGAGACTTGTTACGGCTGTCTAGACAACAAGTTCCGGGTACTTTTGTTCAAAATACAACTCTTGTTTGTGATTGGTCATCCACCTCCAGCTCCGCCCCTTCGTGCAAATACCCTCTTCACGATAGCACCTTTCCACCGCTGGACCCAGGAACTTGGAAGGCTGGCTGCCATTGTTTGGATTTGGTTCAAGCCAAGGAGGCCCAGGAACCTTTGGGTGCGTACTGTTTAGTTCCAGGACCTCTAAGTACCAAGAAATAAAAGGTCCTGGAACTTTGGGTGGAATTGTAGACAAAGAACACATGGAATTTCTAACAAGGTCCTGGAAGTTGAATAAAATAAATATTTGCTGATTGGAACGGTTTAGTTCAAGGACCTCCAAGTGCCAAGAACCAAAATTAGCTGGAACTTTGGGTGGAAATCAACAAAATGGATTTGCCTATTAGGTCCCACAAATTGAATCAAAATTGGACATTTGACGCAAGTGTCTCAATAGTGAAACTGTGGAAATGCAGCTGTCATTCCTGACTGGCCGTTGACTTGTAGCTCCACCCCCTTCATAAAGCCGAGTGAGGCTTTGATTCAGCCAACACGTGCTTAGCGTTCGCCTCCTTGTCACCGGGATGTCATTGACCTCCACTATAAAAAGAAAAACGGTTGCGGCCAAGGCCGTCGTCGTTTGACCGCTGAGTCACAGCCTCACAAACATGAAAAAGTTACGTAGCGCATGCGCACGCACACACACCGCCTGTGTAAACAGTAACCACTCGCGCACACACGCTTCGAACTTTGTTCCCGTGATGGTGAAGTCCTACGAAAAAGTTGTCAAACTTTCACTTGCCTTGGACTCCACGCAGCAAACGCAACATCACAGTGAGTTCACTTCTTTTTTTTCTTTTAATGAAAATGTTGACTTTTCTGAGTCACCTGATATCACGTGCACGTTGGCACAACTCAATGGAAATGCATTGATTGTTGTATTGATTATTTCTGACTGATGCTTAATGGATGAGCACCTGGAAGGTGCAAATGCAGCACATTTATTTAGTCAATTGTAACTTATTATACTTTGTGTGAATGTATTCCAATTTTAACAAAGCTGATATTTTAGGTCAAATACATTTTTCCAAGATTAAAGAAAATTTCAGGCTTGTGGCAAAAGTCAGATTTTACGCACACGCGCATACATATACATATATATATATATATATACACATATATATATGTACGCACATATATATATATATATATATATGTGTGTGTGTGTGTGCGTGCAAATGCAAATGCAAAAAAAACTTTACAAAGACAATGTGCAAAATGAACTCAAATGTCCAATTTAGGAAATAACTTTTAAAAATGCGGTTGCAACACAGCCTCCACTTTGCTTTCCTGCCCGGCAACAAGATGAAAAAGTCATGCTTGAGCTTAGTGTCTTCTATTTGTCATTTGTATTGTCAACATAGAATTTTATCATATTTTTTAACACACTAATTTTAGTTTTGTAATTAATGTTCAAACAAACTGGAAATTATTCAAAGGTATCTTTTGCAAATGATTGTGTGTTTTTTGTGTAAGTAATGTGTAGGCAGTGGTCGTTGGTTTGACCTTGTCGTGAGTCACGACGACTAACTGGTTAAGATAACAAGCACCATAAGAATTGTCAAATAGAAAAATCCAAACACGAACATGTTGTGCCTTTCAGACATGTTGGGTGGCTGCTTGCTTCTCTTCTTCATCCTCTCAGGTAAAAAAAAACAAACCTACAAAAACTCAGCTCATCATGTCAATATGTCAGTACTGGACCTGCAGTGACGTCACGTTATCAGTGTGATGTAACAATAATGTCACTGTCATGATGTCAGTATGATGTCGTCACCTTGACGTGCCATGTCAGTGCTGTCATGTAACAAAAGACATCACCATGATTTCACGTGACGTCATGACGATGTCACCATGCATGATGGAAGCGCGTGCTAGTATGTTGTCACCATGACATCGCATTGATGTTGCCATGACACTATTATGATGTCATCATCATGATGACACCGTGTCAACGTAGTGTGATCATAATGTCACCAGCATGATGCTGGTATGATGCCACCATGTCTGTGTTAATCAACTTGCGGTCGCAGTGATGCAAGTATTTTCACCATGACATCATCCACCGTGTCAGTAAGGCGGCACCATGTCGTCATCGTGACAGCATTATGCTGTCACATGACGTCGCCATCAAGTCGCCCCCAGGCTGTCTGCCTGATGTTCGCATGACGTCATCAAGATGTAGCATGTATGATGTCAGCATACTGTCCTTAACGAGGTCGTCATAATGTCACCGTGGCGCCATCAGGAGGCGAGGCTTTCCTGCTGCGCCACCCTACCAGGGGCACGTGTTTGGAGGAGCGCTGGCCACTGGGCGGCGCCGTTCTGCGCGCGTGCCGCGCCTCCTCCGAGGCCCAGCAGTGGTCGTGGAAAGGGCACGGCCTGCTGGTGTCCGTCGTCACGTCCAGATGTCTGTCTGCGCGCCGACCCCGCTTCACGCTGCCTTGCCGGGAAGGGGCGGCGCTCGAGTGGCGCTGCGACGGGAACACGCTGGTCGGCCGCGGGACGGCGATGATGCCCACCGCCGCCAGGTGGCGACTCGCGCCCGGCAAACACGCAGCAGGGAACCGCACACGTCAAGCAGGAGGAGAGGGAGGAGAAGACCTCTGCAAACACGGCAGCAGTAAGACATGGATGACGGGAGGGACCATCATGTACGGATGGATGGCTGGCTGATGACTTAATGAATGGATGATGAAGGATGGATGATTTGAATGAATGCAGAAATGAACAGATGGATGGATTATTAGCTCAGTGAATGGATGAACACATTGATTGATTGATTGATTGATTGATTAACCCTAATCCCCTCCCCCATGAGAGTGAGGCTATCCCTTAGTGGCCAACATGATGTTGGCTTCGAACGTGATTGAAGGTCATCATTCAAACAATGAAAAGATGTTGAACAACATTCGTTAGCTGCCGTATGATTACGCAAAGGAATTAGGTGCAAGATTATGGCTGAGTGTTGACGGTCTGATGTTGGTTTCAGGGTTGCGTCGAGCGGCCCCGCACGACGAGCCCACGTCAGCGGAGAAGAAGGTCACCGTGACGGGTGAACAGAAAGAATATCTGCGATGGTTTTATCGCACTGAAGATCGTAAGAACTCTCAATCTGTCCATCGTCATTAACAAAACAGGATTTTTTATTCAAAAACCAATTGCAAGGCAAATTTTGGGGGGGAAAAAAACCATCAGAATTTCAGAAAGTCATTCAAAGATGTTTTACAAAATTTGTTCCAGCGACTGTATGGAAATTTGTGCTGTTGGGTTTGGCCTTCGTCTGCCTTCTGGTCGGCTTTCTCTTGCTGGGAATGGGCGCCATGGCTAGCAGGTGTGTTCATGCTAACGCAAACGCTAACCAAGTAGCCTCACAAGCTAACTCCACAGATGTGCGTACTCAGGAACAGGAGGAAGATCGCCAAGTACAAGGCGGCCGCCGCGTTGGCCCACAAAGGCGAAGACGAGACGTGGCCGGGAGGCGACGACGTCGTGCTCGCCTGCGGCACGCCGTCGTCGCTGAGGACTACGCAGACGCAGCAGAGGCCGCCGCCCTGCAACGGCGACACCGGCGACGTGAAAGCGGGGAGCATCGTGGTGACGTGGAAGGACGGAAACACTTCCTGCCTGTACCCTGACAGCCAGGCCCACGCCGAGGCCGAGCTTGAACCGCCCCTGCCAGACGACGAGGACGAGGGCCGGGTCCAACGGGAGGACGAGGACAAGGAGCCAGACAAAGAGGACGAAGAGGACGAGATGAAGGATGGAGGAGACAGATGAACACAACCCACAACAACAGCGTCGACTTTAACTTTGGACCTTTCTACTTTAGTGCGTGCCTTTTAAGCAGGTGTGCATTTACATTCACAGCCACCATGATGAAGATGATGATGATGATGATGTATGGCGATCACCCAATCATGAAAATTAAAAGAAATTTCGAGGTAATGAGTCAACAGATTATAATGTAAATAATACAGTAACGCAGTTACAGTTTGTGTCTGTATGTGCTTGTAAAAGTGGACAGTAAAGTTACTGTTATATGTTTGTTATGTGAATTGTATTGGTCTGCTTCGATGCAACTGTACCTAATCAAGTGGCTGTGAGTATTGTCAACGTAAATACAAGTTATATAAAAGTGTCATTGTTAACATTTTTGAAAAATTACATTTTATTATTAACCCTAGGACACTAACGTTAAAATTAGCAACACCATCACCAACGTAACGTAACGTAAACCAACATAATATCGCGTAAACCAATATAATGCGTCATAATTTTATTTATAGTATAAAACATGCGAATGAAATGAACTTCCTGCACACGAGCGCAAATAATGGACTGCAATGGTGTAAATTTGCCAACAGAAGTCGCTGTTTCTCAGCTTCAACTTGTCGGGGGAATAAATAAAAAGAAAGACAGTAAGCTTGTTAATATGCAAACTAGTTCGACTTTCATCAATGACCGCAATGCGTAAATATCTGACGAAGAATTAATTGCAATGACGTTTGAAGGAGCCAAAAGGAGGAACCGTTAATTACCTTTCTTTGTGTAGTGTGCGAGTAGATCCGGGTGGAGGCGCTAAAGACAACTAAATGCGCCGACAAAGAAGAACCTCCCCCCCGGAAGTGTTGTTTGTAAACATGGCGGCCTCCATGTCTGCCACAACGCTCGTCCAACTTCTATCGTAACCTTCTCGTCACACTCTCCATATTCCGTGTTTTTTCCCCTCCCCTCTCTTAGTAGGACAAGCTCCCACTGCCCGGCGAGGGTTTCGGCTTTCAGGGCCCCATGTGAGGATGCGGAGCGGCGGTGGGGCGGCTGGGGTCACGCTGGCTGTTCTCCGCCTCCTCCGGCCCGGCTGCGACGGCTGTGGGGCGTCTGCGGAGCGGAAGCCGGCGACCCCATGGCCGCCACGGGGGGCGCGCAGGCGCCTGTGCTCGTCCGGACCCCCCTGGAGGCTCCTGTTCTTCGGCTCGGACCATTTCGCAGTGGAGTCCCTCAAGGTCCTCGCGGCAGAAAGGTAAGAGCACCCCACAGCCCAAATGTGATTGTGTGCGTGCGTGCGTGCGTGCGTGCTGGGTCCGTGGAAGGGGGGCCGGGTTGTTTCTCTACATCCAATTGATTATAGATACTTCTACTAGCTGCTGTGCAGGTGTGGAAGTGTTGTTTACATCGCAGTGGCGGCTTGGTACGAGTGACTCGACTCGTGGAATTTTAGAGACACGAGCCATCGCTTAGCCGATTTGCTTTGTCTTGACTTACAAGTGTAAATTTGAGAAAGTAGCTGTGAAAAGCAGTATTGAGTCAACGCACTTACTTGTTCATGACAAATTTGTTTGTGGCCACTCCGACTGCAAGGTTATTCAAAAACTAAACATAAAACAAAGACAATTACATGTTCTCTATCAAACTGAACTCACATCACTTTGCCTTACCAAAGTCTGCTAATTCAATGCTAACGCCGAACGGTCACAGCTCAAAAATGGATGGAGTCAAAGGCTTGCCGTATTTTCCGGTCTACAAGCCACACCTTTATATAAGCTGCACCTATGTATGTTGAAAAATGGACTGCTTTTACAGAATGATTTTGAACTTTAAATGTACATGCATGTACCCGAAAAGATTCTTTACTTTGCTGAGTTAGAACGGAACAGAACCAAGAGAAAATAAACAGTTTTTATTTATTT
This sequence comes from Filicampus tigris, assembly GCF_054856515.1. NCBI lineage: Eukaryota > Metazoa > Chordata > Actinopteri > Syngnathiformes > Syngnathidae > Filicampus > Filicampus tigris. The sequence goes on from NC_141219.1 coordinate 678,422, forward strand.
TCATTTCTCCCTTGTTTGAAATCGCAAGTCACTGTAATCATCTTCACTGAAACCCATGAAGTCGTCTTCTCCTATGTTGAAAAATGTGATATTTGCTGCATTTACAGAACAATTTTCAATTGTAAATGTACACGTATGTACCTGAAAATATTCTTTCCTAATAGTCGCCTTTTAACACGACAGCAACTTTGCTGATTAGAACAGAACGGAACCAAGAGAAAATAAAGTACTTATCTATATTTCACTGCCACTCGAGGTTGTCAGTTAACGTCCACCTTTTAGCGCTCTACTTGCGCCTGCCTCCGAATTCATAACCTAGTGCATAGCGCCCTCGCCCGTTGAACTCCCTCAACTGCAGTCACATCCTGTTAATGGCAATTGTATTGTAATTCTGGTTATAGCGCCCCTAGCGATGGAAGAAATAGCCGCACCGGACTATAAGCCGCATGGTTCAAAACCGAGGAAAAAAGTAGCGGCTTATAGTCCGGAACATACGGTAATTTTTATTCCGCAAATGCAACCTTTCATCAGAATACTGTGTTTAAACTAGTGTGGGCACATAGAAGATATCATTGCAAAGCAATTCCTTGCCTTGAGTTCCCCTTTAAAAAATGGTTTTGCAACCCCCCGAAATTCGCAGACTTTTGTGGAAAACACAAAGTAAACGCGCAGTATTTTCTTGATCGCACTACATAAAAGTCAAATGAATAATGAACCTAAATAAATGCCTCTTAAAGTTCTTAAGTTCATAAAGATGAAATGCAACTGTGTTGTGCCTGAAAGTGAAAGAGAAGTGAGCTGTACTCGGGCAGGTGATTGTTGGGCGCAGCACGCGAGGGAGGCCGGTCAGCAGCCGTGTTGTTAACGCGCTGGCGGCCTTTGCGCTAGGAGCCGCGCGGGTGGCGCCGTGTCGTCCTTGGAGGTGGCGACGCTGAGCGCCGACGTTCCGGTGGTGGACTTCGCCCGGCGCAAGCATCTGCCGTTGCACCGATGGCCGCTGGGAGACGTGGGCGGACGCTTCGACGTGGGCGTGGTCGTCTCCTTTGGCTGTTTGCTCCACCAAAGACTCATCGACAAGTTTCCGCGGTGAGGAAGTTTATTATTTCATTTTATTTTGTGCGGCCGGCGGTAATCCAATTGACCAGCCTGATGTAATTCAACTACTGATTGCAGCTGTTCATGTAACATGGGCTCATGATTGTGTGCATGCTGATGCACGGTGTTGCTGCTTTATGATCCTCTGCATTTTTAAGTGCTCCGCCGCCATCTCGCGGCATCTTTATGCAATGACACGTCCCTTTCACGAGTACTGTCACGCTCTGCTCCACGCTGTCCTACGTCTCGGCTAGGTTTAGAATTACAGTGACATCATGCACATTTTTGTTAGCCAGTGTATTGCATTTTGCATTCAATGTTAGCATTAAGCTAGCAGACTTTCTGCATTTTATGCTTTAGTTGAGGGTTTAACTCTTTGTTTTATGTAACATTGGAAAGTCTTGAGCCACATGGCGTCCTCTTGATCAAAATAGCATCTTCTTGTCCCATTTTTGTTGTTGTTTTTTTGCATGTCAGCGGCATCTTGAACGTCCATCCCAGCCTTCTTCCTCGTTGGCGCGGTCCCGCGCCGATCTTCCACACTATCCTCAACGGAGACGCCGTGACGGGCGTGACTATCATGCAGATACGACCTCACAGGTAAAACAGGAAGTAGAGCTGACTTGGGATGGGTGTCAAGCTGTATTTTGCCCCTACCAGCTGAGCTTTACCGTGAAACTGAATTTACAGACAATTACGCTTTGTATTTTTAAAACAAACACACGGCATTGCCTTAGGAAAGCCCGCTTAGCTTGATGCACACAAACAATGCAAAACCCCATAGACAGGCTAACGGAAATTAGCATTGGCGCCGCAGTCATTTCAGTACTGCGCCTGCAGTGACATCACCTTTCATGTCACATCTTTGAAAGATGATTCTAGATACGGGTGTGGTCTTGGAGCAAATTCATCTCTGATATTGTACTTGGAGATGATGGTCAGCAGGCCTCTGTCAGCTGCAGTAACAATAGTTTATTATTATTTTTTTTTTGCAAAGGATATGTTTAGTAATGTAAAATACAATATATATGTAAAGCATAAAGCTGTTATTGTTAGCGGTTGCCAGTGCTGTCCATTTCCTTGTGGGTGTGTTGAGCGTTTGCCTGCCTTACGTTCAGGTTCGACGTGGGTCCCGTCCTGAACCAGGCTCTCCATGCGGTCCCCGAGACCAGCACGGCCGATGAGCTCGCCGATGTCCTCGCCGCTCAAGGAGCTCAGCTGGTCAGTCGCACCTCCAAAAGCGGCTGTTTTTTTTTGGGACGGCGGTGCTGGCGTCATGATACACTACTACGCTACTGTAACAACGAAAATTTCCCCACTGTGGGATCAATAAAGGCATTCTTATCTTATCTTCTTATCTTATGATCACCGGCGCTCACTTGCGGTTCAAACGAACACTTTTTTTTTTTGCGAAAGCAGCTCCTGGACACGTTACGAAACTTGCCTCGGAAGATGGCCGACAAGCGGGAGCAGAGCCCAACCGGCGCCACCTTTGGTATGAACCGGCGCCACCTGTTGGGTTGCCCCACGGAGGAGCGACTGACACTTGCCGTTCTCCCGACAGCCCCGAAGATCAGCGCCTCCATGAGCTGGTTGGTGTGGGAGGAGCACACGTGCCAACACATCGACCGCCTCTACCGAGCCATCGGATCGCGGGTGAGCCGGCGCTGCCCTCTTGTGGCCCGGAATGACACCATCGGGTGGATGTCGCCCAATCAGCTTTGCTCTTAGGGACAAACATGCCGTTTGCTTGGCGCCTAGTTGGCAAAAAATAGAAATATTTGTTTGTACTCACCAAATGTTGCTTTCCACAGGGCTTAGCTTTTTAAAAAAAATCAATACTTTCGGGGGTAACCACACCTTTTCCGAAACGATTTTTGTGATTTTCACACTTGAAAAAAATATTTCTTTGATTTCGTCATCACAGCTTATAAGAATGATTTGAAAACGTTTCTTTCGGGCCTTTGAGCCAAATTGTCGACAGCTTTTGTCCTTGTGCAGATTCCTCTGAGGACCACATGGATGGGCCGCACCATCAAGCTGGTGGACTTTGCAGGGCGGTGTCACGTCTCCTTTGCAGGCAAGTCTTGCCGCCGCCATCTTTGTGTCGGTCCACTTCCTGTCCGTGCGCTGCCTTGGCAGTCATGGGGACATTCGAGTCGTTTTTGTCTTTCTCAGATGCGAGCATGGAGCGGACGCCGGGATCGGTGAGCTTTCGCAAGGAATCCAACACGCTGGCCGTCTGCTGCAAGGTTGTGGTGCAGGATTTTGCTCCGTATTCAGTATCACTCGCGGTCAACTTCTTTTTTGTCAATCTTATCATCATTGAAAAATAATGGTTACAATTAAATCCGTTCGCTGAGATAAATCACATTTCAAGTATGAAATGCGTTCCAGGATTTCATCCTAGGTAAACACTTTCTCCATCGTACTGAGTGCCATTCATTGACGAATGAAACATGTACATGAACTACGGTGATCGCCTTGATGGCGGCTGTAAATCACCAAGTTGATGTCCTTAGAGTGCCGAGTTTTGTAAACAGTTTTAGTACCACCCTCTCGTCAAATGTCAGCACGTAATGATTGAGCAACGTTCACTTCCGAACCAAAAAATGTACCTCGGCTGTGATGGTGAGTGGCTGCAGGGAGGGGCCTTAAATCACGTAAGTCACTATGTATCAAATGTGTTCCACAATTTCATCTAGACCCGTTCCTCGGCACAATGCTGTAAAATACGAATGGGTCGTTACTGAGTGGCATTGATCGACCAATGAAACGTTTCCATTGGCCACAATGGCGATTGCCTCTATGAGGGCCATAAATGACCACACCGCCATAGCAGAATTTCATCTTCTTGAACACTTCTTGTAAAATGTCAACGTGTGAAGGGTCATCGTTGCTGGCGACCTTTTTTTAAAAACATTTTTTAATTTATTCCCTGGTTTGAGAAGTCTTGTGTTTGTTTCCAGGACGGCTGGGTGGGCTTCAAGGCGGTGATCCTGAAGAGGCGTCTGACGGCGGCCGACTTTTACAACGGTTACTTGCACCGGACGCTGAGGCCGCACGGCGCCACCTCTCCTCAGGACCGCGCCGAGGCCACGTTCGTCAGCCCGCCGAGGGGCGGCGGGCACGCGCCGAGTGGCGAGGCCCACAAAAAGACCACCTGCGTTTCCTGACGAGCGGGAAACGTCAGAGACGATGACTTTAGAAGTGGCAAGAAAGCGAGCTACTCAACGCGCAAACGATTTTCCCCATGACGTCAGTCGTCCCGGCACGTATGCTTATGACATGCTAACGTTATAGCAGGCATGTGCAATTTCTGGAGAAATTGCGTGTGAAAGCTGACAATGCTGAATGCAAACATTTGAACGCGAGTGTAATGATGACTGTCAAATAATGCATGTACAAACATCTGTTCTGAAATAAAAGTGGTCAAGGTTGGTTTCGGACCATGGCTCACCAGTCAAGAATGCAACACATTTACCACTGCGCTACAAAGGAGCTGCCAAGTAGCGCTTATGTGCTTTCATCACATTGAATCCCAAACTGCTTGTCAAAAAGGCTCCGTTTGATACGAAGTTATACTTAATGGGTAGATAATATACTGTACATCAACACAACGGCGGTTCGGTTTTAGTTCCTTGACATATTAATGAATTACAGTTGGAGGTGGGATTGAAACCAGGAACCCGTTGCTCAGTGATCAAGCAACACTACCGAGCGAGCTAAACTCAGGTTAACGGCAGGTGTGTAGTAATGTTGAATTGTATGGAAGGGTATGGGATGCTGGAATTGGAAGTGTCATGTCTGTCCCATTGGAAATGAATGGGCATTTTTTTGTGTGTACAATATGGAATTGTGAGAAAACTGTACGCGTGTGGAATGAGAAAAATAACGTCCCAGAAGCCATGGATTTGTGGAATATGTTGAAATTGGGATCGTGTAAATCGGATTGTGTATTTTGTGGGAGTTGAATAAAAAGAATTAAATAAAGGATCGGAATAGCAGCATTCACACCATAATTTATGAGTTGCTAGCCACCAACAGTGGGCGCGGCCTGACGTTTTCTGCACCTTTGGAAATGCGCGTTGTCCAATCCGGTTCACTTGAGTGCTGCTCAACATTGTATGGTTGTTGGAATTAAATACTGTATCAAATGTAGAAAATAATCAAAGAATGGATCTTGGATCTTCTCACAGGTTTTTTTATTTGAAGTCGTGTCAACATTAGTTACACTAGATTATTTACCTTTGTAACACAAATAATAGGAAGTTATTTGGTAAATGGATTAAAAGAAAAAAAAATGTACGGCATTACACTGGTCATCTTCATTCCCACGAGTGACGTCATTTGCTAGTGACACACTTTTTACCAAGGTGGTTGCTCCTAGGGGGCCATAAATCATTATATCGAACAAATGTTGATTTATTCCAAATGTTTTCCAATGTTTAATCTCTTAGAATTACTTGCATCGTCACCATCTTGTAAAACCCAACTCATGCTTAATGACCGACCTATTGCCTTTGATTGCTACAATGGCAAGCACCTCCAGGGGGCCTTAAATAAAAAACAACAACCATCAAATATATTCCACTTTCACTTTTAGTATTCAATTTCCTCACCACCATCTTGTTAAACGTCAACACATTTTTATTGCATGACGTTCATTGCCAAACTAAACGTTTACATTAGTCACAATGGTGAAGCAACAGAAATCACCAAATTTATACCAAATGTGCGTGCACCTCTGTCACTGTCATCTTGCAAAACGTCAACCTTTTATTACAGAGTTGGGCAAAACGGTTACTATTGCCTTACCAAAGACTAAATCAGCAAACATATCCAATATGGTCCATCTTTGTATTTCACCGTCATAAACGCTTCTCCAGCGCTATCTTGTAAAATATCAAAGAGTGACACCTAAGATAAGATAGCTAGCTACCACCTCGTCTCAACTTTTGCAGCTTGCAGATTGCAGCTTGATTTTTCATAAACATCGCCATCTTACTCTTTAAAACGTCAGTTCTGACTGGGCGGCGTCCATTGACTAATGAAACATCCGTTACGATAGTGACCACCTGTAGGGGGTCTTACATCACAAAATGTATCAAACGTGTTGCCGTTTCACCTTTAGTAAATATGTCTGTCACGTGTTTACAGAGCAATGTTCCTTGACGAGCGTCACATCAACGTTAGTTGAGATTGTGATTGGCTCTTGGGGGCCATAAAACATTTCACAAAACGTTCCAGTTTATCTTTCGCAACAACCTCCCTCACAGCCATGGTGTTAAATGTCGACACGTTTATTGAGCGACGATCGCTGAGCAACGTAACATTTACGTTAGTTAAGATGGTGACCAATTCTAGGGGGCCATAAACCAACATCTTACTGTCCAACACGACTCCAAACCCCATCGTTTAAAATCGTATTTGTGTTACTTTTGCTTGCAAGGACTATATGAAAACTGGAGGACTAGCTAGTGGTGTAACAAAATTGAAAATTGATGTCGGTAAAAATGGTGACCACCACATGGGAGCTATATATCAAAACATTTGTCAAATGTGTTTTCATGACCATTAAATACGTCTATCAGCGCTACCTTGAGAAATGTAAACGTGTTAACTGAGCCATGTTCATTGACCATATATCGACAAGTTACGCAAATGTGTTGCTGAGTTTCATTTGTTTGCTTCTGAGGACAACCGGAATAGTGGTTGCCAAGGGAAAGTTTACGTCAGTTAAAATGTCGACCACCTCGAGTGGGCCATCGTTTCAAAATGTACCAAACGTGCTGCAGAATTTCATATGTTTGCATCCGAGGACAACCATAAAAATGGTGACTAGCAAGTTGTGCAACAAAATTTACGTTGGTCAAAATGGTGACCACCTCCAGTGGGCCATGGATCAATAACGTTATACAATGTGGAGCTGAGTTTAATGTTTGCTTGTGAGGACAACTGCAATACTGGCAGACTGACTGGATGAGTAACCAAATGTACTGCGTTAATTATAATGGCCGCCTTGAGGGGCCGTACATCACCAAATGTACGGTATAAAATGTGATGCAGAGTTGAATGTGTTGGACTGCCGTAACAATGGTGACCTGAAACTTACATGAGTTCAAATGGCAACTACCTCAAGGGGGGCCATAAATCAAACGATGATTTTTTTTTTGATTCTTGAAAAACGTATTTGTGTGCACAACATGGCCATATGGTGGCCTGGCATGCACACGACTTGTCATTATAGTTTGGGAAGTAGTAGTAAAAAAACGTTTTAGTGATTAGTGAGTGTTGTCACGGAAACCAGGAAGCAGGTTGACTCGATCGTCATCGGACGAGCCTAAGGCGGTCGCTTCCTGTTCCGCGTTAGGACGGTTAGCCGGTTAGCCGACTTCCTGTTGAGGGAAGTCTGTCTATTAGCGTTCAGATGCTGGCGTCTGCAAAATCTCGACGTGCGAATCCTTTCTGAAAGACAAAAAAAACAAACAAGCAGATTTTTAAGTCGTGTAATTCGTGCACTAAAAGGTCCACCCCAAAATGTGCCATTAGGGAAGGTGACACCCTTATTTGAAACCCTAAGGCTAACTTCAAACCCTAAGCTTTGCTTGACACCTTGACACCCAACTGAAAGCGGGCTCGAAAGCTTCATTTGAACGCCCGAGCCTATCTTGAAAGCTTGGTGCGAAACTCTGAAATGTGATGAAAGCCAGAATCCAAAAGCTTCATTTGAAAGCCTAAGCCTTTGAACCACTAACCCTAAAGCTTGGACCCTAACCCACCCCCGTTTAAGTCCTAGATGGCCTCCGTTGAAGCGTGTGAGCTTCCCGATTTGCTGTAGCCACACCGACTGAGGATCCGAGTGGACGTCCCAACGTTGTTGTTCTGAAATGAACAAGACCGCTCCAAATAAGTGCGCGCGAGGCGCGCTTTGCCGAGGAATCGAATTTCCCGATGGAAGCTTTGAGAAAAGCGGCAGCTCAGTCTTGACCCAACAAAAGCTCTTTTTCTTGGAACACTCCCCGCATCAAAACAAAACCCGGGGGAGGAGGGGGAGGCGCAAGCCGGTCGACCAATAGGAGAGCAGCTGACCGGCTGCCCGTGAAACACGCACACGCGCGAGCAACATCTGCACACGCGCACGCTCACCCAGGTTACTATTGCTAACGTCAACTCAGGACATAACTCAACATTTTTGTTCACAAAAGAACATTTGAAGAATGAAAACATACTGAAACTACATCTTATGTTTACAAAACCAACTTTGACTTGAGTGAAAATGCGCTTTGTTTTCATCAATGTCAAACATGAACTTATGGGCTTGGTGTGCAAGTGGATCCTTTCCCGTGTTTGTCCGTGCGTCCAGAAGAAGGAAGGTCACACGGTCCTTTGGGAATTGCACTCTCCTACACGATACTACTCTTGTGACTTTTTTTTTTTTTTTTGCACTCGACAAATACTCCATATATCCAAAAATAATAAAACGAAAACTCATACTAAAACGAATGAAAAGTCAACTAAGATTTTGGAAAACCCCCCAAAAAACAACAACTAACAAACGTTCTCCAAAACTAATTCAAAGTAGCTGAATTTTAAAAAACCAAATTCAGTCCAAATTTCCAAGTTTAGAAGTCAAAATTGACAAGGAAAAGAAACCAAAAGGATATTGCAAAATGCAAAGGGCTCAGACCGGCACATTTTGGTTGGACGGACACGCGCATGGCGTTTCTTTCTCCCAGCAAAGTGCGCGCGTTGTTGGCTCAATCCAGGTCGGCGAAGCTCGGCCGGCCCATACGCTTTGGCCACTGCGGCATGTCGTCGCGTTCCGGCCTTCATCTTGTCTTCCCAAACAAAGATGAGACTTATTGCGTGTGGCGAGCCCGCTTCTTTTTTGCTTTGCGGTTGTGCCGTGAATGGCCGCATTCAAACGGGCCATAGCTCACTTTTATTGGGACGCCACCGCAACGCCTCTTTGGGGGGCGAAATTCTGTGTGCGCCTGGAGGCGTGCGTGCGTGCGTGCGTGCGTGCGTCTGTGGTGCTGACTCGACTCGAGCTTGAAAAAAACAAAAAGGCATTGTGAGCATTCTTGGATCAGGTCTTCAGTAAAGGAGAACAACACAAAAAAAGCCGCCAACACACTGGACCTACTGTACCCGCGCGCGCACACGCACGGTTAGTCGCATGTGTGTGCGTGCGTTGCCGGGAGGGGTTGTCGCCGTGGCAACCAGATGTCCGCAGCGCTCTTGTTCTCACACAAAGCCTCATTCTGGAGAATTTCTCCTAAATCACGGGTACGGCTTTGGCAGACAACGCCACAACCTCTGACCCCACCCCCACGCCCCCCGCCCCCTCCTCCTGATGTGCGGAGTAGCTCCGCCCCCTCCTCCTGCTTGATGCTGGCTTTCTGCACTCGAAACCCTTGAAACCCTACTTCAAAACTCCGAACCTGAATTTCAAACCTTACTTGGGACCTGAACCCTCATTTCAGGTCCTAAACATCGCACGAAAGCCACTTTCCTTCCCAACCTTTGCTTGAAACCCTACTTTTCAACGCCAACTTTAATTTGAAAGCGTAGCCCTGGTTTGACGCCCTACTTTGAAACTTGACCTGGGCTCCAAACCCTACTGGCTTAAAAACCTACTTTAGCGCCGGCTTGAAACCCTGATTGGGTTCTCTTCCCCTGTCTTGGAAGCCTTCTCAGAAATGCTTACAGTGGCTCGATACCTTACTTTACAACCCCGACACTTGTTTAAATCCTTGGCTGAGGCTGAAAACAGTATTTTCAAACCCTACCCTTGTTTTGAAACACTACTTTGGAAGCCCTACCTCGGTTCAAAACCGAAACGCTCATTTCAAATCCTAACCATTGTATGACATCCAAATCCTTGTTTAAAACCCTAACCCAGGCTTCCAAACCTACTTTCAATCCCTAACAAATGCCTGAAGCCCTAATTTGAAACATCAAGTTTTGCTTGAAACCCCAACCTAGGCTTGAAATCCTAGCCACTACTTCAAACCCCAATCATTGTTAAAAGTCAGACTTCAAACTCTACTTTCAAACGTCGATGCTGGCTTGAAACCCTAACTCTGGTTAAAACCCTGACCTTGGCTTGGAAGCATAACAGAGAAGTGCCGGGAGGGCGATTTTTTTGGGGGTTTTTTTTTGTTTTGTTTTCCCTCACCTAATCTAATCATCGCTGTACGTAGCCCTAACCCTGGTTTGAAAGCCTCCTTTGAAAATGCGACCCTTGTTTGAAACCCTTCCCACAGCTTGAAAGCCAAGTCAGAAACGCGACTTGAGAAGCCTCATTAGGCTTCGGTCTTGAAACCCCAACATTTGCTTGAAAGCACACTTTGAAAGCGTAACCCTCATGTAAAACTCAGACAGAAGCCTGACACACTCATTTGAAACCCTACCCATCTTGAAACCATAATGTCCCTTGAAAGAGCTAAACCCCCTACTTTGAAAGCCTAATGTTTGCTTGAAACCCTCATTTGAGATGTCAAGTTTGGTTTCAATCCCTAAGGCAGGTTTGGAACCCTCTTTTCAAAGCCCGACGCTGGCACTCATGCCGATGCCAGCTGCTCACCAGTTTGTAGTCTTTGTGCAGTTTGCTGTACTGGAACATGTTGCAGAGGACGGTGGACGCCGCTCGGGAAGCTTTCAGACCTCCGGAGCTACCGCACGCACACGCGCGCACACACGCACACGCACACACAGTGACAAAGTGTGAGAAGCAGTGAGCATAACGAGGAGGAAATTCCAAAGCCCCACGAGTGAGAAGCCCAGCGCTAAACATTCATTAGCAACAATTACAGTCAAGTCGTTCGTTGAGCTCCCCGATCGCGCTTCAACGTTGGCACCCCCGCGCGTTTTCAAGACACTGGGTTTTTTTTTTGGTTTTTTTTACACTACGCACCCAAGTCTGATTTTGGACCGGCTTTGTACGCGTCGCAGCTCCGTGTGTGCTAAGCTCCGAGTAAGGTGAAAACAAATGTGTCTCGTCAATTTGGCACAACACGAGAAGATTTCAGCGATCAGTGAAATGAAGCTTGCGTTTTTCGGGGGAAGCGCAGCTAGCTTGCCAATTGCAAGCTGCGGTGTCAGAAATGGGCCCGCTAATCCAAACCGAGTAACTCGCAAGTGCACCCGAGTTCTTGTAGCAGGGCGACGACACATGCCCGACGCGCCCAGGGCCGAGGGCCGAGGGCCCAGGGCCGAGGGCCGAGGGCGTGGCCTACCTGTTGTCGTGCGACATCTTGATGCCCACCAGCTTGGGCAGGCCGTTGAAGTAGGAGATGTCGCGGGCTGCCAGGGCGCTGCAGGTGACCAGGTGATTGAGGGCGCCGCAGATGTTGACCACCACCTCGCTGGACGGCGTCTTCTGAAGGCCGTCGCCGGGCAGCTTGGACACCAGGACGTTGACCACGTTCTTGGCTACGCCCGCCAACAGCGCAGCGTTTCACAGCGTGGTGAGTCAAATGAGAATGCGTCCGAAGGCTAACATGCTAACAGCTAGTACGCTATTACGAAGGACTAAAAGGTGGCGTTGGAGCGATTGGAGCTCCTTTGGGGGTGAAAGTAGCAGGCCGTAACGTAATGGCTGCCTCAAAGCAAAATGGCTCCTGGTCTCCCTGTTCAATCGTAGCTATGCGTCCTTGAGACGTTTTTTTCGCATCAGCCCACCTGGTGACGGGGGCTCGTTTCCCCCCAACTTTCCAGGGGTGCTTTTCCCTAAAACGTTCGACTCTCTGTCCAATGACTGGGCAGGGGTCCAACTAATTCTGTGTTCGTGTGCGAACGCGGTGCGAGGTGCTATTTTTTTCTCTCAGTTTCCCACACTGTCAAAAGCAACAACAACAACAACAACAACTTGTCATTGGAGTTGGAACAACTTTCCAATACAAACGATTTGTGGCAACAACTCAGCAAGCGAGTTGGTGAGTCGTTTTGACTTCTGGCTTCAAATGAGCTCTGTAAATTCTTTCTTGTTGAACATACGGGATTAGCAAAACTTGACATTTTGAGGAAGAGCAGATTTCTCTCTCCGTTGTTAGCTTAGCTCCTTCGAAGCAAAACGTCTGTCTCCTTGTTGACTTTCCGGCACGTGCTTTTGAGGCTTTTTGCTACGTCCAGTTACAACAGACATGTCGGCTAGGCGTTGTATTCGCTGGTGAAACTCGGTTTGCAGGCGTTGCGTCGCGACGGCAAATATATAGCCGGTCGGGCCCCGGTTGCGCTCGCCGCACGCGTTTAAGCGGCCGAGAAAGCGGGACGGAAATCGATTTGGAGAGTTGAGCTACTGACCGACGAGGTCCTTGTTGGGCGCGTGTCTGGCCAGGTTCCGGAGCAGGGCGCTGAGCGGTCGCAGCTCGGCCTCGTTGTCGGTGTCCAGCAGGTCCAGCAGGGTGGGCAGCATCCTCTCCTGCTCCAGGATCACCGCGCTCAGCACCGACGACCACTGAGAGGAGCGACGCGGACGTTGGGCTCTTTGGACCCGAGAAGGCGCCGGGCGGGGCCGGGCGGCGCTTTGCGGCGCGTACCCTGGCGTCTCCGGCGGTGAGGTTCTGCAGCGCCCCGACGGCCGCCTCCCTGGCGGCGGAGGTGCTCTCGGCGCTCTGGAGGACTCGCTTGTAGAGCGCCACCACGTGCGGGTGCCACAGCCACTCGGCGCCGCGCGCTTCTCGCGACACCTCCGACATGACGGCCAGGCTCTGCTGCCGCTGATGCTGCGCGCGCAAAAACAGGGTGGTCGGAGGAGCCGGGCCCGGACGCTGGCTGCCGAGCGCCCCGACGTTCGTCTCGTAGCTCCAAATCGTTTTCCCCGATGGAACCGAATGAAAAGGCCACGCAATCGTTCCAGCGCCACACTGAGCGCCTCGCGTGCGGCACGTTGCGCGCCTTGGCGATAAAGAACAATGGCCGTGAGTATTATCATATCGTCTGTCTACATGCGTGAGCATGTGTACCGTTTGTGCCCAAATGTCCATTTCAAGTGCCCATCTACGGCACTTTGTACTGTGCGAGCGGGCGAGAGAAAATGTTTGGCCGGATGGTGGGAGGAAGGAGAGCGCACTTGTTCACGTATGCAGCGCAGCGCGTGCGGCGTAACTCTGGCCGCGGCCCGCTATTGTTGCGAGTAATTGGACCTTTGGCGTTCGGACGGAACCCGATCCCGCCCCGCAGCTCGCGTTTCCGTCTGCCGCTCTCCGAGGCCGACCAGAGTCAAGTGGAGCGAGCGGGCCTCCTGAGAGGTCGCCCCGAAGCAAAAAGGCTTGCAGAAGGGCCGGCAAGCCTTTCAGCTAGGCTTGAGTGCTCTATGCGCAGAAATGAACGGATCTCCATTCAGAACCCAAACAAAGGCGGTCGCTGCTAAGCTCAGCCTTGCACGCACGCGCGCTTTGCCGCTCAAACGGATTTCCAAATGACAATGAAATGTCGCCACCCGCGTTACCCGCAAAGGCTTTCTTTGCGTTTGTGCGCAGCCGGAAAAGATTTCGGCGAAACAACGGTCAGCGGCTGGCCCTCCGGGCCCCGGCGGACTCACCTCGGCGTTCTTCTTGCCGTGCGTGGCGAAGCAGCCCACGGCCTCGGCCTCCCCGGGGGCGGAGCCCCTGCCGGGACCCTCCAGGCGAAGTCGCGCCGAGCGGGGCAGCTCCGAGTACAGCTGGTAGGACAGATTCCTCAGCACGCACACCGAGTTCTCCAAACCCTGAGGAGGCGGGAAAACGGCGAGATGAACAAGAAGAAGAAGAAGAAGAAGAAGAAGAAGAAGAAGAAGAAGAAGACGAAGGGAAGGCGTCCGATGTTTGCCTTACCTTGTCGTCGGTGCTGACCTCCTGCCGGATGTACGACGCCAGCGAGTCCACCAGACCCGGCGTGTCCCTCATCCTCTCTCTCGTCCTCTGGTTCACCGAGCTCAAGTTTCTACACGACAAACAGGTGACGAGAGGACGTTTGCCTTTGCGTGCCACTCCAAAGACGTTAGCGTGCGGCCAATCCCAAAAGAGGGCCGCGCGCTTGACGGCCGGCCCGGGAGCCTACCTGAGGCATCCGGTGGTGTTGTTGAAGACGTCCCTCTCGGAAGGGCTGAGCGGGATGCTGGCACAAAGGGGGATCAGAACTTTGCTGCTGAGCTCCGACAACGCTTCTCTGCACAGCTTCTCCTTCAGGTTGTCTCTGGACGACAGATTCCACAGCACGCCTGCCGGCGGACGGCGCCTTAGCATCATCGCCTTAGCATCATCGCCTTAGCATCATCGCCTTAGCATCATCGCCTTAGCATCGGGCGCGGCATTAGTGTTGCAGGCTTGCCGGCCCGCTCAACGGTGGACTTGTCATTGAGCTAGTGAATACGGTTGCTGACACGGGGCCGTGACCGCGCGCACGCTCGCCGTCGGCGCGTCGTCATCAGCTCCGCTTGCGGAAGCTACGCGCAAAGAGGGCCCGCTGACCTGTGATGTTCTTGCGGAGCTCTTCGTCCGGTTCTCCCAAGACGGCGACGAGGCGCGCCGCCCCGCCGGCGTCGATGAGCGCCACCTTGTTGTCGGCGTTCTCGTAGATGAGGTTGCGCGTGGCGCCCGTGGCGAAGCGCTGAGCCTCCAAGTTGTCGCTGGAGAAAAGCTGAACCAGAGCCGGGATGCCTTGGAGAAGGCGGACCTGGCGGGACGCCGCAACTCGGGTCAGCGACGTGGGAACAAAAAGAAGAAGAAGAAAGGCCAAGTTGAGGGTGTACCTGGTTTTTGGAGTCGTTGCTTATGGTAACACTGGTGCTGAATGTAGGCGGCGCCCAGAATCTGCAAAGCGGCGTCCGCCTCCGACAAATACCTGACGGCCGTGTGCATGTCCAGACCTTGCGTCCTACAAACGCAAGAGGACGACGTGTTACGGAGAAGTCACTTTTCAAACGGAACGGAGTCTGCGTGAATTGGACTTTTTGACGTCTCGTATGGAAAGAATTGTGCCCAGTCAAGCGATTTGGATGGAAGTTGTGTGGAATGTCAAATTAGGATATTCGAGTCGTGAGGAGACAAAAATACAAAAGTCCCAAAGACGTAACGGGACTAAGATTTGTTTGGAAATTCATCATAGCAACAACCGAATCGTGTCGTAGATAAAGTCAACTGGCTTAATGCTAAACTGTAATGTGAGGTGTCATAGGTAGGCTAACGGAAACTAGCCTTCAGGGAATTCGGCACGCTGTACCGCGCAAGACATTTGTTTTCATTTTACCGGGACTTCAAGTTGCGGTGCGATGGAAAAACGCAAAGTTGTGAGAAGGAAGTCATCATGAGAAAAAAAAGCAAGTCACGAGACAGAAGTTCGAACGTTAACAGGAAAAAGTAGCAATGACAAAAATGTCAAGTTGTTCAGGGGGAAAAAAACAAGTAAAGGTATTACGCGGCGATGAAAAAATGCAAAGTCAAGAGAAGAAAAACAAAGTGAGAGAAAAGTGCCATGCGTTCACTGCGTAAAGTAAGCCGTAAGCCGTAAGCCGTAAGCCGTAAGCCTCACCCTCCCAGTTGGTCATTGCTGCGGACGGACGCTCCATCCATGACGTCCAGTCCTTTGCCGACGCTCCTGACGCTGCGCAAGGACGCCGCTCGCTGGACGGACGAGGCCCTCTGCGCCGAGGCGGCGGCCTGCAAAGTGTAGCCGGGCCGGTGCACGTGCCACTGCGCCCCGCGCTGAGCCCCCCAGCCGTCGCCCCGGGCCGCCGCGGCGCCCCCCCAGCCGGCGCCCCCCCAGCCGGCGCCCCCCACCCAGCCGGCGCCCCCCACCCAGCCGGCGCCCCCCCAGCCGTCGCCCCGGGCCCCCCAGCCGTCCTGGCCGTAGGCGACGCCGTGCTGCTGTCGGTTGGCGATGCGGCTGATGGTGCGGTGCGAGGGGCCTTTGTAGGTGAAGTGGACGGGCATCTCCTGGTCGGGCCAGTGCCCGCCCCGCAGGGTGCCGCTGAGGGTGCGCCTCAGGGCGGGGGGCGGCGGCATCAGGTTCTCCGGGGGCGGCGCCCCGTGATCGCTCATCTCGGCCTGGCACAGCGACTTGGCGCGGCGGCTGCGGCCGCCGTGCGTTTGGAAGCCGCTCTGCGCCACGCTGGCTCGCACCCTGGACGAGGTCTCCGCCGCCGAGCGAGACGAGAAGCCGCAGGAGGCCGTCGTGGGCACCTGAACGGCGGCACAGATGTTCGGCGTTGGCGTTGTGCGTGCATGCGACCGCTTGAACTTTTTGGCCTCTATTTCCGTGACCGGCAAAAGTCTTGCCCGGCGCGGCGCGGCGCCTCTTGTAACTCGGGGCGGCTTGGACCCGATGCCGGTCATTTGCCGGACGAGCGCAGGGGTCTGCGCGAGGGAGGGCTGCGCCGCCGTGCGAGTGGTCACAGCCCACTTCTATCATGAGCGCTCCTTTTAAGTCAGCAGCTGCAATCTCCACCTCGAGTGGCCACTTGGCGAATTGATGGCAACGCCGCGAAACGGACACGTACATTTTGGTGCTTTTCGACCGCCGACGATTTTATGGGCTAGAACAAAAGCGCTCGGGCCCCATTTTCACTGGAAAAGGTGTGGTGTGAATGGTCGCTGCTTTTCCACCTTGAGCGCGTTCCTTCTTGACAGGAAGCGGCGTCCACAAGCGGGAAGCTGACTTTTGCCCTCGGCATTGTTGCTCCGGCCAATCAAAAGCAACACGTCCGCATCCTGTTTGCATTCCCCCCCCCTCGCCGATTCCATTGTTCTCGCTTTAATCACACTTCCACGCTCCGAGCGGCAAACGGCAGCCGGGGAAGCGCCCAAAATAACAACATGGACGTAGAGTCCACCCGTGGTGGTTTTGGCGGGCGGGTGTGCGCTCAAGCAAGCGCTTTGCTTTTCTCCCCAACACGCAGCGCAGGGTGCGGTCAGCTTATGAGCTGCTCCTTCAACTATTTGGCCTCTTATCCTTACGTCAGAATGACATCATGCGCACCAGCGAGTACTCACCGCCATGATGCGGCTCGGCGTGTGGATCATCGATCTGGAGCTGAAGCCTCTCGCGCTGGGGAGGGTGTACTCGCATGCTGCTCACGCACGCACGCACACGCACGCACGCACACGCACACACACACACACACACACACACACGCACGCACACGTTACATGAGCCATGTTTGAGGCCAATTGGAAACTTTTTGAAGGAAACGTCCAAAATGACCCAGTTCAGGTCTTGGAATTTGGACACATTGAAATGCAATGAAAGAACCTGAGGAAACGTGTTCTCAAATGGACACTTTGTCAGACTTTGTCTTTTTAGGCATCACTTCTTGAGATTTTTTAGGTTGGTCTACTCAAGACAGACGCGATGACCAAATGTGACGTTGCTGAGTGAGAATGGCTTCGGGGTCTAAATTTCCAAACAATTCTTGAGCTCTAAAGGGCCAAGATGAGTGCAAAATCGCCGCAACAAAGCAAAATGTCCGACATCCTGTCTTTTCACTCGTGGCTTGTGGAGACTTTTTTGTGGGTGCACTCAACTGCCGTTGCGCTCCTCACAATGCCGCCGGTTGTCTGAGATCTTGTAAGTGAGTTTGACAGAGACGAAGGTCAGCAGCTCTGATGGTCCATTCCAGCAGGACGGAAGGAAGGGGGAGGTAGTAGGAGGGTTAGGGGGGAGGGGGGGGGGGGGGTTGTCGGGGGGGGGCGTTAGGGAGGGTCTCCGGGCCGCACGCCAAGCCGGAGCCTCAGCGGGTCACATGTCAACGCAGGAATGCTCCCACTACAAAGCAGGCCCCGACTGACTCCGCAACAGCACAATGGAATCAATATGAGAGATCCGTCAATCACTCTCGCACGGAGGGAGCCCGACCACCGCAGTGTAGCATCTGTGACGTCAGGCCCGACCCCAGTTTTTGCCACACCTATTCAGGTGCCTTGAGAAACGGGACACCGACAGGAAGCCGAAATGTGGCGTTTTCTTTGGCACTTTTGCTCATTTACATAATCCCGCCTCTTCACGAATGGCAACAATAATGCTCGGTTTTGGCAAAACAAGAAAAAACACCATTTTAAGCGAGCACGTTGCCATCTTTTACTGTGAGTTATACATGACTTGAGCAGTTATGCTAGTAGGCTAATGACATTTTGAAAGGTGCGCAAATGCGTTTTTCGCTGGGCAGGATAAATGCTTTCGAGCGTATCGTGAGGAAAGTTGTTTTGTTGCTCTCTGTCGTCTGACTTCATGCCGTTTTCACTCTGGGGCCGCAACAATGGTTTCACTTTTGACACGCACAGCGACGCGTTTTCAGCACGATCGACAAGGGCCAAGGTGGGGCGCGACGTTCCGGTGCCCCGCGCTGGCCGCGGCACTTTGCCGTTGCGCGTTAGCATGTCGACTGGAAGCGCTGTTCATCCGTGGCAACTTTTTGTCCCATCGTACTTCTTGTGGCATTTTAGCCTCGCGGCTCGCCACTGCTGTTAATGCAGCTTTGACGATGCTTTCTTTTTCCGTGAATTCTGGACAGG
The DNA here is from genome assembly GCF_054856515.1 of Filicampus tigris. Classification (NCBI taxonomy): domain Eukaryota; kingdom Metazoa; phylum Chordata; class Actinopteri; order Syngnathiformes; family Syngnathidae; genus Filicampus; species Filicampus tigris. The sequence continues at coordinate 697,012 of NC_141219.1, forward strand.
CGGCCGGATAAGCTTTTGCAGTGCCAGCCGGTGCTTGCGGCAAGTGTGGGGAAAAAGCTCCCCTGAGATGAAGCGCCGCCAAAAGATAGCGGCCCACTGCTTCCTGTTTGTGTTTGGGAGGCGTCACGCAGCCATCTCTCTCTCTCCTCTCTCTCTCCCTCTCTCTCTCTCTCTCTCTCTCTCTCTCTCTCTCTCTCTCTCTCTCTCTCTCTCTCTCTCTCTCTCTCTCTCTCTCTCTCTCTCTCTCTCTCTCTCTCTCTCTCTCTCTCTCTCTCTCTCTCTCTCTCTCTCTCTCTCTCTCTCTCTCTCTCTCTCTCTCTCTCCCTCCCTCCCTCCCTCCCTCCCTCCCTCCCTCCCTCCCTCCCTCCCTCCCTCTCTCCCCCTCTCTCCCCCTCTCTCCCCTCGCTGGCTGAGTGGGCGTGTCCGCACGGCCGCATCCGTGGCGAGTGAGCTCTCGTAAGGACCGCCCCCGCAAACATCTTCACCGGACAAGCTGACTAACACGCAACCGTGCTTGGTGCAGTGGCAAGTTTGGACAAAAGGCGTTGGGACACCGACATTTTGCGATTTTGGCCGTCGGTGACTTCAAAGGTCACTGCCGTTGGCTCGCCACGTCCATTCGTGTTCTTCCACACACAGCTTTCTTTGGAAGTTGGCAAAAGTGCCCCCGCGCAGTTGCAAGTCGGAAGCATACGACAGCGTGTCTCGATAAGATGAACGATAAAGGTTCCTTCCAGAGTGATCGATGGGTACCGGCCGCTGTGTCCCGGTACGTACGCACGTACGTACGTGCGTGCGTGCGTGCCTGCGTGCGTGCCCGCGTGCGTGGTACTTGCTTCTAAAATCCCTCCGGGGCCGGGAGGGAGAAGCGCTCCTGAGAGCAGATAAGGAGCAGCGGGAGCTTTTCCAGCAGGTCAGCAAAAGTAAACACAAAGCCAGACGCAGCTCCGGCGAAGAATGTTAATGGGGCGGCCGACCTCTGACCTCGCTGACACGCTTCCTGTTCAGCCTCAGCGGGCCGCGTTGACTCGGTGAGGTGGCCTCTGCAAGTTATTTGGGGGAGTGGAAGGAGCACCGGGCCGATATCCCGGCACGAATTGACTCGGAATCTTCACTTTGCGACTTCATGGCAGCAATTACGCTCATCTGCTGCTTTTCTTGATTTATGACACCAAAGAGCCGCTCCTCACTTGAGCCACAAACCGCTAATGATCTTCTTTTCAAAAGCGCCACGTGTCTATCTTCAGCTCGTCAAGACTCGCACTCTTCTTCTTCGTGGAAAAGGCCATCGGGATCACAGAGCCACTTTTACACTAGCCGCACGTTCAATTCACACACCGACCTCGCAAATCCCTTCGACAAACGTGAGGGCATTAAATCAAGGGCTGCAATCGTTATTTCGATGCCCCCAATCATCAGGTTGCAAAAATATGTCGGAACAAAGCTCACGGCGTCGCGGTGATGATTTTTCCACCCAAACGTTCCTGCAAAATCACGTCGCAAACAACGCGAGCCGGGACGAAAGACGGACAACATCCAACGCTCGGCTCCTTTCACAGCCGAAAAAGAAGCTCGAGCGCAGTGCGTCTCCCGCAAAGCGCAGCGGGCAGACACAACCGTTCATCTGCAGTAAACGTGGTCAACTCGTGAAAAAAACCGCCGGCCAAACGTATCGTTGGCTGGCCAAGGATAGACGCGGGCCGATTTGGAATGAAAGGTAACAAATCAAGCGCACTGATTCTCGAGCAGCACGGCCAGCGTGTCCGGGCGGGCCAACGCCGAGCCGGTTGACGGCCGGCCGCTAAGCTGAGCCGACGACGGCCGCGTCGCTCGCCGGGCCGGGCCGGGCCGGGCCGCACCTTTCGAAGCCAACGATTCAAAGCTAAATGAGGTGTTTGACGTCGGGTTCCGCCGCGTAAACATCGGCCGGGTGAACGTGGACGACACGACGGCCCCGAACGAATCGGAATTTCATACGAGGGGCGCTGAGTGCACCCGGAGTGAGACATTTGATGTCGGTTTCAAAAGTGGGCTGACCGCCAGGCTGGGGCCGACATCCCCAAATAGGCTGACCGATAAGAACGTGAGTGAGCGGCGACGTCGGCCACGGTGTCTTATTGACTTGGATGAACGAGTCCAAACGATCAATGGCAGTACAGCTTATGCTACCGATATAACCCGACTTGTTTAGCCATTGAAGGAGTCAACAACAAGAGATTGGTTGTTGTTTTGTTATTGTTGATATAAACTATTTTTCATGACATTTCACACATTTCAACTACTTTTCAATCATCTGGGCCCCCTGTCCGTTCGAAAACCTGCAAGCGATTCATTCCGTTCTTTCCCAAGGCGACCACCGATTCCAGATCGGAATTGCAGATCGAGATCCGGTTGCAAAAAATGTACAGAACTGAATACTTTAGCTGCACTACTCCATATTGACCAATGATATCAGTTGTTTCATAGTGATTAGAGGGGAAAAATGAGGGAGCTGGTGAAGAGTGGAGCATCCCACTACCGCAAAAATGTAGTCGTCTCATTTATTCTTGAACGATAACCAATTTGACGAGCTTCTTATCCGACAGTATGCGACTCCGTAAATATTGAACAAGTAATGAGCCGCAAATAAACACAAGCGGCAAAAGTGTCTCGTGATAACGAGCAGACGTGCGAACGAGCGCTTGGCGTTTTTGCGCTGAGCTCTCTTATCGCACGCAAACGAGGAGAGAGGACGTCTGCGCCCGCTCTTTTTCCCACCGGTGGAAACCATGACAACAGTCCTGACCTTCGGTCAGGGACGACAAAGCGTCACACTTTCAAAAAAAAAACGGTCACACAAAAGTCACCGCAAAAACAGGAAATGGTGCCAAAGCGGCCTCACAAAGTCTGCAAATTTGGTCCGCTAGCACAGGTGGCAAAAGTGCTCACACTCTGATTTTGCGGCACAAAACGGACTTACGGAATTCAACTCTTGTACTTCAGATAAGTTGAAAAAAAGAAGAAGGAAAACGGAATTAAAAAGTACAGCCGCTAAAATGGCCTAGCGTGCATTTCCAACGCGGAGTTTGCCATCTCGGCAGCCGCGGCTTGCTGATGAAATGCTGACGTGGTGACAATGCACTGGAATGTCGACGGGCTGCGGTTCTCAAAGTGGAGCACGAGTACCACTTGTGGCACGTGGGCCCCCTCTACTGGTCCACGAAACAAGCATTGAAATAGAAACCGAGAATTGACATTTTAAACATCACATGCCGTCAGACACGTTACAATGACGCATCTAGCTATTTGACACTATTTTCATTATTATATACACTATTATTATGAGCTATTTTCCCGCGTTTACATTTTTTTGCTTTTTTTTTTTAAATCGAGTCGAGAGAACATTTTTCACTTTATCCGTGCGAGTGATTCGCTGTGACGACTCCTGGCGCAAACACCCGAAATCGCTTCTTCTTTATGTACATTTCCACAACGGCACAGTTCAGTTGTATTTAACCTCATAGTACAACCCGTTTGCATTTTGCATCTTTAACTGTTGAAAGATATATCAATAATTCATGCTCACATTTGAAGTGCGATACATTTGAATCATTCATTCAGTTGTGCCCCCCCTCCCCATACGTTCAAGCACATGCAGTGTTAATGTTCAAACGGCGTAGAATGTTACAGTGACTTGCGCGGTCGAAAAATGTCCGCAATTGTTGATTGTTGCCGAGCGCAGGCCCCAGGCCGGTGCGTAGGGCGCCTGGGGACTCGTTGAAATTGTGGAAATGGCGCACAAAACGCCTACTTGACGTCGGCATTCTCATCGTGATGTAAACGTCACTAAAAGTGAAGGTGCTGTGTTGGCGCCACGGTGACAAGCATTCGCCACATGCGCGCTCAGCTCTTGACACGCTTCTGTCGGCGCTCGCTAACGCCGCCGCGCAAAAGAATGCTGCAGCTTAATAAACACTCGCACGCTACGGCCATCGTTCAAAACTTTTACAGGCGACTCGGACAGTCGGCACTTGCCAAAAGATGATTTCAAGATGGAGAAGAGCAGGACATCCCTCCAAAATCGAAGAGAGGACGAGAAGAAAATGGCAGCAACATTGAAGGAATCTCTGGCAAGTACCGGCTTTGACGGCAATCTCCCGTCTTGCTCATGTACTGTATCTTGGCCATGCCGTCGGCGAGCGCATCCGCGCCCTTGGCCATTTTCTTATCTTCCAAACGCATGTGGGGAAACGTCTCTCAAGGTGGAACTTTGTCGGAAGCCGGACACTACTAGAGTGGCGCATGCGGCCGGCGGCATCATGAACAGGTTCTTGGGACCGGGGACCAGCCAATTAGGAACTCTTCCAAACAGCACTCGGCGTTAGCACAAAAGCAAAAAGTCAGCAAAATACGACCGGAACAGCTGAGCTTCATTTGGGATCAATCAGTGGCGGCAGGTGTGGAATGATTGAGCGGGACGCAGGACGTCCACGTGCAAAAGACCGCGGGAGGGACGGAGAACAGGCATGCTTCAAGTCAACAAATGTTTCCAATTAGCGGCATGTGAAGCTCCCAATTCCAGTCAAGCACTACGCCCGTTGCTTCCTTATCGGCGTGCTCGTGTTGTTGATTTAAGGTCAGTCCTTGGACATGAACATCTTATCTACTGCACCAAAAAAAAAAAAAAAACTCACATAACACACAAAAGACAACACGACGGCATTTCAACACCCGATCAGTGCGGCGTACAAGCAAAAATACAAACGTAATACTCAACGAATGCCGTCCAAAGTGAGCGTTGGCCGCAAATGTTCCACTGGCACCGGGTGTGAACGCCAGTCAAAGTGAGCTTTATTCAAGACAAGCTGATCACGTGACAGCATGTAAGTTATTTATTAGCATGCTTGCTTTAGGTTGCATTTCAACACAACTCAAATGTTGTTCATCACGCAAAACAACGCACTTGTGAATGTAGCACAACTAAAGACATTGCATTGTTTGTGCATCGCACAGTCAATTTTCCGATTGTTGGACTTTTTTAATGTGCAATTCCATTCCAACAGAACCAAGAATGTTTTTAAAAGCAATGAAAACCAGCATTTGTGTGAATTTTCTACAAGAGCTGACGTGGCCTAGCTTGAACTTAACAAATGTAGCTTAAGTGGCTTATTATGTTACAATATTTTTGAAAAAGCAATTCTAATGTCATTAAAAATCTCAAAGTGACATTTACCAAAACGAAAAGGATCCAACCTCAATGTGTAAGTTACTTACCAAGCAAGTTATGTAGCGCATGCTCAAAGGACACACTTTCAAATAATGGCAATTTGTTTCCTGTATGTAATTTGTTTTTGACTAGTTTGTCAATTGTCTTTTTTTGCTTAATGACATTAAAAGAGTCAAGTATGATGTCTATCACAAAAAATGTATAATAATAATACATTTGTGAATGTATTACTATTATTATTATATAGAGCTAACATTGCTTGGCATAACTAGCAAGGACGTAACGGAGCCGAACTTTGACGTGATCCAGGCCTCGTTATATTTTAAAACATTTTTGAAAAGTAATATAAAAGTAATCAACGATGTAAAAGTGAAGCGTATGTAAACATAAACAATCGCATTTCAACATGTAAGTTATTTATTAACATGCTAAGCAGAACGTTCATCTGATGCCAATTTATTTTCTGCAATTAGTTTTTTACTCGTTTGCTGATTAAAAAAAGTCAACTCTGTTTCTAATCACAATAAAACAAAGTCGATTTGTGAATTTAACACAATAAAAGCTACACGCACCGTCGAAGTAACTTTGAGGTTGCTAAGTAGCACATAACATGATTTGTTTGTTTTTTTTGAAAGGTGAAACGTAACGTGACTGTAAAAACTAACAAGCAAGGTAAATGAGAAGTTTAGTCCAAAGGTTTCATGCAGCGCTCACCTGCCGGTCCGAGCAGCGCGTCGTCGTCGGTCAGCCTCGCCAGCGACGGCGACTTCTTCTCGGCCAAGCGCAGGCGAACCTGCTCCTGGACCCTCCGCGCCTTGGCCCCGGCGTCCGAACACCGGCCGTCCGACGGAACCACGTAGGCGGTGCGGGACGAGTTGGGCTGCAGGGCGGACAGGAAGCAGCCGTCGGCCACCGCCGCGCTCATCCTGCCGCGGCCAGCCGACAAAAGCGAGAATCCGACGGGACGAGGAGGCGACGCTCACTCGCACACACACTGATCGCACACTGACCCGCGGCCGCTGAGGAGCGGACAACGAAGAAACGGGCGGGGCGGGGCGGGGCGGGGCGGCCTCCGGTCAGGTTCCGGGCCAGTAGCCGAGCCGACGGGGCCGGAGACAGCATCGCGGTCCACCTGCTGACTGCCTGCACCACCGAGCGAACTTCACTTCAGTGGAGTGCACTTTAGTGTAATGTGGTGCTGTGTGCTTTTGCTTAGTGTTGTCTCGTCGTGCTGTGTACTTTTTGTCTCGTAGAACAGTGTTATGTACTTCTGCGTATGATATGCTGCGGTGTAGTGTACTGTAGAGTTGTGTACTTTGGGTCATGCATTTGATGTAGTCTAGTGTTGTGCACTTTGGTGTGCAGTGGTGTGTTTTGTGTACAGAACTATCGTTTTGTACACTGTTTTGTACATTTGTGTGGTTCAGCGTACTCTCAGCACTCCCTCTTCAGCCTCCACAATCCTGGATGACAACAAAGTGTTGTTGTTGAGTAAGTGTAGTGGTTGGTCTGGCTCCGCCTCCTCGTCCGCTTCCACAAACCCTCTGCGAAGACGAACGTCCGACGGGATTATTGGAACATTCCCGAGCATTGCGCAGATGTGGAGGCGGACGGGAGCACATGAAGGAGACAAAGAGGGAGAAGTGGATCTCACTTTTTGGGGAGACCTCGAGGAGCACAAAGCACGCAAAGAGCGACGTTTGGCGCCTTGAGATACGCGCGGCCCGAATTGGAAGATATGAGCTGTCCTTGGGACGCTTTTTGTTGCTTTGACTTGCGAGTGAAAACTTGAGCTGCTACGCGCACCATAAAAGAAGCGCAGCTACATTTGTGTGTATCGAACAACCAAATATAGCCTCTGCTAGCTTAGTGCTAACACATACGGTAATGGGAAAAACCATAGAGCATATTCTTAAAAATATATATGTTTGGGTGGACTTCCGCTTTCAATAAACTACCGCCTCTGCTTACAGGCCTACATTATTCATCCTTTGCAAAAAAACAAAACGAGTCTTATGACTGCAGTTTAGTGACTTTGCAACTTTCTTTTCTGTCTGAGGCTGGAATGGATGGCGGGCATTCCAAAGGGGAAAGATGATTTGAAGATGAGTGATGTTTTGCGATCCAAGTGGACTCCGAAAGTCATCTGGAACTCATTTTGCCTGCACGCTTTCAGTAGCACCTGCTGCACGTTTGCTCCTTGAAGCGTACGTTTCGATGTTCACATTTCTTCTGACATCCACAGCGGTGCAAACATCACATTTGAAGTTTAAAATGGACACATGGGCCAACGTATTGTCTTTTGCTTGCTTCATTTATAACTAATGTAACGATTATTAGTCATTTAAAAAGAAATTTGCTTTTTAAATGTATTTATTACAATCAATTAAGTACTTCAGAAAATAGAAATGAAAAAACAACTCTCCGTCCATCCGTTATCTACAGCGCTTTTCCTCACAAGGGTCGCGGGCGTGCTGGAGCCTATCCCAGCAGTCTTCGGGCAGTAGGCGGGTGACACCCCGAATTGGTTGCCGGCCAATCGCAGGGCACACAGAGACAGACAAACAACCGCACTCACGATCACATTAATCATCCACTGACACTCATTTGTTAAATCATGACGGCCCCTGGTGGTACATTTGTGAACTGAAGACGTCGTCAGCGCGCTGCGTAACCAAATCGTTCCAAAAGCTCGCGTCTAAAAATAACTTTTTATTTCTGTGGTGCCTGTTAAGGAATTCGAGGACGCTTACTCGAGATCGTCTTCTGGCAAAACCCACAATTTCAAACAATCGCACTCAAACAGTACTGCAGCAACTACTTAAAAAAAAAAAAAACACACACACACACACAGAAATAACATTTGCTGCCCACATAACCTCCAAACACTGAAAACGAGAGCACAAAATACCGCTGTACCTAATGTTTTGTCCTTCCTTGCTCGATTGGCAGTTGGCAAAGCAGCTTATAGGGAAAGTCAAGTCCAAAATTTTCTTGACGAAAATACTGTATGTCAAGTTGTGGAGTGTGCCGCCGCCATCGAGCGGTGGCAGTCTGAAGCGCAACTCGTATCTTGGAATTTTGCAGACATCGGCTCGTGTCTCGAAAACGTGCAAGTCAAGGCACTCATATTTGAAGGTCCCACTGTACTGTGCTTGACAATTGTTTTTAACTCATTCAGCAGCACTCGTCTTTGGTGTGTTCAATTTACAAGACATTTCTGTTCACTTTACAGGGACTTTAAAGGAACATATTGAAACTTCAAAGCGGGCAAGGAGACATTATCATGTCTTTTTGAAGGCTCTTCCTGAGAACCGGAGCAGAGCGGGAGAAAGCCTCCTTTCCAAGCTGAGTTTATGAGACTTGGATCAGAGCTCTTGAGATCGGAAAATGTGACTGCTAACACATCTTTGTACGATCAGACAGCAAACCTAAGCCGGGAAAAAAAAACTAGAATAGCTTTGAAGATGAAAAGGTACCAATGATTTAGCCTCCGTATGGTATATAATAAAGAGGGCTGTGTCAAGGTTTTGAACATTTCTGATAAATGGAAGTGCGTTGCGATACTTACTGGGCAGGTACATCCAGTACAATCTTTGGCTTCAAAGGTGATACAAGACTATTATCTTGAATAAAATCCCAATTTCCACTTGGAAAAAAAAAATATATATATATATATATGTATCTCTTTCTCTATATATATATATACATACACACATATATCTGCACTCACAATCACACCTAGGGGCAATTTAGAGTATCCAATCAACTTACCATGCATGTTTTTGGAATGTGGGAGGAAACCGGAGTGCCCGGAGAAAACCCACGCAGGCACGGGGAGAACATGCAAACTCCACACAGGGAGGCCGGAGCCGGGATCGAACCCGCGACCTCTGAACCGTGAGGCGGACGTGCTAACCAGTCGACCACCGTGCCGCACATGTATATATATGTATATGTAAAAATGCATCACCTTTACTTTGTTAGCATTCATCAACTTTAGCTTAGAAAGCGAGTTCTGAAAAAAGTTGGCAAGAGCTTCTGGATTGGGATGGCTCAATCCACACATTTAGGGCCAAATCGTGCTAAATCAACTTTCTGGAGCTTTTAGCCATGTTCGAATGCTACTTCCTCCCCCAAAACAGCCCCAAAGAGGTGCTTTCCTCCTTTCACCCATCTCGAAGCAACAGCCCCACCCGATCCAAGAAAACGACTGGGTCCTCAATTTTCTACGTCACGAAGTGAGGCGCCAGCGTCATCGAAAAGAGAACTTTTCAATAAAATAAGCACACAAAGACAACCTTTCTTTGTAAAATACATTTAATCCCTTTTATATTTGGGCAAACAAGTCACCAGGAGTGGGCTGGCAGTGGGAGGGGCCTGTGGGCTCATGGCAGCCAAACAGAGAGCAGCAACTTGATGCGCGCACTTGTGGCCCCGCCCGCAGCCCCGCCCCTTCGGGACGTACCAGACAAACGATAAACGAGGCCTCAGCTAATTAGTACGTTTGAGTGTGAATACGACAACGAGAAGACACTTTGAGGAGGACGGACGGGGAGGACGAGGGCGTCTGAATGGTCGACGGCTCGTCAAGGCGGATGGACGGAACGACTCGTTAGAGACATTAGCAATGATGGCATTTAGCACAAACTAACACTTTGATACAATTTTCCTTCATCAAATATGTTCACAACTCAAGTCGAATGGAAACTTCGAGATCAGGCAGGGGCATCCAAACGGCGTTTGGTAAACATGCTAATGTAGCGTAGTGTAGTTAATATTTCAAGAAAAGAAAACACTTACATTCAACTTATCAACATTCAACTTTGATCATTTTTCTATTCAGTGTAACCTTTCATTGATCCTTAATCGCATATGAAAACATTTCGCCACTTTTAGTAAACACGATCATGTGGGTGAAGCTAGCTAGGCGGTTCAAAAATACGTCAAACGGTGTTAACATTATTGTTAGCAAATATCTTACAGCATTCAGCAATACCACCTTTTTGAAAATCGGAACATTTGATCTTTTGCTTCGGTTTAACATGCCGACGCAGGTGCGTGTGGTTTATTTTTTCATGCTTAACGTTTTTCCACTTTTTTTGTGGGGCGGGGGGGGTGGGGGAGGACATGCTGTTTTGTGTTATCATTGAAGATACAAATAATCATGCCACTTTCTCCTTGCGTCATTGTTTTATATTTTACAAATTTGTCATGAGCCAAAATTCCCGTAACTGACGTTTCTCTTCTTGCCTTTGATCTATTGACAGTATGTACTTTTTAAAAAAGGCTATAGCATACAGAAACATTTTGTCACTTTATTCATCAAACATGCTTTGTGGGATAGTTATAGCATAACTCATCTGATAACATTGACTTTTCCCCCCCCAATCCTGTTTTGACTATTTTAAAACAGTTACACTAAAGACACTTTTAACATGCTTCATTGAGCTCTTCCTTGTGTTATGAAAGCAAAAATCATAGTTTGACTTCTCTTTTTATTGTGTTTTTTAATCTTTTGTAAATGTGAATAAATAGCATATTTCAAAAATGCATTGCAGTAAACATTAAACACGCTAATGATTTGTTTGTAAAAGCAAAAATCTCAAAACTAACACTTCTTTTTGCTTATGACGTATCATAATTGTAATTTTCTACACTTAAAAAAATATCTCACAGACAAACATTTTGCCGCTTTTATTTAGCATTAATGTGAGAGGATATTCCGCATGTATTGGATTATACAGCAAAAATCCTCTCAACTTTGAAATCCTTTATAAATGCATTTATCATATCTTGAAAATATGTCGTGGAGAGAAACAGTTTCATCACTTGCAGTGTTTGTATAAGCGTATAGCGGACCTTAAAAAGGTGATGATAATGATGAAAAACATGATAATGTCAGTGAAGCTCGGCTAAGTGAGTGTTATGGTAAAAAAAAAAAAAAATCATCTCAGGACATTGACTTTTTTTAAAAAAAAATCTCTTAAATTTGCATAGTGTATCTTAAAAATATTTCACCACTTTTGTTTATTCAACATGCTAATGTCGGTGAAGCTAAGCTACGCATGTTACCGTCAAAGCAATAATCAACTTAGAACATTAGGACCTTTTTTTTCATGGGTCTTTTATCTTATCTACATATATTATGTCTATAAAATAAAAAAAAAAAAAAGCTTGAAATATTTTGCCCCTTTTGTTTGATCATGCCGGTACAGCTAAGTTAAGTTTAGTCTTGTTAAAAACAGAAAAATCATTGCGTTGCATCCATTTTTTTCTTGAATCTTTTTGAGGTATCCTTCATAAATGCAGAACCTTTTCTTTTGAAACTTAAAAAGTTTAGTTGGACACCCGTGCCTGACGCTTCCACCAATCGACTTCATCTTTTGAGTTTATCGTTGATTTTTTTTTGTTTAACTCTTCAACGTACGTAAGCATGCGAACGAGCACCGGACAGCATCCAGACTTTGGTTCCAGCTTTCCCAAAAAAGTGGGACAGGAAGCGAGTCAACGTTGACGGAAATGGCGCCAGCGTCCGGCAGTGCAGGATAATGTCCATGCGCTCTAAAAGCACTGTTTATTTATATATATATATATATATATATATATATATATATATATATATACACATATATATATATATATATATATATATATATATATATATATATATATACACACACAGTTTATACATCAAACAGTGGGGGGGGGGAAAACCCCAACTTCAACATGTTATGAACCAATGTGCCCTCCTCAACTGTCGCAAAAATGTACACGCAAATCATCATACATCAAGTTTTTTCAGATGATTTGGAAATGCAAGATTATAGCAATATTGTTAAACGTTGAGACTCTAACCACAACCCATCAAGAAAGGAAGTGCATTTTGGGGAGGCTTTTTTTTTGTGTAATCATAAGAATCATTGACTGCCGCGGACATTTACATTGGTCAAGTGGAATCCAAGTGTTTATAATGTCACCAAAGACAACCTTTTCTTGGTATTTGAGCACGTCTGCAGTTGTTCAAGTTATGTATGATGATTGTATTGTCTGCGTGTACATTTTTGGTGTCAGGAGGGAGCAAAAATGTGTCAAAACAAGTGTCAAAGGCATAGACGAGTAAACAATTTCAAACATTTACTACAAAGAGAATTTCCAACAAAATGATGGCCAAATGAAAAAAAAAACCAACCCAAAAAGCTAACAGACAAGAAAAGTGACCCCAAAACGGCAGAGGAGGGCACATGAGTTTTGTTTTAAAAAGGAGGATATACCTGTTGTGTGTATCTACACGTGGGTTAGGGAAGGGTCGGGGTTAGGTGGGCTCCGGCATCGGGAATAAAAGACGGGCGCCACCGAAACGCCGTCGTGCGGGAATCCAGCAAGCTAAATAAGGCTCCTGCTCGGAGGAACGGCGGGGGGGGGGGGGGGGGGAGCTTCTAGTAGACGGGACTGTTGCGGATGCCGCAGCACAGGACCATGCTGAAGATCATCTCGAAGATCTGCACGCGGACACAAAAGCGGGAGGGAAAAACAGCATTACAACAAGTTTGCTCTGTCAGCGACAGCGCGCGCGCTCGCTCACCATGATGACGGCGACCACCAGGGCGGCGATGCCGATCAGGTAGATCTTGTCGGAGAACAACTCGGTAATGCGAGTGTGGCAGCTCTGCAACCCATCCCCAAAATAATGATTACAAAAGAATTCTGCAAAATGTGCTAGAAATATATACAAAGAATTTGATCTAGAAACGGTATGATAAATTAGATATTTTTTAAATAACACAAAAAAAGGCCTGAAAAAAAATCCACTATCTGAGTACAATGACACTGACGGCTGTGACACTTCCATTCCAACAATGTACATGGACCCGAACGCACACAGACGTTTTTGTAATAAAGGAAGCAGTCCACAAACCTTTTAAGTGCCACTAGCCATTTTCATGTGGGGACATTTTTTCAAAGAGTGACAGAGAAACAAATAAAAACAAACGATTTAAAACACCACTCACCATTACGGACGCTTCGACGAGCCGGCGCATTCCGACAAGTATTCCGACAGGTGCCGGCCGTAAAGTGTCGCGGCGATTGTTATTCTACGATGAATTCGGTTTTCGTTGGCACACAGTTGATGTCCGAGCATGATTGGACACCGCAATCTGGCGATGAAGCTTCGCATTGTGTCGCTGACCTCGGCCCTCGCCGCTGCTCGCAATCCGTTTAGGCTAGCGGCGACGGGGGTTAGCCTTAAGCGGTTAGCTTTCGGCCGACGTCGGACTCGTTCGCCAGCTTCCGCTGCGGACGCGTGAGCACTACGTGAGCACTACGTGACCGGAGCCTAGCCCGCGGGCTCAACGCCTCATCCCGCGGGCTCAACGCCTCATCCCGCGGGCTCAACGCCTCATTCCGCGGGCTCAACGCCTCATCCCGCGAGCTCAACGCCTCATCCCGCGGGCTCAACGCCTCATTCTCTGTTAATGCTTCTCCTGCGCATCGGCCAATCCACAAAATGGTGCCATTAGCGTTCCCCAGGAGATAAGATGCACTTTACAATTTCAGAAAAATACATTTTTGTAAAGCATCCTGCACCTTGACATGTATTGTGCTTGATGTTGACGTTCTTTTAGCATCAATGTCGTGGCTATAGTTCAAGTATTTGCCGATTTTATGCTAAAAACACAGACGTGTATCTACGTGCATGTCTGTATGTACGTTTCCATATTCACGTGAGACCGTTTGTATGCCCTCTTTTTTAACTTTTTTTTTTTTTTTTTTTAATGTATCGCTGCGGTATCGGATCTGGACTTGGCATGGGCAGATTCTTAAAAGCAAAGACTCGGACTGCCCAAAAAGTGTCACCTGTACTAGTGTGATGACTATTTCTACTGCGGCGTGTTGCGAACTTACGACGGAGGTTCCAGAGCTGGGACAGAGGTCGGTGACGCCGAGCATGTCGGTGAATTGCGTCAGAATGGACGTGCCTTGACCCTTGCCGCAGCAGCTCAGCTAAAAAAACAGCAACAACAACCCAATGAAAAAAAAAAACACGCAACAGTTTGTTTGTAGCCCGATTACACCTGAAACAAAAACAAATTTCATCAAACAACATAACTTTGTTGCATCAAAGTCTGCTCGCTTAAAGCTATCGCACAATGGGAAGAGCTATAGGCAGGCGAACAAAACTTGCCCCGATACAGCGCTCTTTTGCTTGTTCTTGCTGTTGTTAATCCACTGTGAAAAACGTCAACTATTATTGCAGCATAGTTGTCTACTTTTGGTGGCAACATTTTTTAGTCAATTATGATGCACAAACTGTGGAAAACTTGAATTATGTTGTTTAGTTGTGTTAATCATGTTTGTTTGCATAAAGCAAAATCACGTGTTTTGTTTTCCTGATTAAAAAATGCGCTACAAAATACATTTTGTGTCAAGGATGAATGGCATTGCCGCCACCCACGGAAAAAATGTTAAGAAAAATTCTGTATTACATAACTTGACAACCTGAAGTTTTAACGTAGTACGTTTCACATTTCAACCTAACGTAAGAATGTGAAAAAATTCACAAGAAATTGAATTACGCCATTTTAATGTGATAAGTTCGAATATTGTAACGCGATCAGTTATCACATTTTTATGTGGTAAGTTTCACATTATACTGTGAAAACGGATACATTTTCATATACCGGTAATGAGTTATCTATCATGTTAAAACGGGAACTTTATCGTCGTGGTATGTTTGCCTTCTACATGGGGCCAAACAAAGTCAAGCAATTCCTTCTGCTTCAGGTGACTGGCGCAGCCCTGTGGAGCTCTCGCTCTGTTTGACTTTGCTTCTTTTTTTTTGGCCTTGCTCTCTCTCTCTTTTCGAAAAACGGTTATTATTATTATTAAGAGCAAGTGTTATTATGTAGCTAGTAACTTTGCTTTATCAGACACAAAAAAAAGATTTTGCCAGTGCCCTGAATCGGGAAGTCAAAATGACCTTTTAACGTGAAACTTGTCCCGTTCAAAAGCGTTCAACGTGATCGTGTTTCAATGTGAAATCTACCACGCTCGCTATAATGTGACTTTTGTTTTTTGGGGGTGACGCGGCAGGAATAGGCCGGCGTCCATTTCCATCCCCGTCAAGGCGGAATGAGGCTTTGCCGGACGGGCGGCGCCGCGTCGGCCGTACCGTCTCGTGAAAGACTTTGAGCACGGAGGCGGCCGCCCTTTTCTTCTCCGTATCGGCGGTGACGCTCTGCGTCATGGCCTTGTCGTAGATGGAGTCGTAGTAGTTGATCATCTCCTTGGAAACCTGACACGCACAACAACACAAAGTTGAAGGACAGCAGCAGATTTTAGCCAACAAAGCTAAAGGAGACAAAAAGAAGCACAGAAATGAAAAGAGTCTAATTGTGCGACTGAATGATCAGGACAAGGTGGACTCTGCTCTACTTAATGAGGGAGACTTGTGCACGATGCACCTTTTCATTTGATTCCAGTCCGCCTCGTTTACGACGAGGACATTGATTCAAAACCCTCGCTACCGTCTGTTTGGACTTTTTTTTTTTTCTAATTCCTAGCCTGGGCTTGTCGTTTGAGGTGCGGAGACCATTGGGCTCCGCTGATCCTTTTTCTAGCCTTTGATATTTCTTTAGCCTTCTTTCTTTCATCCTTTGCTCTTCCGTCCTTCTTTCCCTCCTGTCACTTTGCTTCCTTTCTTCTTCCCTCCATCCTTCCTTTGCACTTCTCTCCTTCCATCCTTTCGGTCTTTGCTGAATTGTTGCCCGTCCTTCCATCCTTCAAGCTTTCCTTTGTCCTTCTCTCCATCCTCCTAGCTTTCCTTTGTCCTTCTCTCCATCCTCCTTTCCTTTCCTTTCCTTTCCTTTCCTTTCCTTTCCTTTCCTTTCCTTTCCTTTCCTTTGCCCTTCCCTTTCCTTTCCTTTCCTTTCCTTTCCTTTGCCCTTCCTTTCCTTTCCTTTCCTTTCCTTTCCTTATTGACTTCACCATTCTTTCACCGACTCCTTTGTCCCTCCAGTCTTCCGAGACCACTGCATTATTCATTCAATGAACGTAGGAACTATTATACTGATGTCTTAGAGATGCACTCTAATGCACTCAATTCATATTATGGATAACTTCCTATTGGCAGTTAAATATGGTATTGTTACACAAAGTTTATTGTAAATTGCAATATCGGGTATAGTATCATTTATTTGATGTATAGATAACTATAATATTCCTAAATACTGGGATATACCAATAATGAAATAAATATACGGGGGCAGGTCATATTTGGCGATGTTCTTAATGTTGCGGTTTTCATGAATTAGTAGTTACTATATTATACTGTACTCTTACTAATATGCATGTTCGAAATAAATTGAGAGGGAAATAAAAAAGCGAATGTGAAATGTGAAATATGTGCATGCGCGTGTGGTCTTACCGTGTCTTTGTGCATGAAGCCCCAGATTCCGGCAGCCACTTCACAGGCAAACAAGATGACCAGGCAGGCAAAGAACTGCACAAGAGCACAACAAGACCATGCGGTAAACACGGCTAATTCTTTTTTTAGATTTGCACTGTGGGGCGGTGGCGACCCACTGACCGTTCCCAGCAGACATTGCGACTCCTGGATGGCGCCGTAGCATCCGAGGAAACCCACCACCATCATCACAGCGCCCACCGCAATCAGGATGTGCACGCCTGGAAAACAAACGCAACGCAAAAACACACGCATTAACCTACCACAAGCAAAACATTTGGATTTTTGAAACTAAAAGCACATTTACTTTATTGTGTGTATAAATGTAAAAAAATTAAATCAAATTATTTACATATACATATATATATATATATATATATACATATATATATATATATATATATACATATATATATATATATATATATATATATATATATATATACATATATATAATATATATATTTATTTATTTATTTATTTTTTTTTAATTATGCCTTACACAGGATTGCAAAAAGGTGAAACGCCTGAAATGGAGTCCCAGTAATGCATGTAATGATCCCTAATGGCCAACAGAGGGTGCAGTCCTGTTTAGTTAGCGAGAGTGAGTCATATCTCAGTTATGCGCACAGGAAGTCATTTTCTGTTCCCCCCCCCCCTTTCTTTCTTCCTTTCTTTCCCTCAAAGTTCCACAAGTCATCTCATCATCAAAAGTGAAAAGACTACTCATTCAACATTATTAGCATGCTGTTAGCATTGGAGGGATTCTCATTACAAAATTGACCCAACTAGAGGGCACAATCCTTACCCGGGCTGCCATTTTGCTGTAGATCAGATTAGATTAGATTAGATTAGATTAGCATTTGAGCAATTCTCATCTGAGATAGTAGTAGCTGACAACAGCGGCATTGTTAAATCCATATCGATCTTCCTTTGCGCTTTCTTTACTTTACTTAGGTGGCCATCTTGCTACACAGAGCTGGGCATTCCGCCTACGCAACGGAGCGGTCCGCCTATGACGGACGCCCCTTTTTGTATGCGATAAACAAACGACGGGAACCTTAAAAAAAGAAAGGCACGAAGCCGGAAGCCCATTTTTTCCCAACTATGTCATCGTCTATTTTCGCGGTGAGGCCTCAATGGCCACGGTGAGGTTTCCGTTCCCAGTTGGCCGCGGTTTCTGGGTCCTAAAAGGAGACTCGTTTAGTCCGTCCGCGGTGAGGCTTTGGTTTCAAATATCACTCAGCTTTGATACGAGAAGAAGTTGGTCAAGGTCGGTAGACGGAAACGCTAACGGAAGCCCGTTTAAAATGATAGGCGGACCGCCCTTTAGACGATTCCGATTTGGTCCGGCCGGACAAAAAGGCGGATGGACGGACGGCGGAAGGGTCCCTCGGCTGCAGGCGATAAACGGATCGGGGAATTTTAGTAGATTGCCCAGCTCTGTTGCGACATATTTAACACAGCAACTGTTAGCATGTTAGCATTCCCAGCGGTATCCCAGCGGACCACGCCAGCGAAACGAGAGACGTTCCGGAATTCATTTGAATGGGTCGCACAGTTTGTTGCCTGTTAGCGTTGTAAGAATTTTCAAAGGTCAAAGGCTTACTTTTCAGGGCAGTAAATTACAGGTTAACAAGTTGTAAATATCAATGATCATTTTCCCGTGTCGTGTCAGACAAGTCTATCGTAGAGACGCATGAAACCATTCTCTAAGGACCCATGCCCCAATTGAACCGGAAGTCAGCGATTATACTTTAAAGCGCAAACGTTTCGTCCAAATTCCAATTGGAAAGAATGAGTCCCCCAACCCGACTCCAGTTTCATCGATGAAATTGAAATTGTCCATCGTAGCAGGGCACATAAAAACAAGTCTGAAGGGCCCATGCAGGAAATTGAAGCGGAAGTCAGCCATTTTGCTTGGAAGTGGCCATCTTGAGCCAATTCCAGGCCTGACAATTTGACAAACTGCGAGTGGCGTCGCTGCTTGATGAACATTTGGAGGGCTTTCCGGCAAAAACGGCCCCGTTCTCTTGAATCCGGCTCGTGTCTGTTAAAGGAGAGCAACCATGATGTCACCGTGGTTGGAAGCAGAGCCCAGGCCATCATCATCATCATCGTCGTCATCTTCATCATCATTAGCCGTGCTTGTCAGGCCTAATTCAATTGCGGCTCAGCATCCCCACTCTGTCCACGGAGCCACTCACACTAATGCTCATTTCTAAATCAATACCTTGGCCAAAAGCCCCGCCGCCATCTTTCACGTCCCCCCCCCACTTCCCCCCCCCCCCCCCCCCGGTCCCCCGGCTGCCATAATTCCATTTTCCTTAAGCGTCCTTTCCTGTCCATCTTGATTTAATCTGCCGCCCGCTGCTTCTCCGCCATTTTGCGCACGGCCGTGTCTGCTTCCGGTCGTCCCCAGCAGCTGCTCACCTACTTGTGAAGACTTTGTATGGAAGGAGGCTGTTCATTTTCCAGTGGCGCCGGCGAGAGTGGCTTGCCCGTGGCAACAACCGACTGCCCGAGGCGTTGCCGCGGCCCGGCCCAAAGCGGGACCCCTGGCTACATGCAATGCGTCGCCAGCCTATTCTTGTCCTTCACAAAATATTCTTGCAAAAAAACAACCACTATCTTATCTCGACCATCACAACACGTTTCCGTTTCAGGTGGAACAAGTCGAACATTTTCGACATCCGAGCGGCCGTATGAAATGTGGTGTCGGCCTAGTCGTAGACACAAATATTCACAAACGATTTGAGGTCAAAACGGGAGAATACTTCCGACGTCCAAGCAGTCTTGAACGCGGCACAGTTAATTCTGCTCATTCTTGCCAGGCCAGCGCCAAAGATAGTGCTTGTATGAAATGGTTCACCAGCCCAGGATTGTACACACAAATATTCCCAAACAAAACTAAACAAACACAGTACTAGCTTAACTCCGTCACGGCAGCATGTTGTTATTTCGCCGGAATGGTTTGAGGTTGAACATGTACAATATTTCCGACATATGGGCCGTTTTGAATGCAGCGTTAGCACGTAGCAGCTAATTTTGCTCATTTCCACTGTGCCATAAACGGTGGCCGTACGAAACGTCACCTGCCTGGTTGAGGGCAACCATAATCGCAAACAATTTGTGACCCAACCTGTGGAACATTACCCACGTCCGAGCAGTCTTAAATGCTGCAAAGCTAATCTGCCAACTCGTGCTTGCCGGCGTCTCTATGAAATGCGTCGCCAACCAAGGATAGTCATACACAAAAATATCCCCGAACAAAACAAACGCCGTCTTCTCAATCTCCATCGCCGGAAAATGTTTTTGTTTGAGCGTTATGTTTTGAGGTTGAACTGGAAGAATATTTCTGCCATAGAGAGGCACATTTAGCAAATAATGGTGGCAGTAAGAACCATGTTGTCGGCAAGAATATTCGGGAAGCCGCTGTAAGCAGAAAGAGGTTTTGCGCGCGGGGCTAATGTGAGGCTTCCAATCTATCGTGGCGTCGATCCTCTCCCCGCCACAGGTGGCGACCTGGCTGACCCGTCGCTTAATCTTGTCTCCAGATGCCTTGCGCTAGCCACAATTAGCCAGCTATTGTTACAAGACACAATGCAAGACCTCTTCGCTTCTGCCGCTTCCCGTTTCCTGCGACGTCACAGACTTTATTTTGAAAACAGATGTTAAAAGTTCACATTTTAGCCTCGGTCATCATTCCGACGTGTGTTTTTTGCCACCATGTATCCACATTTTGAAGAACTACTCAACAGAAACTTGGCAGGAGCGTTGGCTAGCGGAGGACGACGGGAGATTCCACGTTGCGTCACTTCATCATTGCACGAAAATAGATTTTGTTTTTGGGTATCTGTACTTGAGTATTTTCTAACGAGCTTTTTACTTTTACTCCCTCCATTGGAAAACAGCAAACATCTGTAATTCCTACTTCTTACCTTGTCAACATAGACTTTGGATTTTAACACGATCGCGTCACATGACACGACGGAGGGAAAATAGCTAATCGGGCCCAGTTTGTACATTTTCCCTTTGAGGTGTACTCTCTTTTGATGCCAGCGGTTTCAACATTTCTGGCTGTGCGTTGAGCTCTTTTGAGGGGACAGTAAAGTTTCACTATTGTTCCAGCTGTACACTGATTACTAAGGATGTAAGGATTCACTCAAGCCCCGATTCGATTTTCCATTCTATTGGATTAAAACAAAAACAAAAAACGCTACCATACTTGTCTCCGTGCGCTAGCGTGGTGCTGCAGCCGTCCACAAACGCAAATACGCAAAGATATTTGGCGCAAGTGCATCATTTGATTGACACATTCAAAATGTGCTCTGCATCTGGAATGGGAAAAAAAATAAAGACAAGACTCTAAATGAGTATATTCCAATGACCTAGGTATGTTGTCTTTTGTTAGGTGTTGCTGTATTGAGCTTGCGAATGCTGAGATGTCCGAGTTCGATGTGAATCCATTGTTCAATTCATCGGTATGAATCTATTTTTGATTAATCGTTACATCCCTGCAGTGATTACTTCAGATTACTTTATTACAGAGTGACATTTCTTCGGTGTAGTCCAAACTCCAAAGTCTAGATATAATACAAAACTCTGCAGGGTGTACTGACTTTTGTAAAAAGGACTTTTTACCTTTGTACATAGCAGTCAGTTGAATCGGTGGTTTTACTTTTTCCAGAGTCTTTTTTGAATCTGTATTTCTACTGAAGTAGGTTGCGGAGCGTGACTACTTTTGCCACCTCTTCTCTGCTTACCCCTGTGTCGTTGATCTCAGCAGTGGCCGAGGTTTGTTTGGGTTTTGCTAAGTGGCACCGCGTCTTGCGCCTGAGCGGCGAGGATGGCTCGCCGCGGTGCATACAAATGGTAGGCTAACATCCTCTGACCACGTTCCCTGGAGTCGCGTCTCGACACTCAGCAGCCATTCTGGAAGCTTTTCGGGGTGTGGCCTGGTCGGAAGCCGTTAGCCGTTTGTCACGGGCACTAAAAGCCTTGACAGTAAAAAAACTGAACTGAACTGAAGCACAACATTTTGGAGCATCATGCAGATGCTATTGAAACCTTGAGTGGCAAACAACATGAGCAAGAATCATTTTTATGTTTTACACACTGTAACCAAGTGAAGCTCTCGCCCTCATGCACGGACATTTTGTTTTTGGCGTACGTAAGGACGGAAGGGCTTTAAAAGGACGAGGACGGACAAGGTTGGAGGACAATCGTTTTTAGGAATAAGGATGGAGGGACGAGGCCGGAAGGGTACCCAGGTCGAGGACGGACCGGCGAAAAAAGGGTCAAGTGCCCAGCTCTGGATGATACCCGTTAACCCTTTCATGCACAGTGGTCACTACCGTGGACAGCTATTTCAAAGTTGCTTTCGCCTATATTTAGTCATCTAAAAAATATATTTATCTTTTAAATAATTACATCAAATCAGAATGAATGCGTGAAAGGGTTAAAATAGTTTTAAAAATGTTGATGAATTAATATAGGCGAAAGCAACTTTGAAGTAGCTGTCCACTGTAGTGACCACTGTGCATGAAAGGGTTGAAAACACTTAGATCGGGATTAATCGTATTTTTCAAGTACAATTTTTTACGAAGCTTGTAACAGACATTTACTTGAGTAAAATGTTGGAATTAATGTGGAAAAAAAGAAAAGTATATTTTGATTGCCATTCTTTTCCCATCAAATACAACTGTTGAACGATACGCCAAAGATGTACCACTAATATGGTACACGAATTTGGCTTTGAAAAGTGCACAAATTTGGGGGGATTTCCCCAGTGAGCTTTCGAGCAAATTTTGAAAGTAAAACTACACAAAGGTCTGTCTCTGTGACAGCGGCTCTGCTCTAAGTTTGCCTGCAAGGTGAGCAGGGACCTTCCTTCGGAAAAGGCAACCCGGCTATTGTCATTTCATTTTTTCTTGAGGGGGAAAAAAATCAAATCAATTCAAATTGGACTACAAACGTGAGTGACTTCATTTTGTTCTTTCTTTCACGGACGGGCCTTCATTTAGCAATGTTCATCCACGTGATGCTCCCCGTTTGTAACTATAACATCAAAGGACGTTTCAAGGTGTGCAATAACCCGGCTTTGGATTAGGTGGCCGCCATGGGAGCGGGACTCTCAAATGATATACGGACAGAGTTTTTCCAATCTGAGCCTCAACCATAACGAAGCATATCCATTTTTTTCCACATCCTTGCTAACGAGGCAGCCCAAGTGCTCGGAACGCGCGACCAAATTCTCTCGAGTGGTTGGTGAGAACCCTCAAATTGGCGGCTCTGCGCAGGAAATGACACATCCACTTCATCCACACATCAAATCTTCGCCGCACAGTTACACGGGCAAACGGGACCCGTCTATCACCTGGACAGCTTACTTGGAGACCGTCGGGCGGGAGAAGGCGGCGGCGCAGATGTGGCAAGCGTCCATCGTGATCATTTCCAGGCAGCGCGGGGGGGTGGGGGGTGGGGGGTGGGGCGAGGAGGAGGGGCTGTTTGGGTGAAGGTTTGGGGGAGGGAAGGAAGTAGAAGGAGAAGAAAAAAAATGGAGACGCGAGACAGCGTGACTCGCATGCTAACCACCAGCAGATGGGGAAGGGGGGGGGGGGGTCACAGTGGAAAGAAGGAGGGAAAACTTTCACAAACAAGGAGGAGAAGGAGGGATGAAGAGGAGGAAGAGGAGGAGGAGGCGGGGTGGGGCCAGTGAGGAAATTTTTCCGCCACCAACAAGGCCTTTTCTCCTCTCCTCGGCTTTCCCTAGCGGGGACGACGACATGGCGGGGGCGTTTCCTCCATCACAAGACGCCAAAAAAAAAAAAAAAAAAAAAGAATTCTTTCCAAGGCGTTTACCTCCGGGCCTCCCTCGCCAATGCCACACGCTTCACGCCGCTCATATGACCGACCGACCGACCGCGTCAGCGGCGCTCACGAGGCGGCGACAAAGAATGGTTCAAACATTTCGCACCACTTCACCATCTTCCGAGAGGTCGGGACCGCACACGCACACAATGACAATTCCCAAGTCTACTGTTCACTTGAGCAACCAAAATAAAATCAAAGTCACAATTTTGCAAATTTCCACAATTTTCCGTCAAAACTTTGTTTCACACTAGCACGCTCCGGTTTGCTTTAATTAGATGTGCGCCAGCGAATCGATTATCAAATGAACGACAATCATTTATGATAATCCATTCAATCGTTTGGATCCCTTTTCTAATGAAACATTGTCCAATTCCTGGCCATCTCAGCTACTCAACAGTAAATATTCTCCGATTTCTGTTGTCCTCCATGACAGCAGAAGACCGATTATCATTGTGCTGAATCCAAACCAAACATTTGCTCTTACTTTGTCAACCACTGGCATGACTAAGTGCTCCCTGAAGGTGGCGACGCGGCCCCACCGCCACAGGCCAATCCAAGGTGCTTTTCTGTGTCCATGATGGCGCTTGTCAAAAGGCGGCGTCGCCACTTCCTGTGCAGCGCGCGCGGAAGCAGCCCGCCGATGTTGCTGCATGATTTATGGGCCCCCGCCTTTCAAAGTGGCGAACGCTCACCTCTGGTACGAGCTTGTCGATAACGATCGCACGTTTTGTCTTGGTCAATGGAAGCGGCGGATGCCGTCCACTTATCGGGCCGTTAATAGTTCATGTCCATTTTGGACGCCGACTCAAAAGCAGCTAAAAGGTGCTCATGGCGTCCGCCTGACTCGAGGCGTCACTTAGCGCCCACGGACGGACGTGCGGGGCGGACGGACGGACGGACGTACGTACGGACGGGCGGGCCGGACGGACGGGCGGGCGGGCGGGCTGGGGCTTGGCTTTAAGACGCACGGCTGGACAAAGGAGGCAGGCAGTTTTTGCTCATTTTCCTCTCAAATTTAAAACGCAGTCATGCATTTTTGTTCTCATTCAGTCATTTGTTCATTTGAGTTGTGTAAATCACACTAAAATATGAAAATGGATTTGATCACTTCTTACTTGACTGACTGATTCACAAATTATAAATCCGATCAAAATAGATTGAAAAAAAAAAAAAGACACAAGAGGCACAGAAAGTGGAGCTGTGTTAGAAGCCAAGGAATAAAAATGGAGTTTGAGAGAGGTTGGAATGAAGTTCATAACAACAAATTAAGCACTGGTTTGATGAATAACTCAAAGAAATGCATCTGATTATTTGTTGATATTATAAGAATGCTTTATCTTATGAAACTAAAAGACGATCTTGGCGGCATGACTCGTTTGTTCCCCTTAAATTGGCGTGTTCAAATATATTTTCAACAATTGTTACTCGATTATCCCTTTTATTCTGACTGAAAGAACAATTTTAGATTCATGTACAGTCAACTAAAATACAATCTATGTTGCACTCATGTCGTTTTGTTTTCTAAAATTCACTCCGCTCATTTACTGTCAATGAAAAATGCAATTTGAGCGTTTGATTTGATGAAATAATTGGCGACGCCATATTTGCCGTCGACATTTGAAGCGCTTTCCTTTTGGCCCACACAAGTGACACGTGGCCCTCCCTGGCCCGGCCGGCCCTTTTAAGAGTTGCCCCGTTTTTTGGGGGGCTTTGTTTGTATTTCCCCTAGCAAAGCAGAATTGTTGGCGGGCGGCGGAAACGGCGGCGCAGACAGTGAAAGAGGAAGCACGTACTGATGTAGAAGGTGCTGGGCGCCTGCTGTCCGTCAAAGTTGATCTCCAGCAGGCTGCTGGTCTGCGGGTCGTGACGCAGCCACAGGGCCACGCCCAGAATCACGCAGCCCGCCAGCTGAAAGACAGCAAAGGAAAAGCGTCAGCTCACCTGCAGCAGATGCTTCAAATCAGGGCTGAGCGTTACGCTAACGCGCGAGTCTTGCTCTTGTCTTTTGTCTTTTACAGGAAAACCTCAAGTGGGAGTGTCAAAGGAACAGCTGGAAGCAAGCACGCACGCACGCACGCTCGGCCTCTTGACTGCGAGCGCGAAACTCCCCTTTTGACGTGCTCAAAGTGAGTGACAACAGGCACTAGGCAACACTTTCCAAGTGTTTTTTCCACTCAGTTTAAAGGCGCAACGTGTGGCACGGGGGGAACCACATTTTTGAAATTCTTCATTATTCGTTTCTTCTGAAGTGGCGCCTTGACTTATGAGTGAGTGGCTTACAAGTTTTTCCGAGTTACGAGCCGCCGCTCGACATACGCCATCAAACCAGACAACAGCAACATGCGAAAGGACAAACAAAGAAGCGCCCGTTGGCAAAAGTCTGCTAGCTTAATGCTAACTCATAATGCAAAACACCACAGGCAGGCAAATCAAAATAGCCATCAAACATTTTGACATGAAAAAGAATGGAATGGATTTCCATTCATCTCAATTTAGGCCGATTCTGCTATTCGGCGGACTAAAATTCCCATAACCGATTCATCCAAATAAGAGAAAGTGAATAAAATGTCTTCCTTTTGGGTCCCTTAACGCTTACAACAACAAAGATTGGATTTGACAAGCGCGACATTTGACGATTTTACGAGACTTTGTCCAGTATTTAACTTTATCGCGGAAAACAAATGGGCAGATTTTTGGGGGCGGGGGATATTTGAACGTGACGATCTTTGTCTTATCTTCTAATGCGTTACTGCGTATAAGAAAAGAAAAAGAAAAAAAAAGCTCTGGTGATTTTGGCTGATTTTAAAAGAGCTCAACCCGGCCCACGATTTGAGCAATGTGACAAGAGTTACGAGAGTGAGCGCGGAGCAAATTCAACCGGGAAGTATGAAAAATGTTTTTTTGCTGGAGCGCAGCGGGCCGGTCCCAGCGCGCCATCTTTGCCGGCATCCACAACGGCGACGTCGCGCTCCACGCCGTGTGTTTGTGCTCCTCGTCGCCGTGACGACGCGCCGCCCCGTCTCGTCTCGTCTCGTCTCGTCTCGTCTCGTCCCCGCCCGGCCTGCCTTTGCTGAGCGAGCGCCGTTCCGGAGCGATGGACGGCCGCTGCCTGGCAACTGCGGCAACACAACGGCGGCGGCCAACAAACTCGCGCGCGCGCACGCGCACGCACACGCGCTAACCGGCCTCCCGCATGGGAGTTACCAGCGAGACGCGTCGCAGGTCTGCAAGAAGCTTCGCACGGAAACACGTTTGCTGCCTCGTCAACTTGATACTGGAGATGGACCGATGTGCTTTTCTCAGGGCCGACACCGATTATTAGTCGTCAAGGAGGCCGAGCGCCGATATTTGGAGCCCATATTCATTTGCAGCAAAAAGGAAAACATTGGCATCAAAATCAAAAATAAAATAAAGCACTTTGTTGAAATGTCTTGAAGCAAATGTTTACTGAACAATTTGTCAGATTTTGATTTATGTTTATTTCTTTCAATTATTATTTCTATAAAATTATAACAAAAAGTTCAGGCAGCACCCATGTCTTCAAAAGGTCAATGAAAAGGGAAACAATAGCTCCATATGGTTTTTCGACAGTAAATGAAGTCCTCCAAAATGTCAAAATGACACACATGTTCACATAGCTTTGTTTTGATTTCAACACACTTTGAAATGGATTTATTATCGCCCCTCAGATTTTTACAAAAGGCCCGTATTTGTCAAAACGCAGAATGTAGCGCCGATAATTGGCCCGGCCCGTAATCGGTCTATCGCTGCTTTCAATTGCAAATCGGCCATCAGATTTTGACGAAAGGCCGATGCCGACATTCGGCAAACCGCCAAATATCTACTGCGCAGTACGCTTTTGATTTCTCACCCAGATGCCACACACTCTGCTGGCGTTGTAAGTACGCACGGATGGAGCTATTTGTGGAATTTGTATTCTTTCTTTTTACGCGGGATTTCCCCACTGCGGGACCAATAAAGGCCTCTTCTAGTCTACTTCATTTTTTTCCTCCCGGACTTTTTGCGGCTCATTTGTCCGCCAAGCGGCGCAAAGACGAAGACGCTTGTGGAGCACATGCTGATTGGTCCACCATCTGTTGCTTGCACATTCCACAGGGATGGGTGGGGGGGGTCTGGGGGGCGTTGTAAGAGCGAACGTGCGCGGTGCGAGGGGAAAACACCCCTCAAGACGTGAGCTCGGCCAATGGCAAGCGAGACGTGACACGGCCCAATCAGAGCGGAGCTGCTTCCAGCATGAGCGAGCCGGGGTGTATTTCAGGAGAAGGGGGTGAAGGTTGAAGGCGGGCAACACAATGCGGGGCATGTTGGCCCAGCAGTGGGGGATGGGGTGCGGCCGCCCGCTTCCCATCGGTGCCACCTCTTAACACTCTCAGTGTCCATCCGCCAGGCGGTGATTGATGGAAACAGGAGCTTTGCTAGTGGCTAATAACGCTAAAAGCTCTGGAGTGGGCCAGACGGACAGGATTGGGGGAGGGGGGAGTCCATGGACTTAAGAGACCGCTGGCCTCATGAAATAACACCGGAAAGCGTTGTTCGCCCACTTTTCAAACATGTTTTGTCATGGCAATTGGGACCTTGCCAGCCAAACTTTGGGAATTTCACTCAAATGTTGTCTGAAGTGGCCAAAAATGCCAGCTAGTACTTTTGATACGGGTCATCCTTTCCGCGAACACAACGGCGGACAAACGGCTTTGTTTCAACAAAGTTAACGGGTTTATTTATTTTGGAGCTTTTCCTTTGTCCAATATTTTGCTTTTGACTGAAGCCGAATGACGGCTCCAAATACGTGTTCTCGGCCCCCCTCGACTCCCAATAGTCGGTATCGGCCCAGAAGAAAACATGCGGGTCTATCTCCGGTCGGCATGACTCGCGGCGCGCTGCTCATTTGGGGATCTGGAGACAAAAGACGAGTCTGCCTGCATGTTTTACAGCTTCGAGTCTCACCAAAGCAACAAAAATAAGATTGAAAAGAATGACATGGTGGCCGGTGTTCTATTTCAGGCGTTTCTTTTCACAAAAAGCTCGCTTCCTCCGTTTTGGGGTCAGAAAGCGTTGCTTTTGGTGAAGGCAGCCAGCCATGTTTGACTGCTCATTACAAATGAACCGATGCCGCTGGAAACACCTTTTCAGTCCTGCTGAGTCTTTGGGTAGGTTTGGAGCTGACACAGCAGCATCGTCATCGTCGTCATCGTCATCGTCGTCGTCGTCGTCATCATCGTCACCGTCGTCATCATCATCGTCACCGTCGTCATCATCATCATCATCTGGTGCGGGTGTTCAAAGAGCAATCCAAATGGCGTAAAAGGGCCGCAGGCAAGAGGACCAACTGTGCTTTGACAACGAGCGACGGGGCTTCAAATCTTTTCAGGCTTGAATGTTCCAAAGGACACGTGACGCGCGTTTGTTCTGCTTCGTCTTTTGCCGTGAGCGCCGGTTACTCACTTGGAAGACAAATGCCTGTTGCTTGTTGTTGTTTTGAAGTCACGAAGCACAACGAGATGCGGCTTATTTTTACACTTGCGTGACAGTGGCGCATGTGACTTGAGAGGCAAGCCATCGGAGGAGCCGCGTTTCCCAACAAGAGTGAAGTGCCTAAAAGCAGCGTCCTTTTTGAAGAGTTTTTGGACTGGAAGCGACTTCATGTGGGCATGTCGGGAGCGCTGACGGCACACGCGGCCACTAAGGGGGGGGCCGCGTAGCCGTCTGTCGCTTTAATCGGTCACCTAAGCACAGCAAATGCCAAATACAAATTTGCGTTTGCTACGCTGGCACATGCAAAGACAAGCTGGCCATTTGGGTGGCGGTTTGCGGGCTTATTGTTTTCCCCTTCAGACTAGGGCTGCTCCATGATGAAAAATATACTAATCGTGATGATTTGGGAAAGAATTGAAATTCAGGATGAGTCAAACAATCTTTTTTTTTTTTTTCGTTCAAAACCGGAGAAGGTTTAAAAAATATAAAGACAAATAAATGCGAGTAGCTTCCTTTTGGACCAAACAAAATGATTATGTGAGTTATTATACCATTTTTTTCTTTCTTCATACTTCATATGCAGATGTATGTTGGTGTGTATACATACACATGGTTACTGCGTATATTTACATAGCTTTTTGATTCTGAATGTTTGCTGCTAATGTCGTACATTAACGGCTACATTATGCCCGCCGTCTGTGTGTGTGAAATTTCAACATATTTGTCATTTTGAAATTTTGGGCAACTTTATTTACTGTACTAGACTAAAGAGAGCTTTTGTTCAAGTTTTCATTTCACTTTGGAAGACATGCTGATGACGCCGAGAGCTCCCTACCCTTTGTAACAATTTTACAAGAAAGATGTATATTGTCAAAATGTTGAAATAATGATGAAAAAAAAAAAACATTATGCAAACCTGAAACATTGTTCAAAAAACATATGCTTGAAGACGTTTCAACAAAGTTAAGAGTTTTGTATATTTTAGACTTTGATGACAATATTTTCCTTTTTGCTGAAAATGAATATCGGCTGCCAATAATCGGTATCGGCCCTGAAAAAGACGGTCGGTCTATCTCTACTCAAATGTGACTTTTTCAGTTGGCACTTCAATACTACATAAACAATGCTAATACAACCTGACAATTAAAATGCAAATTTTAACCGAAAAGTTGATGGCTGCAACGTGTTTCTCCTATTTTCTTATTCCAGCTTGCACATCGTTAGCCTACTAGCATACTTACCCGTATTATTTGAACTTACTGTCGTAACAGCGACAAAAAACAGCAATGATCAATTGTTTTTGTTTTCCCCCCAGTCACGTCAGTGCGGGGATAAGACACACACACACCCGCACACACCCATCCATAAACACGTGGTAACACAGAGTGTGGAAAGAAGGAATCACAGTGATGACTCAGTGGGAAGACCCCCAAAAGCCAAGTGACGACCAAGCATGACTTTTTGCCACAAACACACACACACACACACACACACACAAACGCTCAGTCTTTACATGTGCGTGCGTGGGTTCCACTTGACAACAAGTATAACAGCAGAAACTTCTTAGTGGAGGAAACCACAGTCGCAGGTGTGAACAACTTCCACAAATGCTTCTTTTAGTTGTCTCGCACACTTCTGTCGGATGTCAAGATCTGGGCCACACCAGCGGAGGAAGGCAACAAACACACGCGCGCGCGCGCGCACGCACACTAACACTAATACTGGTCCTGCTTCAGAATGGTGCCAGCAAAAAAGTGAGATGAGATTTTGTCCATCTGCGCAGTCATTTTGCAATTTTTAGATGCTGGCTTTCAATGAAATGACACTTCTTTAGTCACACACATGCGGCAAACAAAAGACGTGAATATCCAACGAGGTGGGCGTGTGCGTGGCCAGAGGTGTGTGACGTCCTGGGAAAACGATATGGTGCTGCATTTTTGTGAAAAAATTACAGTGCGATGCCAAGGCTTGTGCCACGCTATAGTATAGTAGAAAGACAAGAACACACGCACTAAAACACACACACTCACACAAAACCGCACACTGAAACACACTCACTCGCAAGGAATTGGCGAGGCAGATGGAAACCACTAATTCATATACACGCACACGCGCACACACGCGCACCCCCCCCCCCCCCCCCCGCACCCCCCACACACACACACGCACTCACCAAAACCCATTCACTCTATTACTTTGTACCAAACTAAAGGTTGGTGT
This sequence comes from Filicampus tigris, assembly GCF_054856515.1. Taxonomy (NCBI): domain Eukaryota; kingdom Metazoa; phylum Chordata; class Actinopteri; order Syngnathiformes; family Syngnathidae; genus Filicampus; species Filicampus tigris. Next base: position 728,274 of record NC_141219.1, read on the forward strand.
CGAGGCTTGGGCCACACCAGAACTGGCATACAAGAAGGCCGAGCGCGCACACAGACAAAGCATTTGGTGCCTGAGCATCAAAGGCTTGTGCGAAAGACAAGACCACTAACACACTCACACAAGGGCGCGCGCGTGATCCCCAATCGTCGACATGTTGTCGGTAAACCGGTGACTCGAATCATTCAAGTGCGACATTTGAATTTCGCCCAGGCCACCGAATGGCGTCGGCGTGAAGCTCCACGCGGCATTTGACGCCCTGTTATTGTCGGCGATTGAAATTGCCGAGCGGTAAATCAAAGTCTCGAGTGGCCCTCGGCAACATGTCTTCTCCATTGCACCCTCACATTTGTGAGGGGCTCAACGCGGTTGTTGAGTTCGGATTTTGACGTGCAGGCGCTGGCCGCAGCCTCGCGTGCTTTGTCGGGCCCGAACCGAACGAGGCGAAGCCGCCAGCCCGAAGAAGCAAAAGCAGAAGGAGAAGCAGAAGAAGGAGCAAAATGGGGTGGTGGGAGGCGGACGAACACACACGGGCACAATGAGGCCATTAGAAAACAACAACAACAAGGTTGGTTGGTGGCTCACCCAGAAGATGAAGTTGAAAAAGAAGAGCAGGTACTTGATACATTTGGTGCAGCCCTCGACGCCCATGCTGACGGAGATTTGGCAGACGACTTGACTTAACGGGACGACGGCGAGTCGAACGGTTCCACACTGGAGACAGAAGACAACACCCAACGCGAGCAACTGCTCTGGAGACCACCCCACTCACACTCCCCCTCCCCTCCCCCCTCCCCTCCCCCTCCCCTCCCCCTCCCCTCCCCCTCTGCCTCCCTCTCCTCCTCCCCCCCTCCTCCTCCTCCGCCCCCTCCCACCGCCTCTCCCGCCAATCCAAGGCCGGGCACGCCAGGCCTTTTCCGGGCACGCCTCTCCCATTCAAAGCGCTCGTGAGTGACGGCTCTTCCGGCTATTTTAGCTTGTTTGCCGACGTTAAATACATTCACTTGTTTTCTATGCTGCTTATCTTGACATCTGGGGTCACGTAGATATGATGATGACTGTTTATGGATGTATCAGGAGCCCAAGTTGGCCAAATGGAGCATACACCGCTCATACTACAGTTCCCAAATTGCACCGCGATCTCACGGTGCATTATGGGTAGGGGAATTTCTTCCACTCCAAATTTCGAATGGGGGTCAATGTCGAAAGCTATCGTTAGGACCATTTCAACCGCTGGAAAGAAGTCGTTTTTGTTGTTGGTTTTTTTAGAATCTACTTTAATCTACGGTGACGTTTGATACTCCGTACGCTGACCCGACCGCCCTCTGCTGGGACACGACGGTATTACGTCTTTAATGAGATTTTGGTCGGAGTGTGCAGCGAGAAGGAGGTGTGCAAAACCCGGACATGAGCTATGACATTTGTGGTCATTTGCTTTGCCCCAGTGCATGATAGCACACACCGAAATGAAACTTGAATAGCGCACCGACAGTAGTTGCATTACTTGTAAATCGCTAGTTTTGTAACGCGTTTAGTTCACTACCAACACTGCCAGCAAAAGCGGAATAAACCACGTGTTTCGTTCATATGGCGTAAGTCAGTGGTTGTGGGCCAACTGCTCCACCGGTGGCCCTCCCTGTGATTGGTCACTTGGGGAGTGTTCGGGTCGGTACCGGGCGCCGCTCTTCCTCACCGCCACTCAGGAGAGCAGGAAGAATCCTCTGGATTTGCTTGCGTACGTCGAAGGTGAGCAGGAGGCCTTTTGGCCTACACCGTGTTACTTAAAGTCCGTCATTTCCTCAAATATGTATTTATTTCTTAAACTCACTTCAACAAATAATATGACACAAGTGTTTGTTTTTTGCGTGGTGTCACTCTGTAGGTTAAGCATAAAAATACACACTCCTGATTTAGAATTGGGGACCTTTCATCTGGATACACATCAAATGTTTTGTTCATGGAACTATTTGCACCCCTGCTGTACAGGTGATGTACTGTGACAATGCACACCGACGCAAACACCGTTGGCCCTTACATATGTTATGTTGCTATACTGTACAGCCAAAATTAGATGGCTTCCATATGGAATTTATTATCCACCACAGACAGGGCCGCCCTTACCAACGGCCTTACCTAGGCTTGAGCTCAGGGGCCTACGGAAGTCGGGCGGGGGGGTGGGGTGGGGGTGGGGGGCGGGGTTATCATAATTAAAAAAAAAACTAAGAAAAAAACAAGATGGCGATTTTTGTAGAGGGCCACTTGCTGCTGCAGTACACGAATCCCGCTCTAGGGGGCCTATTGGAAGGCATTCAGTTCCACATTATTTTGTCATTCAAGTAATGTATGGTTGTTAAAAGAAATGCACCGTAGAGTAAAATATAAATCTTTCAAAAATGTTGAGGGTGCCTGGTTTCCCTTTAGGAGGCCGCAGCCGGGATCGAACCCGCACGACCTCTGAACTGTGAGGCGGATGCGCTAACCAGTCGATTTGATTGAAAGTTAAAGAACAAAAGTCCTCATTTTCTGAGACTTATTTGTGTTTTCATTTCCTGACACGAGTGAGAAAAAGAGGCGGCATTCAGTAAGCGAGGAACGGTCGAGCGCCTCTGTCGCCCCCATCTGCAAACCCCCTCGACGTCATCGGCTACTCTTAGTACGGTGACAAAAACAACTCGGTAATAGAGCATTGGCAGACTTAGGCGTTGATTGCAGCTTCATTTTATGTTTCATAATGTTTCATACATGGCACACATTACACTTGAAAAACAAACTGCAAATTGCATCACCACAAAGCAACAATGTTAGCATAGCATCAGCGAGTCATAGCCATATTTTGGGAGCAAGAATTTCCTTTTTGTTTGTTTTGTTTACAGAAAATCGTCATAATCGTGAGAGAAAAAAAGTCAATTTTTTTTTCTCGAAAAATGGCATATAATAAAACAATGAAAAATAGTCTTTTTGAGGAAAGAAATTATAATTGTACACGTATAATTGTTTTTTTGTTAGAAATTCATTGAAAAATGATGAGATCAAAGTTGTGTTCTTTGTTTAAAAAAAAGAGAGGGGGAAAATAATTGTAGTCTTGAAGGAATATGATTGTATTCCCCCCCTCTTTTTGGGCAGGAAAATCGTTATAAATTCGATTTCAGTCAATAGAATTTTTTTTCAGGAAAAACCAAATTTGTGCGATGAAACTTTTGCACGGTTAGCGTCCTCACATTGGCGTAGCCGGGCAGGCTGACATGGCGGCGCTACGCCTGGTGAGTCTGTTGAGGGCGTCGTCCACCACGTCGAGCTGCTGGCGCAGATCTTGCACCAGCGTTCGGATGCTGCCGCTGTCCTTCAGCACGTCCACGCTCTGCGTGTACGCGTTGTAGCGCACCGAGAACGGACGGCGGATGCGCTTGGCAAACTCCCTGCAAGCGCGCACAATTGCAAAAAGGACTTTTATGGCTTGTAACTTTAGAGCAGGGGCGGAGCCATGGGTGGGCCTGGGTGTGCACAGGCCCACTCAGATTGACACACTGCCCACCCAGTGAGATCCATGATATATATACTTAAATTATCATTTAACCTCCTAAGGCCCAAGCTGTTTGGTTTTTTTCGTGCGTTTTTTATTTCTTTTTGCTATTTGGGCTGATTGGAACCCAATTAGAAGAAAGACTAAGCATCGTCTTTTAGTCTTTGGTATTGTATTGTACTGTATTTTGTATACTGTAGTATGTAATACTCTTGTGAGACCACAGGATGGCAGTGTAAGTGCCCACATGTGTGTCCAAAACGCCCACAGTTCCACAGTGCACACGCATGGGGACACAAGAGCTAGAAAGTGCTGTCCACATATGTCGCCACTAAGATAAGAAGATAAGAATGCCTTTATTGATCCCACAGTGGGGAAATTTTCATTGTTACAGCAGCAAAGATTACAGAGGTCACACAGGGGCGGCGGCAGAATGTGGCCATTAATGTATAACATTGACGGCAAACATTTAGGATCAAACCTATGTAGGTATACGCAGTAACATGTGTATATACACATGTGTATACACACCAACCTACATCTACATAAAAAATATGAGGAACACTCATTTCGGCCTGTACATAGTACAGGGGAAAAAATACTCTAAGTAAGTGACAGTGCTGCAGTGCTGTAGTGAAATGTAAGGAACAGCATTGGATGCAAATCAAACTAGACTAACAGTAGTGGGGAATGTTGAGTATTGCACGCTATTACAGTAGTGGGGAATATTGGGTATTGCACGATACGAGCTCAGGTGCAGGACTGCACAATTGCACTAATGTCCGCCAGTTTGTAGAGACTACCCAATGTTCTTGTTAAAGAGTCTGACAGCAGCAGGCAAGAAGGAACGGCGGAATCTCTCCTTTGCACAGCGAGGGTGTAACAGTCTGTCACTGAAGGTGCTGTGGAGTGCTGTTAGGGTGCCCTGGAGGGGGTGGACCGGGTTGCCCAGCTTTAGGAGGTTACATTATTTTTGAATTTGTGTTTCCATGTGTGTTTTTATCTTATTGAATATTAAGAATGGCATAATTGTGGTTGTCTAAGGAAGATCTGAACTTCATATTATTCAGTTTGTCATTTTATTTCAATATATACGATGTGTCGGGACAGGAGCATTGTGCTCAGCGAGAGAAATATTCAGGCCCACCCTGATTTTTCCAGGCCCACCCATTAGCCACCTTCTGGCTCCGCCCCTGCTTGAAAGTCATATTAGTTTGAGATAAAAGTTAAATTTGGATCTTTTTATATTACATAGAGTGTGGCTCCCCTACGGGGGCTTCCATGTCCCGCCCCATCTTTCTGCTACGGATACGCAAAGGAGACAAACTTAGCGAAAATAATGTGTCCACATTATGACTACAGCTTGTGTAACAAATGCCGTGCAGTTACTCTGTCACTTGAGGGAACACTGGAACTCGTTTGTGAGTTGGGGTTATAGGGTACACTTTAAGTTTTTACCTGAAGCTTTGGCAGTGGCAGACTTGCGGTGTGCGGTCGCTCTGAGGCACCGTAGTGCACGCGCTTGAAAATGCACGCACTTTGAGCTAAAGTGGTGCATTCTATTAGTTCGCCGCTAGACGGCATCCAATTCTACACATTGGGCCTACAAAAGTCAATGTTGAGGGATTCTAAAGAATACGAGTGAACTATTATCTATGAGAATTGTCCTATTTTCAGGGGGCAAAATCTGTCTCATGACATTTAAAGAATTTTCTCTTGTTGAAAAACGTTTTTAATCATTTACGAGCATGAAGTCGGATTTCAAACAGATTGTAGAAAAAATAGTCATCTTTCAAGTTGAATTATTTTGAGATAAAAACGTACTGTTTTTATGGAATAAAAGTTGAGTATTAGAATTGTCTTCTTTTTAATTGCAGAAAAAAAAGTTAATTTGACATTGTTTTGGGTGAAAGATTTTTATAGTAAAAAGTAATTATGAGAATAGAGCTTTTTTTTCAAGAAAATATGTGTAATCATAGATTTTCAAAGAAGTTATGAGAAAAAAACGTTTCTTAAAAGAAAAAGGTCATGTTGAGGGATTTAACTAATTATTTGGAATTTAGAATAGTTCTATTTTTTTGGGGTTCAGTGAAAAAAAAAAAAAAAAAATATATATATATATATATATATATATATATATATATATATATATATATATATATATATATATATATATATATATCGTAAGTTGCAAGTTGCAATATATTTAGATAAAAATTTGATTTTTTTTTTTCTTTTTTTTTTTTTTTCAAGAACAAAGTTGCGTTTTAATTCCCAATTTTTTTGTGGCCAGTAAGTCATGATTGGAGAGTATAGTAGCACTGTGTGTTTTGCTGACTTTTGGGGGAGGGGACCAACCTCATCTTGTTCTTGGCGTCGTTGAAGGTTTCGGCGACGAAGTAGACATTCTGAAAGGCGGTGATGACGCATTCCTCGTTGCAGGTCAGCCGAGGATCGAACGGACGCACGTTGGCCTCACCTGACAGCGCGTGCTTGCTCGCCCGCCACAAAACAAGAAAAATTAATCATCCGAAGCGCAATGATAAATAGCTAAAATTCACACGACTCAACAAAATATTGGAAAAAAACCCAACTAATGCTTAACTCAAAGCTCCCTACTCTCCAGTGAATCAATAGAATCCAATGTGGGTGACTTGAAGAAAATCACCAAGACGTTCAAATATTTTTAAAAAATTGTGAAGTCAATTTAAACAATCAAATGAATGATTAATTAATAAATAACATGAATAAAAAGGACATGACATTTTCATTTTTTAAAATCTCTATTTCAATAAAAAAACGAATATGTAATGAAACGGAGCAACAACACTGAAAAATGTGAACGTGAAATGTGAAAACGTGAGCAACGGCGGAAGTAGGAGCCGGCGAGCGAGCGGCGTCAGCGCTACCTTGAGCTCGCCCACGGACGAGAGCAGGCCGGCCCCGTAGGCGCGAAGTCTCCCATCCTGCTTGCACAGTCCGAACTCCACTGTGAAGAAGTAACACTGCCGCGCCGCATGCATCAAAGAGCTCCAGAGACATCTGCGCCTTCCTAATTTGCGTCGCGCTTGCACTCACCGTGGCCAGTTTGCGCACGGCGTCGTCGTCGGCCCCCAGCGACGCCAGGCCAATCTCCTGCGAGAACTCCGCGAAGCTCGGCTCGGCCAGCAGGGGCACGTGGCCCAGCAGCTCGTGGCACGTGTCCCTGCGTGACGCCGACGGCAACATCGGCGACGACATCGGCGACATCGTCGGCGACATTATCAGCGAGAAAAATGACACAATCGACAATGACAACATCAACAATAACAACAACGTCGCACAACAGAATCAACACCGACAAAATCAATGACAAAAAAAGAATCCATAATTAAAGCATCGACCACATGAATGACAACATCAACGACGGTTCATTATGTCCAAAATGTGTGCCGAAATCTCGAGGATGATTTTGCACCTCGGAAGAAGCTAACTTGCATCGTGAAGTGGATATCAATTTACAGTCTTCGACGAGCCTAATCTACGTGTTTTTGTCGACCTCAAAGACATTGTAGTCCTCAATAGACCAAAAATGTTTTAGTAATTGTCAGTCAATTTGGGATTTTAACAACATTTTTGTTGCATCAAAGACCATTTACAGTGACGATGGAATAAACACATGATGGAAAAAAACAAAGTCTATACTTTTGTTTACATCAAAGACACACTGAGTGTGTTTGGACTCACGGTTCGGGCGTGTAGAAGGGGTCTGAACTGTGTCGGACGTACTGAGTGCAGTGGAACACTCGAAAGGCCAAACCTGCCAAGAAAATGTTGAGTCGGTGTGGGCAGAAGGCATCAAAGAGGTGCAATGCAAAAAAAAAGTCATGTGAAAGACACAACCTGCCAGGAAGTCTCGGGGAGACAAGTAGCCCGACACTGGACGAATGCTGAAACCTGAGCGTTCTACCCACACACACACACACACACACACACAAAATATATTAGTGTGTTTTTGATGTGAACAAAATGAGCCATTGATATTCACCAAGACATTTTTTTTTTTGGTAATTTGACTTAAAAGTGACTTCAATATTTACAAAAACATGAATATTTGTGTTTGCATCTTTACAAAAATACATCATGTACATGCGTGCGCTGGGTTCTTTTAAGAATAAATTGTCTTTTATTTTATCCAAGGTTCTTCAAATGTCTTTAACAATTATTTTTATATATAAAAAAGGCTCATGTTGGACATTCTTTTGGGGGACTAAATTGTTGAGGTACCATGCGTGTCAGGTGAGATGATGTTTGCAAAAATGTGTACGTTTACCTATGACTCCACATTGTCTTTGATGTTGACAAACACACCAAAACATGTATGTTAGCTTTGATGAAGACTAGAAGGTCTTTGTTTACAAAATGCTGTACGTTACACAAGTTACATGCTAACGCATCTTGGACATTTACAAAAAGTCTGAGAATCGAAATTATCTTTGTGAAAGACTCCGCATGATGATTTGAATGTTTAGAGGACTGCGTTGCCGATGATGATTGCAAAAACACCTATATTAGGTTTTCTAAGAGCCCAAATTGTCTTTGGCATGGTGTGTGTTAGGCTCGTTGGACTAAATCGTCTTTGACATTTACAAAAACGTGTTTGTGAGGTTCGTTGAAGACTTGGAATCTTCTCTGATGTCTACAAAAACACTTGGGTTATCTTTGCTTGAGGCTGAATTTTCTTTGATGTCTACAAAAAACGGGTGCGTTTGAGACTCCCAAATGTCTTTGATGTTTACAAAACGTACAGGTGAAGTTACTTTAACGCTCTAAATCGCCTTTGATGTTGACTAAAACGTGTACGTTAGCTTTAAGACTAACTGTCTACAAAGCGGGCGATTGTACAAAATCGTTTTCTGTTCGACCAGTTGATGGCTCAGAATGGTCTCGGATGTTTTTCTGGGCATCGGGTTTGTGACTGAGGAGGAATTTGCGTTTTTTGGCGCCTTTGAGGAAGCGCGAGACGTCCTCCAGCTGGGGGATGTTGTCCTCCTTGTAGTTGCAGTGTTGGGCCAGCAGGGGGAGGTTGCTGATGAACTCCTTGCAGGCGTGGCCGGGGTAAAGTTTGTTGAGCTCTCGGAAGACCCGAGCCCAGGTCTGGACCTCCTCCGGCGTGTAGTCCACGCGGGGGATCTGCTCACCGCTGTGGTTTAGTAGGCCCAGATGATTAGGAACACTGGTGGCGATCGCCACCCCCAAAACAAAACAAAACAAAACAAAACAAAACAAAACAAAACAAGGCAACGCGGAACTTACTGTTTGTAGCTCCGAGCCAAATCGGCAAAGTAGTTCCTTCTTTTGCGGTAAACGCTGTCTTTAAATCCCTACAAAGACGCCACATTTCTCGTCTTGCTGTGTAGAGCACGTGTCGGTTGTGTTGTTTTTGCCGAGACAAACCGGATGGTCGGCGTCCAAGTCGGAGCCGTACATCAGAACCTGCTTGCAAAGGTCCAGATCGGAAATCTTCTTGGGGAACCACGGCACGCCACACTGGCCTGAAAACAAATGCGCCGCTCGTTGGTAAACAACGACAAGCGTCTTTGATGTTTACAACACGTACCGTGTGGACCTCAATCGCCTTTTTGAAACAGACAAATTTGTCTACGATGCTTGAAAAAAAACACGACGCTTTCGTCAAAGATTCCAAATTGCCATTGACGTTTACCAAAAAGTGTACATTTGTTTTTTTCTGACTGGAAATCCTCTTTGATGTTTTTCAACACGTGGTCGATTTGTGGGACCCATTTGCCTTTGATGTTTATTTGTTGAAGACTCATTTGTCTTTGGTGCTGAGCAAACACGTGCAAGGCTTTAGTCAAAGATTCCAAATTGATGTTTACAAAAAAGCACGAGATTAGGTTTTTCTGATTGATGTTTTGAAAAACATGTCCACGGTTAACTGTATTTGATGTTTAGCGCAACGTCGGGTTAACGAACGAGTCCAAATGGTTTTCTTTGGCAACGAGGCAACATCGATGTCGCAGTTCTGAAAGCCTCGTAAGCGTCATTGGCTTCAGCGCGCACGGCCAAAGACACTTAAGATGGCGGTTGGGCCTCCCCCAAGGCTCACGCGCAACATGGCTTGCTCAAGACACCTTTTGGGGTTGAAGATTGAATGCGAAATTGTCATGGTTTTTGTTGTTTTCGGGCTGCTCCGCCTTCGATGATGACCTAAACACCTGCGTTAGGTTTGCTGAAAACGCTCCAAAAGTCCCTAATCCGCGATGCCGGCCGGTGCTGTTCGCTAGCCGCTCCATGGCGTTTCCACTTACGTGTCAGCATTAAGCTAGCGGATGCCACGTGTTTGTCTTAAATAGCCAACGGATCAATGGAAAGGCTCGACTTTTTTTACGGCGCCCGCACGGGGTGGAAAAGTGAATAAATGAACATTTCGCATCGCTTCTTCCTCGGAAACGCTTGAGAGCAAATTGAGAAGAGGCGGAAAAAGAGGCATTGCCCTCATTTTGCCTTGAATTCGCTCATGTTTCTCACCACTTTCACAAATATGGTGCTTAAAACAGTCTCGGCTTGCGAGTCGTTGAGGATCGCTTCGCAGGATACGCCTTGCCATCCGATGAACGCTTTTTACACAACTTGCCAAAAATTGTTGGGTTAAACCCAGCGGATGTATGAGAACGGAGTCCAGATCCTGACGGGGAAACGGAGGCATTTGGAAACTTCCAAAATCACCTGAAGTACAGACTAGCAAAGCCACATGACTTGTGGGGGCCTACCGTCAGGAGTCCGGTCTTTGCCATCGGCGTCGGCCCGGCTTTGCGAAACGATCTCGACCACGTTGGCGTGCTGGGCGAGAAGTTGCGTCAACTCTCGGAGCTGACGGTGGTCGCTGTCGCAGTCCACGAAGATCTCAAAGTCGGAATTCCTGCGCTTGGACTTGCGGGACTCGATGTGAACCAGGTTGACGTGTTTTTCCTGCGGGCCGAGGCCAAACGCTAACGCTCAAGCTAACGGTAGCGGCCGTGTCCGCTAGGGCGGCTTTACCTGGAACGTCCGGAGAGCCTTGAGCAGACCGCCCACTTCGTTCTTGAGGGAGAAGAGGATGGTGGCGCCCCCCCCGGCCCTCCCGCCGGAGACCTTTCCGGACGCCGCCTCCATCTGCGGCCAACCGCGTCGCCGTAAGACCACGCAAAAGAGTGCACGTCCGTCCATCCGTCCAGTCTATCCCACTGCTCTTACTCCCTCGTCCTCGCCATGTTGTATGGGTCCCTCCTCCCATTTTTCTGACCAAAGTGGGCAAGACCCGAGCCGAGCGCAGCGCGCGCCCACGAGTGTACGTGCGCATGCCCATAGCACCCTCTGGAACCACTTACGGTGGCTGCCTTGTTCATTTATTTGTGTTTTGATTTTTTTTTTTTTTTTAGTTGAACTCAAGTATTTTGAATATCCTAAGTTAAGATGAAATCAATGTTATGGTGACTCGGGTATATATTTCAGAAAACTTGTCAATGAGCTTCAAGCAAAAGTTCCTGCTGCCGTGGTCACTTTCATGGAATAAATAAAGTCCGGAAACGACAAACAACAAAGGTTCCCGCTACTTACTGTCTCTTTGTTGTTCGTGAACTCGCCGTCCCGCTCTGACGATTTTGAAGATCGGCTCGCTTGGCTTCCTCGCGTCGACTGAGCCTCCCGGGAATGATCAACGACGCTTCTGAGAAACCGGGGCTCTTGTCTTCAACCTGGTGTGTGCGTGCGTGCGTGCGTGCGTGCGCGCTCATTCATCATTATGACTCAAGGTGTGGCCACCCCCTTGATGTTCCTCAAATGGGAGGAGAGGAGCGATCCACCCATTGGAGCTCCTGCTCGCCACTTGACGACGCTGTCTTCTTGTTCTCAGCTGGCCATCCTCACGTAGAAAACATGAGGATCATGTTTTCATGACAGACAATCGTCCTTGTTCCACGTTTTATTGTAATTGTGAGCGCGCCCCAGGAAGAATAGTCTCCGCGCTGCCGGGGTCTAGTGGGGACCCTTCAATCAATAAAGAGCCCACCGAGGACACTCATTTACCAAGTCGGCTGTGTTCACGCCGGCAACGGCGCAAAACCTCCCTTTTTTGTAGGCGTCTGCGAAAATGCCAACACTGGGTCTAACCCGCCCACCTCTGCGCAGATTTTGACCGGAACTTGTGCCACACTTGCGCCGGTCACCAAAATAGAGCGCTATCGCTCTGTCATTCATTCTTTCATCCATCCATCCATCCATCCATTCTTTTATCTCATTGTATTTAATTGCATCGATCGGTCCGTGCATCCGATGAAACGCAGTCAACAATAAGTGCACGGTCGCAATTTGGCAAGACCGAAGGAGTGTAAAATGGCTTGAAAACTACCAACGGCGGGCGTCTGATTTTTGGGCAAGCCTCAGCCAGCCGGTCCGACTCCCGCTCGGATTTAGCGGCCGTCTATCAAGGCTGCCTCGATCGCCGCGCCGGCTGGCTGCCTTCTGGCACTGTTGCTTTGGAAGCAATATTAGATTGCAGCTAATTGTTTGATGCCGCTCCGCATTCAGAGCATGATTTGTTTTCATTGCGCAATTGCATTAGTGCGAATTTACGTACAGTAAGCCCACTTGCCGTGATGCCCTCGCAAGCGGGAAAGGTGAGTCACCAGCAGCCAGGCTCGCGCTGCGCAGCATCTTTCGCTCGCTGTTTGTTTTAGGGCCTTCCGTCTCGTCAGAAGGTGAAATGCACGCTCGATCGGGTGAAGGGCCGGTCGTTGGCTGAGCCGGTCTTCAGAGCGAGCACTTTTGCCCCACCTTGGACTCCTTTGTCGCGTCGGCTCGTTGCCTTCCGGCAGCAGATTACGTTTGCGTGCGTTGCGCTGTCCGTTGCCTGACAAAATCATCATTTTGTAGACTCCACAAAGCATTCGGCCGCTCCCATCGAGAGTTGCGTCATCGTCATTAAAATGGAAGTCAACCCAAATATTTTTTTTCCAAAATATGTTCCATGCAGGCCCGCCGGTTGAAACAGGGCATACCGAGAAATATCGTGATAAGAGTTCATCCAGCCGTTTTCAGTAGTGCTGTCAAATTTACCGCGATATCGGCCGATAATGACATTTTGTAATTGATCGCGTCAAAACATTTGACGCATGCGCAGAATGACCGCCCATGCATAATCCCACTCAGAAGTGCTCCGCGAGCAGCGAAGCGGACGCCTGTCGCCCGCGGGAGTGCAAAGGAGCATTTCGAAGGAAGAGGGCAGCTTTAAATCTCAGAAATGTGAATAAGTTGCTTTGCCTCTCAGCGACTGAGGACCGAGTAGAGAAGAGGGCCGTCTTGTTTTGCGTTAATAGTCCATTTAAAGGAGGAAGACACGACGCGCTGATAGCAAGGACATCATAGCGCAGTATTATGAGCCAGTCACCTTCGTGTGCACTTCAGGGACCACTGGGAAAATCGTTTGACAGCCCTAGCTTTGAGCCATCTCAGGGGGCGGCCATTTTTGTCACTTCTGTCAACTGAAAATGACATCCCGGTTGCTCAGGGCTCAGGTGACGACCGATCACAGCGCACCTGTTTTCTGAAGCCGAGCCACGATTGGTCGTCACCTGAGCCCCGGGCCTCGTTTCTCTCCGTGGCGGAGTTTGGCAAGTAATCCCCCAAGATAAGCAGGAGTTGGCCGTACAACGCGGCTGAGCGCAAATGTTGTTGCCTGGCCTGAAGCGGAGAGACAGGAAGTCTCCGCGCCATCCGTCAGGCCGCTTAACGACATCTGAAGCTAAATGCGGACATGTGGACGGACGTGAGCGGCGGGCGGCCTGCCGTCTGAAGATGAGATCCACCACCTCATCTGCTTCACCTTCATGTGATTACGAGCACGCTAATTGAGGCGCACACGCTGGCTTGATTGCGTTTGCGTTGTACAAGGAAACATGGCGGGCGATGAAGCGATAGCGCCCATGACGAGCGGCCGCGTCCAGCCGGGGGCGGGGGGGGGGGGGGGGTGGTCTGGGGGCGCCGTGTCAGCAGGGTGGGCGGCTGCACAAGGAACGTCGGACGGGGGCCTTGACATACGAGTGATCCACTTACGACTTTGTCCAGATATGAGCCCACATTTGGATTTCTTTTGCTTTGATATGCAAGCATGGTGCACGTCTGCGACAACCGCATAGCCTCCGCAAGCACAAAATGAGAAATGCTATGGATCGGCTAACAAATGTTATATAACCCTTAAGCCAAGGCTCTCAAACTGCGGTCCCGGAGGGCCGCTTTCCTGCATGTTTTAGAAGTTTGCCACCTGCAACACAGCTGAGCCAAATGATCCGCTCATCAGCAAGTTCTGCAGGGGCCTGATAGCGATCCCGATCATTTGAATCAGATGTGTAGTAGGAGGAAAGCTCTAAAACATGCAGGAAAGCGGCCCCCCGGGACCAGCGTTTGAGACCCCTGCTTTAAGCGACGATGGTTTGAACACAAATGGCAAAACAACACGTGTAGACAGACGAAACTCAGCGGCATACATTCCTTATCCTCTGAGAGGACTATTTTATTTTATTTTATTTTATTTTTTCAAAGGGAAAGATGATTTACATTCGATGAGAATCTTCCAGAGAAATAATTTTGGACACTGTTGCCTTTTAATTTGCATGTGTTATTCAAAGATGACTTTCATACAGGTTTTCAAACAGGTTTCCGTCCACTGACTTTGCTTGTAAGTAGTCGGTGTGTTATGATGCGTCACTAGCGGTATGAAACTTCCCTCTTTGCACACTTGGTAACAAATGTATTGTATTTGATTGTATGTCACTGTAGCGTAATGGGACTAATAATGACGTTGACCTTCAGTCTCCTATTTTTAATACAATTCCACATAGCATTGAATACGGAAAGAGGGGAGTGAAACGATCTTGTTGAAAAGTATGGAATATGTTTCTAAAACTGTGGTGCTTGTCACAATGTTGAACGTTGTTTGAAAGTCGAAGTCACTAAAGTGGATTTTTGGAATTCGAATGTGTTGTGTTGATTTTCACAATGACGTACGACAGCGTCTCTCCTGTAGTTTGTCCAAGTGGGCTCGCCGTGATTCCTCGGCTAAAGCTGCACTTCCGCGTCGCTTCACCGCGGGCGCTGAGCTTCACCAAATTCTCTCCAAATGAGTCGTGAACGGAGCTAAGCCGCAACACGGGACGCCTTCCTGTCTTGTACCAAAGCATCATTTTTTCAAATCGTCGTGTCCGGATAAAATCATATGGGTGCACGTTGAAGCTTCTCGGCCTAGCTTAGCTTAGCTTAGCTTCCTAGCGGCTAACAAAGAGACGCATCGCGCCGCTACGCAGAGATCAAGTGTGTAAATTGTTGAGATTGTCGTGTGGAAATGTGTGCCAAAAGAGAGAAAGAAGAAGATTACGAGGAGGAGATTTGTGGGACGAAAGAGGAGAAGGCGTCACAAGGTCACCTGCTCGACACAGGTTAGAGCACTCCTTTCTTTTACTCCCAATTGTTGACCAACGAGTTTCATTTCATGACTGTGTGACGTCACATAAAAGCATGACATTTTTCTTCTTTCCTTACACCTTATCTTCCAGGTTCTTTCCATTTTTCTATCTGTCTGCCTCTTCCCACAAAGTGGGGGCATTTTCCACCTCTATGTCTTGTTGGTTTGTAAGCTCATGGTCAGGAAACTGGAGAATGCCACAAACATGTACAAGTATGGCATTAGTTGCTCGAAAAGTTAGAAAATGGATGTTTGGCGCAGTTCCAAAAATATAATCTCTACCAAAACCCAATGTGTGTTGGCCATCTTCTGTGTTGCAGACGTCAGTGAAGATCTTGATCCTGTGCTGCCAAAGTTGGAGTCTCCCCACATCAAGGAGGAGGAGGAGGAAGGGGAAGGGGAAGGGGAAGGGGAAGGGGAGTACCCTCGTATTAAGGAGGAAGATGATGAAGTGCTCCTGCACACTAAGGAAGAGGAAGAGGCGGCACATATGTCTTACATCAAAGAGGAAGAGGAGGACGACATCTCCAAGTGGCCGTTGAGTTTTGTCCTTTTGAAGCGTGAAGAAGATGAAGACAAAGTTGGAAGTGAGGAGAGCAGAGGGGAGGAGCCCCCAAGCAGCAGCTCAACGGAAGGCGCACAAGCAGACGGCCTCTTAGCTCCACTGTCAGATGACGACGAGCTAACGGCGCGCTCTCCCGACACGGAGGATGATGAACAAAGCGGTGCCGCTTGTCACACTGACAACAAAAGCACGGAATGCTCGCAGTGTGGGAAAACATTGAGTTCAAAGTGGAGTTTGAAATTACACTTGCGAACTCACACTGGGGCGAGACCTTTTGCCTGCTCCGTTTGTGGGCAAAGATTCACTCAGAAGGGGCAAATAAGAACACACGCAAAAATGCATACTGGTGAGAAACCTTTCCTCTGCTCAGTTTGTGGTCAACGCTTCCTTCGAAAGCAAAGTTTAACAACACACACAAAGGCGCACACTGGAGACAAACCTTTTGCCTGTTCAGTTTGTCCTAAACGATTCTTCATTAAGGGACATTTAACGAGGCACTCGCGAATACACACGGGAGAAAAACCGTTTGCCTGCTCAATTTGTGGTGAAACCTTCTCTCAAACGGAAAGCTTAGCAATACACACAAGAAAGCACACTGGAGAGAAATCTTTGGCCTGCTCGGTTTGTGGTAAAATATTCTTCTTAAAAACGAGCTTAAGAGTGCACGAAAAAACACACGCTGGAGAAAAGCCTTTTCCGTGCGCAGTTTGTGGCAAAAGATTCTCGGGAAAGCACATTTTAACAACGCACTCAAGAATACACACCGGAGAGAAACCTTTTGCCTGTTCAGTTTGTGGTAAAAGCTTCTCTTTGAAAGGACAGTTAGTGAGTCACACAAAAACACACACTGGAGAGAAACCGTTTCCATGCTCAGTTTGTGGGAAAAGATTCTCCAGGAAGGGACGTTTAGTGAGTCACGCAAGACAACACACTGGAGAGAAACCATTCAGTTGCAGTGTGTGCAGTAAAAGTTTCTTTAATAAGATTGATGTAAAGAGACACAAATGTGCTGGCTGGAGCAGCAGCAGTAAATGAGATGTAGAATGTGGTCATAGAGCCCAGAAAGTCAGAGCTGTCATCCAAACAGCACTGAGCACTGGGACCCCCCCCCCCCCCCCCCCCCAAGGCTGTGTGCCCAGCCCTCCCCTATCCACCCAGGTTTGCACCCAGCTTGCACTGCATGTCGATTGCGGGGCTCGGGTGGAGAAGGGGAAGACCTCAAAACTTCAAGCACACGTGTTGAGGTAGCATTTAGCTGTTATGCCGCCCATAAAGTGGAAGTAGCTACCAACAGGAGTCAAGTGAGCCCCAAGTGTGAATGCTTTTAATTCCAGGATAAAAACGATGCCGCCCATCAACCCCTCCCCCTCCCGTGCCTATTATGGAGCTCTTTTAAGCATTAAAACTTTCTTGCACTGTACATTCTTTTAGTGATTTTTAGTAAGCTGTGTTGTATTTCTGTTTCTTTTGAATGTTTCTTTGATTTACCTTGTGTGGAATGCGTATGTTTTCCAACATTTATGAATGGACACCGTGCGGCCATATTTACGTAGATTCTATTGAGACATCGTGATGCTTAAGTCAACCCAAACATATTTTTCTCAAGAATATGTTCCTAGCAGGCCCACTAGTTGAAACATGGCATTCTGATTCAGATTGCGTTTGAGGAATAAGAGTTAATCCATCCGTTTTTAGCCATCTCCGGGGGTGGCCATTTTGTGACTCCGGTCAAATTGGCCGGCACGAGCACGCGGCGTCGTTGGAGGAGGCGGAGCACGAGCGCCGACGGGTCGCGCTAGAGCAGCTCTCCGCTTTCCGGTTGGGGCCGGCCGGCCGGCCGGCTTTGCGGCGGGGTTCGCCGACGCTGCCGGAACACCAGCGTGTCACTTTCTCCAGTGTGGTCATACATTTCCAATCACTGTTGCCATGCACCTTTGTTGGTAGATTGACATTTGACTCTCGTTCCCATTGATTCTCTTTTGGTTGGGTTCACAAGTGTCAAATCAAGATGCATAAAGTCCAAAAACGTGCCGCTGTTTGGCTTATGTGGCCGGTGCTGCTACTCAACCGCCAGGTCAATGACCTCGATGGAAGTTTAAAAAACACTCGGTCAATTATGCTACGAATGCGTTAACAAACTGAAACGATAATTTAATGAAACAATTGAATGAGAATCTTCATTTGAGGAGGAAGATTCATTTCGACGATTCAGGATGCTATGCTAGGTGGGCGGATGAAAGCAAAAATGACTTTTTCTTGGTCAGGTTTTGCCCTCAGGGAGGCGCCACAGTAACACAAAGTCCACACACATCAAACGCAGGCTGCTGTCACCCACAGGGGCGGTATGGATCGCATTTCTATGCATGGACAAACATATTGAAATTAGTGCTGTCAAACGATTACAATTATTGCCATTCTTTTCTTGTAAAATACAACAGATGAACGATACACCAAAAAGACGAACAACTAATACGGCGACCCACTGCCTCGTATGAAAGAAATTGGGGGCGGGCTTCGCTGTCTCGACTTCGTCTTTTCGAGTGGAGGCACAAGGTTTGACAACATGCAGGCCGCCCCCCTTCTCTTCAAGTTGGCTTCGAAGGCGCACGCTGCATCTTGTGGACATATTTGCTATGGCGCCCCCTGCTCACGTCAATCGCGAGCCCTTTGAAAAGGATCGATAACAAGTTCGCTACATAACATCATCACCAGCTGAGCTGCTCTTTACTGTAATGCGCCATAGGCCCATACTAGGAACAGATTCTGTTTTGTTCTTTGCTTGAATAAAGATTTTAAAAAGCATGTAAACAGGTTTCCGAAATCGGAATTTTGACCTTGACCCGAATATTGTAGTCAATATTCTGCATTTGAATAATAATAATTAATGATGATAAAGGTTGGGGGCGTATTACAACAAGAATCCAGTCGTTTGTTTTGTCTCCTCGACACTTGGACGAGATCCCAACTTGTCAACAAAGAGGCGAGCGAGGGCCGAGCAAGTTGCCCAAAAGTCACATTCATTAAAGTTCACACAAGACCTTCGGTTATGATTTGTCCAAGTGGCGATGCTGTACTACGTCAGAGCTACTTCCGTATACGCGTTGCGTGGCTTCGCCCCAAAATTCTTCCGGACTTGTTCTTTAACGTGCCTCGTCACATGACGTCCATTTCTACTTGACTGGAGTAAATGACATTTTTTTTCCAGTCTTTGAGCTCGGTTGAAATCGTCTCGGTGCGCGTTGAAGCTTCGAGAGCCGCAAACAAATAGAGAACAGACAAAGAGAAGGACGCATTTGTTAGCAACACGTCGCCGAGCCCAGCCGAGCGGAGAGGAGAGAAAGTGTGCGTGTCAAGTGTTGCGATCACCGTGCGACAATGTGCGCAAGAACGACACCAAAGTACGCGGAGGGATTTTGTGGCACAAACGAAAAGACCGAACGGCAGCAACTACTACGGGTCGAGCTTTGGAAGCAGCCTCGTGTCGTCTTACACAGATCAGGTTCGTTCACGTCTCTCTCACTTGTTGCTTAGCGACTTGGTATTGGAAGTGTAGCGTTGAATGACGTGTTGTTGTTGTTGTTGAGCAAGACAAAGAGTCGATTGTTAACTATGGATGGCCAAATGAAGCCTCATGAAGCAATGAAGCTTTGCAGCCAATTGGTTTGCACATGGAGCAAAGCTTCATGGTGCTACATTTGCTCTATGGCGCCATCAAGTGGTCTAGAAGCCCAAGAGGTCAACAGTGGTAACAATTCAACGGCTATTTGCTTAAGACAAAGATATGAATGTGCTGCTGTTAGTAATTTAGTATGTGAACAAAATACAACAAGTGCTAAGGATAATTTGTTATTCATCTTTATTTAGAAATAAGAGCTTTCCCACAGTGGCTGGCTTTAAACGGTTTCTTTTTTTGGACAATATTTCACCAGCTTTAGAAAATATTCTTTCACAAGGCACGGATGATTCAAGGTGCGCGTCACACAAACCGTGTGTCGCATATGAAGCTCCCTCGCACAGGCACCCATATTTGCTGCACCATCTGTTACAAGGCAGGTAACTTTGTCAGTGATGCGCCAGTCAGACACGAGTGCAGTTTTTGCCCGAGCAAGATTTTCAGTCTCGGGGGAAATGGTCTATCCCCAAAACAATAGTGTGCAATGATGTTTGTTCACGTACGCGCGCCTCGATACAAGCTTGGTGGAAACGCCCCTCCCATTACTCGACACAAGCTTCGGAGCCTCGGCCCGTTTCGTCCCATCACTATTGTTAACCCTTGTATGATGGGACCCCTTTTCAATTTCTATCAAAATAAAAACGACACAAGTCATATCTGAAACCTTCTCCTCATGGTGATGACACACTGTTATGGGATCTTCTGCAATTTTTTTTAAATGACCTTTTTTTTTTTCTTTTTTTTTTAAAGAGGAGTAGCACTTCATGTATAGCCGCTTCCGCCGTCGCGTACGGTGGCTTCACAGCATCTTGGACCTTGTCCACTCGCTCCTTTGCCTTCTTGTCTGCCAGCTCCTTGCCTTTGACACCAAGTAAAAGTCACCTTACCTCCTCCCTTATTGCATTCTTGGAGATGATTGATTAAATGATTGCGGAGCGTTGCCAGCAAATATGGAGTACCCGACTTTGGCTGCATTCTCTCCCCGGCCACTCTCTGGCGTTCGCCGCTTCACTCGTTTATTGGCGAGCTGCTACCGAGGCTTCTCCTGACCAAGGCGGAAGCGTTTTTCTCAAGCCGTAACGCTCCGTTGATTTTGACGTGCAGCTATTGTCGGCAGATGAGCTTCCCCTGCGGCGCATCTCTGGCTAGGCTCCAGTTTCTCCAAATTGGTTTCTGACGCCCACGGTAAGCAGGCCGCTGCGGCCCACTCTGTGGACGATCTTCCGGCTGTGATACAAGTGGCTCTCTTGATCCCATCCCCACCAGGGCTGCCAAGATTTGCCCACTAATCACGACGACCGTCAAAGTCGTCGACAATTAAGATAAGATAAGAATTGGAATTGATGATGTAATTCTTGAATTAGCCCGACCGGGCTCAGCCCAAAAAGGCAACGCGGTTCCCCCTTCCCATGGGCGCACCACCAGTTTCCCCTGTGATGTTTTCATATTTGTATTTTGCGATACTGCAATTTTTCTTTGAATACAATTTCTACAGGAGGAGGCGGAATCAGTCCAGTGGTATTTCATTTCAATTCAATGGGGAAATGGATTTGATATGCCAGAGAATCACCTTGACCAAATCATGTGAGTGTTTGTATTCTTGTGTCCTGCAGACGTCATTGAAAAATACTTTTGTCCTGAGCCAAAGTTTCCTCACATGAAAGAGGAAGAGGAGAGCGAGCGCCCCGAGATTAAAGAGGAAGAGGAAGACGGGCACCCCAAAATGAAAGAGGAAGAGAGGCCAGTGATCCCCCACATCAAAGAGGAAGTTAAGGACGAGCCTCCCCAGGTTAAAGAGGAACCAGGGGATGATGTCGCCCAGTTGCCATTGACCTTTGGCCCTTTGAAGAGTGAAGCCGATGAAGACAAAGTTGCGAGTGAGGTGAGCAGAGGGGCGGAGCCTCCAAGCAGCCGCAGCAGCAGCAGCAGCAGCAGCAGCAGCAGCAGCAGCAGCAGCAGCAGCTCAAGTCCACACAGGACAGCGGAAGGTGCCGGAGGAGCACAAGCAGACAGCCTCTCAGCGCCACTGTCAGATAGTGACGACATCACGTCACATGATGATGATGATGATGAAGAACACTCGAAAAGACAAAGGACATCACACACTGACGACAAACGCTGCACGTGTTCTCTTTGCGGGAAAACGTTTAGTCGTAAGGGGAGTTTGAACGTGCACATGAGAAAACACACTGGGGAGAAACCTTTCGCCTGCTCCGATTGTGGTAAACAATTCCCCACAATGTCACATTTAACAAGACACACAAGAACACACACCGGAGAGAAACGTTTTGCCTGTTCAGTTTGTTGTAAAAGATTTTCCACAAAAGCATACTTAACATCACACGCAAGAACGCACACTGGGGAGAAACCTTTTGCCTGCTCAGTTTGCGGCAAAATATTCTCTATCAAAATCAATTTGACAACGCACACAAGAATACACACGGGAGAGAAACCCTTTCCCTGCTCAGTTTGTGGTCAAAGATTCTCCAGGAAGCAAGCCTTATCAACACACACCAGAACGCACACCGGAGAAAAACCTTTTACTTGCTCTCTTTGTGGTCAGCCATTCTCTGAAAAGATGCATTTAGCGAGGCACGCTAGAACGCACACTGGAGGAAAACCTTTTGCCTGCTCAGTTTGCGGCAAAAGATTCTCTGCACAGCAGAGCTTGACAACACACAAAGTATCACACACGGAAGACCAAACCAAACGTGACAAATAGACAACCTAACAATACACACGAGAGCAGTTCGCTTGCAGTTGTGTGTGTGCAACAAGATTCCGGTTTTGCTAAGAGACACCAGATGTGCCGGTAAATCGATGACGCTCGACACAAACTCGAGCGACTTTGGAAAAAAGTGGTCAAGTAGTGATGAATAGAGTTTTCAGTATTTTCCCGCCTGTTTTGTTTGTCACAGCAGTCATGCAAAATTGTCCGTTGGACCGTTTTTCATGTGAATTTTGCATGGAGATTTTTGGGTTTGGTTTGTTTCTAGTCGGCACGGTGGTCGACTGGTTAGCACGTCCGCCTCACGGTTCAGAGGTCGCGGGTTCGATCCCGGCTCCGGCCTCCCTGTGTGGAGTTTGCATGTTCTCCCCGTGCCTGTGTGGCTTTTCTCCGGGTTCTCCGGTTTCCTCCCACATGATAAAAAAACATGCATGTTAAGTCGATTGGGCTCCCTAAATTGCCCCTAGGTGTGAATGTTTGTTTGTCTCTGTGTGCCCTGCCATTGGCTGGCAACCAATTTGGGGTGCCCCCCGCCTACTGCCCAAAGACAGCCGGGATAGGCTCCGGCACGCCCCGGGCGCGACCGTTGTGAGGAGAAGCGCTAGCGATAATGGATGGATGGATGGATGGATGGTTTGTTTCTATGATCATTCGGGGAAGCAACTAATCTTGCGGGTTCTGCTTGCAGGCAGGAGGACTCGAGTTGGTGCCCGAGAAGTTAAAATACTCCGTTTTGCGTGACCTTTTTGCACGCTTTCCCTCTTGGAAACGTGCAGCCAATTTCCTTTGTCCTTGTTGAACATTTGAGATGAATCGATGTGTGATTTTTGGACGTTTCTGTTCCACTTTTTGTTGTTGTTCTTGTGAGCAGTTTTGATGACGATGATGTTAAGCCAATAAATTGATTAGCGAGCCAAGAGACGCGCTGCCGTGTCGTGTTTCCTCAGGACGATGGATCCTGGCGCCCAGGGCTGGACTTGGGCTCGCCGGGCTCACTGGGCTCACTGGGCTCAGCGGGCTCAGCGGGCTCAGCGGGCTCAGCGGGCTCAGCGGGCTCAGCGGGCTCAGCGGGCTGGGGTCAAAAAAGAATGTTTTGACAGGTAAGGTTTGGCATTTATTTACATTCGGCATCAAGCCTGAAACCTGGAGTACTTCATTTTCTAAGAAAAATGGTTGGCTGATGACAACCTCTCCATCAGCAGTTTGTAATCCTTGAAGAGTGCCATTCAAGATATGAGAAGCCCGAAAGTCCAAAACAAGTGTGCTGAAATGGGGCAGCCTTGACGTATACAACGCATAACACAAAACCGCTGTATAGTGCCATTTTAAAAAAAATCTTAATAGAGCTGCTGGCATTAGTGTATAAAGCTTTAACACTGTTGCAAAAAAAAAAAAAGGAAAAAAAAAATCCCCAAAGCCAAATTTTTTAAGAGCAGAAAATATAAAGTCATGTTCAATTGTGCCGAAGGTTTTGTCAACGTCTAAAAAGAGGATAAACGCGTCGTCGAGGACCAGGTCAGAGTTGTCGAGAATATCGAAGACAAGCCTTTCGTTTAATTAGAGAGATGTCTGTTCTTCATAAAGCCTGACTGCGTCTCATCCATCACCGTGTCTAATCCACCTCTTATTCATTTTGCGAGTATCAAAGCCATAACTTTCAAATCATTCTTTAGCAAACAAGCAGGTCTCCAATTGTCAATATAATGTGTGATTGTGCACTTTAGGGATTCATGTTATGAGGCCTCGAGTAAAACTCGGGGGTCGGGGGTGGGGGGACACCACTCTCTATACCTTCCCAAAAGACTTGTCATTAAGCGAGCTGATCTGAAAATCCATGTGGAACTCTGAAAGCAAACCACCGGTTCCAGGTCATTTGTTAACTTTAAGGCAAGTCACAACTTCCTCCACAGTGGTTGAAGGAAAAGTCTATCTGAGGATTTTTCTATTTCTCACAGAGTCCATCAAGAGTGCAGTGGTCGCTGCATGATAGGTTGAGCCATACAAATTTGCCTACATTTGAATGATTCCTTTTTCTGCTGTTACTACCCTGCTTTTGCCAATTGACATTACAATACAACTTGATTTATAGAGCTCATTTCACAACAGCCGCAGTTGTAACAAAGCACTTTACATAACGATAAGAAAATAGCAATCATATACAAGTGAAAGCAATACATTCAAACCCAAATGACTAAAGGCACGGGAAGAGAGCCGAAAAGTGTCAGTCTGCGGTCGGATCAAAAGCCAGCAAATAGAAATGTGTCTTCAACCGGGTTTTAAGAGTGGACATGCAGAGAGGGGGCTCGCCTAACATTTACTGGAAGCTCATTCCATGGGGAATCCAAGAAGCGCAACAGAAAAGGCCCGATCCCCTCTGAGGCGCCGCTTCGTCCTCGCCCCCCTCCAGCGGCGCCTGAAGGTGCGTGCGAGTGGAGGAGCTGGCAGAGCTACGCCGGGGCAAAGGCTTGTCAACAAAGAGAAGCGTCTTCAAATCAATTGAAGCCTAAAATGCACCGGGAAGCCAGTGAGAGGAGGCCGGAATTGGGGTGGCTTATGCCATCCCTCTTCCGAGCTCCACTTAGGAGGCGGCCAGCACAGCAGCATTCGAGAGCGACGACTGGCCGACTTCCAAAATCGAGTGCATGACAGACAGCTGAGATGGAACCAAGGCGTGCACGGATGACTCTTTCCAAGTGCTGATGAGAAAGGAGGACTTGCTTGAACCAAGTCATGAGTTGACTTGCTTGATTTGATTGACTTGCTTGATTTTTTTCCACGGTGACTCGGGACTTGCTTAAGACTTGAAGGTTACGATTCAAGACTTATTTGTGTCTCGCGCATATGTGACGTGTATTTGTTTAATATTTTCAGTTTTCATGTATGTATGTATTCATTTATTTACAAATAAAATGTTTATTGTCCAGTTTCTTACCTCTGATTTGTTGGGGAGGGGGGGGTGATGGTTGTTGATTCGTTTTGTGCCTTATGATGTTCTCATTTTGTGTTGATTGTGCCCAATTGTACATTTTGTGAATTAATAACCAAAACTTAAAAAAAGAGCACGTTTGCCGTGAAGATCACGTGTCTTCACCACGTGACACGGACCAGCGCAACACGTCACCATGTGCGGGGGTGTAAGTCAGTGAAAAAAAACCTCGAAAGTCAGGCGTGAACCTTCAATTACTATTTAGTATGCAATATATTTTTTATGGGTCATTTTTATATTGCTAATGGAAATGTAATACCGAAGAATGGAAAGAGCCATCCCTAGTTGAGGTTCAACTTCCGCTATTGATTGACTTCCGTATCCGACCCTTTTTTTTTTTTTTCCCCCTCAGATACGTGGACACCCTCTGGTCGCTTCAGTCTTGCAACCGAATTCGCACCCGATGGACTAAAGTGTCGACGCAGGACGCCCGTTAGAATTTGACTGGCCTTAAACATCATTCAGGACATTTTCGTGTCCGGACCAACTCGTCCCGGTGCAGGTCGAAGCTTGTCCAGCTAGCTTAGCTGAGTTTACCTTATTTTATTTTAGCCTGTTAGCCGCTAACAAAGAAAGGCGTTTGTTAGCAACACATCGCTGAAGAAAGATCGCGTGAGTGTCAATTGTTGGGATCGTTGTGTGAAAATGTCTTCAAGAGGCACGACGCAGTGCGAGGAGGAAGTTTGTGGAACAAAAGAGGAGAAAGATCGCCGAGGTCTTCGACTGGACGCCGTTCGCAATCAAGTTCCACTTGTGGTCAGCGGAGCAGGTTGGTTGGTTGGTTGGTTGATTGATTGGTTGGTTGATTGATTGATTGGTTGGTTGATTGATTGGTTGATTGATTGATCGTGACTATTTGTGATGGGCAGATGAAGCCTTGTGAACAATTGATGCTTTACATCCAACTGGTTAACAAAAGGGTTTGAACTGTGTGATTGCGTTTTTCAGTCTTAACAACAGTGATGAAAATATCTGGAATCAAAACACCGCAATTAATCTGTAATCTGAAAGGGGGTTGTCGATTATTTTTAAAATTTAGATTAAACGTATTGCTATATTTATAATAAAGCATATCTCCATTGTTGGGTTGTGTTTGTAACCAGGCTGAGAAGAAAAAAACAACTCTTAAAAAATGTAATTACGCCAAAAACTATTGAAGAACAACAACAAAAGCCTGGAATTAAAAAAAACAACTTCTGATTTAATAGTAAGTTATGAAATACGTTGTAACGAGTAACATTATTTACTCAGTGCGTCGTGACTCGTCATATCTGGTACTCGTGGGTTTTTTTTGACCCCGAGAAGGAACATTTGTCACGGGAAGTTGTCCAAGTTCCCAAAGGACAAGAATATTTCCGCGGATTTTCTCTTTCTGTTCACGAATGGCGCCACTTCTCGAGACAGCGAGGCTTCCACTTGCTTGAGCATTTGGGTCACGTGACGTCCCTCAAGTACCAACCGGCAGATTTGAACTATATACAGTCACAGCTGAAGTTGATTGATCAATACATAACCAAGCGATGTTTGATGTCTAAGTAGAGACGCGAACGGTTTCATTCATCCAATTTCCAACATCGTCCTTGATTGACCATTGGATACAATACGACGCAATACAATTTTATTTATATAGCGCATTTCATAACAGCTGGAACTGTAACAAAGCACTTTACAAACAATAAATAATAATAACAATAATAATCAATAAAAAGGCCATAATACACAAGTGTTGATCAATAAATTAACATAAAACACTTGAACTGATCCTCGTGTGTAAAACACACATCAATAACTCGAGTAAAAAGGCAGAAACAAGCGACAAGGGGAAAATGGCAGTAAAGAAATGTCTTTTGTACATATGAAAAAGCAGAATTTGTTATGAAAATATATGGAGCACACACTCGCCGTTGACGGAAGATCAGTGCGTGCTTGAAAAGACACACACAAAGTTGGAGCAGAAAGAGGTTAGCGAGGTCATAACTTGCATATTATTCCAACTTTTTTATTTAAACGAAAATACGGATTACATCAAAAAGAGCAAATTTTGATGAAAAACCCCCAAAACTTTCTTGTCACCAAAATGTGTGTTGGCCAGTGTTTGTGTTTGAATCTAATAAAGACATTTGCAAGCATCCCATTTTTGAATGATTACCATCGGCAGCCTAAAACTGCGATGGGACGCACCAAGTGGAAACACTTTGAAAATGATTTCTCTTGGTCTCATTTTTTGGCTCATTTGATTTTTCCCTCATGTGTGTTGCCACTGGAACAAGGGGGTGTGGATTAATTCATCCCCTTTCTCTTGACTTTATTGGCAGTATTTTGTGTATTATTATTATTATTATTATGATGATTACTCAGAAAATTGCTGGAAGACGTAAATTGCCATTCTGGCTAACAAAAAAAAAAGACCTTGACCAAACATGTAAAAAGAGTGTGACACAACATGAGACTTGACTGAGCAAAGCATTTGCAAACTGTGCGTTTGTCTTTTTGTGTCCTGCAGACGTCGCTGAAGGAGATCGGCGTCATTCTCAGCCGCGGCATCTGGAGTCCCTCCACATCAAAGAGGAGGAGGAGGAGGAGGAGGAGGAGAAGGAGGAGGAGGAGGAGGAGGAGGAGGAGGAGCCGCCACAGCCGCCACAGCCGCCACAGCCGCCACAGCAGCCACAGCGGCCACAGCGGCCACAGCGGCCACAGCGGCCACAGCGGCCACAGCGGCCACAGCCTCGTCACATGAAAGAGGAAGAGCAGGAGGACGAAATCACGGCCTTTCGGTTGACTGACGTCAGCGTGAAGATCGAAGAAGGTGAGGGAGAACAGCGTGAAGGATCACAAGCAAACGGTCTCGTGGCCCCGCTATCAGAGAGTGATGACGTCACCTCGCATTCTTCTGACCATGATGACGACGATGATGAGGATGAACACACTAAAGGTGACATGACAGGTCACACTGACAACAAATGCGTGAAATGTTCTCACTGTGACAAAACTTTTGTCTACAATTCAAGGTTGAAAAGACACCTAAGAACACACACGGGAGAAAAACCATTTGCTTGTTCCCTTTGTGATAAAAGATTCTCACTCAAGGCACATTTAACGGCACACACAACAACGCACACCGGAGAAAAACCTTTTGCCTGCTCGGTCTGCGATCAAAGATTCTCGAGAAAAGAACATTTAACAAGGCACACAAAAAGACATAATGGAGAGAAACCTTTTACCTGTTCAGTTTGTGGTAAAAGATTCTCCGAAAAGACACATTTGAAAATACACACGGGAACGCACACTGGAGATAAACCATTTGCCTGCTCCGTTTGTGGCAAAAGCTTCACTCTGAATTCACTTTTAACGAGGCACACGCAAACACACACTGAAGACAAACCTTTTGTCTGCTCAGTTTGTGGTAAACGATTTGGTCACAAGGGAGATTTAACAAAACACACAAGAACGCACACGCAGGAGAAACTTTTTGTCTGCTCGGTCTGTGGTAAAAGATTCACTCTGAAGGAAGGTTTGACAAAACACGCGAGAACGCACACGGGAGAAAAACCCTGCGCTTGCTCGGTTTGCGGTCAAAGATTCTCCGAAAAGGCCCGTTTAACGAGACACATAAGAACCCACACTGGGGAAAAACCTTTTCCTTGCTCAGTTTGTGGTCAAAGATTCTCTGAAAAGGCCCGTTTGACAAGGCACGCACGAACACACACTGGAGAAAAGCCTTTTGCGTGCTCAATTTGTGGGAAAACCTTCAACAGGAAGACAACTTTAAAAGCGCACACCAAAACGCACACAGGAGAAAAACCTTTTGCCTGCTCAATTTGTGGGCAAAGATTCTCTACAAATGGAAATTTAACGAGCCACGTGAAGAGACATGATGGAGGGAAGCCTTTTATGTGCTTATTTTGTGGAAAAACATTCAGTGAGAATGGCCTTTTAAAAATACACACAAGGAAACACACGGGAGAGCAGCCGTTTGCCTGCGCAGTGTGCGGCAAAAAGTTCTCTCAGAGGTCCGAGTTAACAAAACACACGAGGACGCACACCGGAGAGAAACCCTTTGCCTGTTCGCTCTGCGGTAAAAGATTCAACGAGAGTGGCCATTTAACGAGACACAGGAGAACGCACACGGGTGAGAAACCCTTTGTCTGCTCAGTTTGTGGGAAAGGATTCACTGAGAGTGGACATTTGAGAAGACACACTAGAACGCACACGGAAGAGAAGCGGTTGGCTTGCAGCGCGCGTGACCAAAGATTCCGCCGCGATGATCAGCTTCAGACGCACAAGTGTGCAGCAGTCAACGAAGCTGCCGAATGAATGCGCCAAGAAACGGAGGGCCAATGTGCGTATACTGCATACGTGTATCCTGTGTACGGCGCAGAACAAGGGGCACTTGGTGTATGGGGGGGGGGGGGGTTCTCTACGTATTTAGAACGTAAAAGGTGTATTAGTGCCACCCACTGGCCCAATATTAGTTTGCGGTATTCTGTTGTCCTTTGTTGAGCTCACCCAAAAAGTCAGACAGTTGCCAGTTCCATCATCGGGAAGCAGTGTAAAATATTGATGTGCTTTTTGCCTTCATGAGCCCATGTTTGGAATTCGAACGTTGGCACCGCGCTCACTACGAGACACTTTTTGCATTTGCGTTGCAGACATGCTGTGTTTGTTTTGCTTCATGGAATGCAAACCTATGACGCAAATTTGTTTGTCTGGTTAAATATATGAATGCCTTCACGTTTGTTATATTTCAACCTTTTTGCTTCATTAAAGCTGGAAAAACAACATTCGGTCTTGATTGGACTCGTCTGCTTTCCAGCATGGATGGATGGATGGATGGATGGATGGATGGATGGATGGATCACCGCCCCAGTGGAGCGCGTAGCAGCCGTTGCTGCTCGGGGCGTCACGTGATTTGAAGCGGCCCAAAACGGCCATCGGTCACGGACGCGGGCCCGTGGCTGCCAAACAGCTCGGGCCGTCCGTTCGGTGACACGAGCGCCACCGCTGGCCAACTGAAGCGTTTGGCAAGCTCCGACGCACTTTGGAAAATGATCCGGAACTTCGGAGGGCGAGCGTCAGTCACAGTGACCTCTCCTGGCCAAAAAACACAACTGCGCGAGTTTTTGCCAGGAAATGTCCCTTTCCTTTGCTATTCAATCTGAGCGAGATGTCCAGCAAGTAGTTGGGAGGATTGCAGTTCTACAACTGCTTAGCAAAGGTGCCCCGATGCACCCTCGACGCCCCCCCTTTGCCAATGGTGACTCCTGACCTGGCGTGAGGAAAGGACATGACCCCCAATTCTTGACGGCGTCAACATGTAACTAACGCAACAGGACACCGACGTAATTGACAGACGACACCAAGATGCTCGGGTTTCGTGCTTTAAGAAAATGTTTAAAAAAATAGATACAACTAATTGGAGGGGGGGGGGTGTCACAAGTGGCTAGTCGGTGAAAAGTGCTTCCACACAAACAGAATTCCAATTTAAAAAAAACCCACCTTTCCATAATTTATTAGAGAAGTAGCAATTCCAAAATCAATGAAAAACATCCCAGGTGATCCTTCACAAAAACAACAATTAGTATCTTTATCTTTTCCATTTGACTTTTAAAGGGAAAGTCACCCCAACCATTTCTTCATCAAGAATATGTTCCATCTATGCACTAGGGCTTCTCCATTGTGAAGAAAAAAATAGTAATCATGATTATTTTGGTAATAATTGAAATCACGTTCAATCGATCATTTATTTTTTGGTACAAAACAAGAAAATGTTTAAACATGTTTAAAATATGAAGACAAATTTAAATATGTTCCTTTTGGACCAAACACAATTCATGAAACTACTTATGAAATTTGTCAAAGGTACACAAGATGATTTCCTTGTGTAAACAAACATAGTGTGTTGGATATAAATAAATATTAACAATTGTTTTTTTTTACGATGATGCCAGTTTTGTAATGGTGGGGTGTAATAATCGTAATTGACTTAATTACACAGCACTACTATGCGGGCCCACTAGTTGAAACGTGGAATTCCAATTAATATCGCATTTGTGGAATAAGAGTTAATTCACCCGTTTTTGTCCATCTCGGGAGGCGGCCATTTTGTCACGTCTGTCGACCGAAAACGACATCACAGGTGCTCAGTGCTCAGCTAACGGCCAATCGCGGCGCGGCTTCAGAAAACAGGTGAGCCGCGATTGGTTGTTACCTGTTCGACTAGTGGGCTTGCGTAGAACATATTCTTGAAAAAAAAAATGCTTGGGTTGACTTCCGCTTTAAGCTCATGTTTTGCAGGTCAAGTCCGCCTTACGTCAGTCAGCACGACTGGTGGAGTGGAATTCATTTGAGGCAGCTTTTCATTTCTCCTTCACCCGGTGACGTCATCCAACAGAAGTGAAGCAAAGCTGGCGTGAAGGTTAGCAGGTCGCACTCGGGAAGAGGCCCGGCCCGGCCCGGCCCGGCCCGGCTTCACTTTGAAAAATCGTCAGCCCAATTTCATGTCCTGTTTGCGAAGCGAGATGAAGGCATTTAGGAATGCGCGTCTTGCGTTTGTGACAAAAGTGATTTTGGAGGTGACAGCTGGGGTGTGTTGGTGTAACACTCAAAGACCTTTATTGAGGTACGTAATGATTTCCGCACTTTTTGGACTGAGTCGGTTTCTTTTTTTGGTCACGTCGTCCCCGCATTTGGAAAAGACTCGCTCGCAAGGAACAGAGGATGCGGGCGTGCATAGGAAGTGTTTTGCCAACTGGAAGAGATGCGGGTAAACGTTTTGATGGCTGAGCCAGTAAGCCAGCGGGTCTTCGGCTCTCCCCAGCGGCGGATCGCTCATGTATCGCTGCACTTCCACGCTGGCGTCCACCGAGGCGTTCCTCGACCTCCTCATGGCTTCGGAAGCGTCTCTGTCCAGACTTTTCCACAGATCGATACCTGACGCACAAACATGACAGCGATCGTCGGCGCTGTCTGGAGAAAAGAAACTATTTGGAAGTAGGGACGTAACGATTCACTCAGCTCCCATTTTTGATTCCATTGGATTCGCCGTTTCACCCCCCCCCCCCCCAATCGGCTAGCGTGCTTGTCTTTGCGCTGCAGCCATCCACAAACGCAGCTCGCATCGTTTGATCGACGCATTTGTGAAATGTGGTTCGCGTCCGGAATGGACAAAAAAATGCTTTTTCGCACGCTAAACGAGTATAATCCAACGACCTCGGTATGCTATGTCTTTTGTTAGGTGTCGCTGCGTAGGGCTTGCGAGCGCCCGGATGTCCGAGTTGAGCCGGTCTGGATTGGAATCGACGACCGGATGAATGGGTTTCCCGCGAACGGTTACGTCCCTATTTGGAAACTCGCGCTTACCTGCGGGCGACGCCTCGTCGGCGCTCGCCGGCGACGGCCGAGCCGACGCGGAGGGCTGCTCTTCGGTGGGCGTGTCGGGCGGCGTGTACATGATCAATTGCGAGCACTGGGCCGCCAGTCGCTTGACGGACGTCTGCGCGTGCGCTTGGTTGTAGAAGCCGAAGGTTTTGAATCGGGGGTCCAGCAGCGTGGCGAGGGTCAACGCCGTTTGGCTTTCGATGGTGTCAAACTTTTCTTGCATCGCCGAGACCAAGTTGTGTCCCAGTTGTTTGGCCGTGTCGTGCGTGGTTTTGCCATTCGTTTCGTACAAATGGAGCAAAAGCATTTTTGTGATGGGGATCACCTTGGAGCCCGAGAGTCTCTTCTCCTCCGACATCTCGACGGTGGCCTGGTAAAAGGGCGCCAGCAGGCGCAGGCACGCGGCGGCCGCTTCGTAGTCGTGAGAGGACAGCGGCGGCGCGGCGTGGCTTTTGCAGCGCCGCCAGCGCCGCGTCCACACACTGGCGCTCTTCCGAGAGCCGCTGGAGCATGAGGAAGGTGCTGGTCCAGCGGGCGTCCACCTCCTGGATCAGCGCCACGGCCGGACGCTTCATCTGCGCCTGCGCCTCCCTCAGCTTCTCTTTGGCGCCCTCGGCGCTTTTGAACAAAGCGACCAGGTCGCGCGCCCGCGCGCGCAGGTCCTGGAGGCCCCGCGTCGCGTCCAGGGACTTCTTGACCACCAAATGAAGCGAGCGGGCGAAGCAGAGCGCGTGCCTTAGGTTGAGATGTCGAACGGAGGCCACCACGTTGGGTCCGGCGTCGCTCACCACCGAAGTCACTTTGCCCTCGATGCCCCATTCCTCCATGAGAGACGCCAAGCGCTGGCTGATGTGACTGGCCGTGTGCCATTCCGGGAAGGGCAGCACTCCCAAAAGCACCGTGGCCACTTTCATGGAGTCATCCAGGAAGTGGCAGGTCACTGCTAGGCAGGCGTCCATCTGAGCCGAGGTCCACATGTCCGCCGTCAGGCTGACCGCCTCCACGCCGCCCATGGCGGCCTTGGCCTTGCTCTTCTCCTCCTCGTATTTCTCCGCCGCCATCTTCTTGAGAGCCTGCCGAGACGGGAGCGCGTAGGTGGGCTCCAGCAGGGCCACGAAGGCCTTGAAGCCGCAGTCGTTCACGATGGAAAAAGGCTGCCAGTCCTTCACCACCAGATTCACGAGAGCTTCATCCAGCTCTTGCTTGCGGCCCGCTGAATCGGACGACAAACAAGCGCGGGCAAATGAGGCTCGACGCGCAAGACCACAGCCGGCCTGTCTGTCTGCCTGCCTGTCTGCCTGCCTGTCTGTCTGTCTGCCTGTCTGCCTGTCTGCCTGCCTGCCTGCCTGCCTGCCTGCCTGCCTGCCCGCCCGCCCGCCCGCCCGCCCGCCCGCCCTTGAATTTGGTCGACACCGTGTCAGCACAGGTGGGAGTTCACCTCATTTGCCGGCAAATGAAACTTCCGGGCCGGGCAGCGCTCACGTTTTGCTGACGGCTGACGCAAACCTCGCGTGGCGATTTGGGCACCTGTGCTATTGATATATTCGTCACACATATGACGCTAAACGCTAAAGACGTAGCATTTCTTTCCCCGTAATGCTTTTCGACTTGAAACAAATGTTTTTAGCATTTGGCCAACATTCTACCGCTACGGTTGAAAATGAACCAAGTAAACATTGTTTATGAGTCATTTTTATGCCCCGTGGCATTGTGGGAAAAAAGAATCCGTTTTGAGCAGTTGGCCTACATTCGATCAACGTGTTGGAATGTACTTGGCAAATACGTTCGAACGTGTCAGCAAACTCGTTCGGAGGAGTTTCCAAGTGCGTCCCGCAGACCGCAATGACGTTGTCCCATATTGCGCAAGCGTGCTTCAAATGACGGTGACGCTCGGGTGGCACGACGCGGGCGAACGACGCCCACCCCCGTGTGTTCGTGTGTCTCGCTAACATGATAGTACATGTGGCTAGCGCTCTCTACTGGTGCACTGCACTCACTTGTGTTGCTCTGCTTCAGAGCAGGTCCATGCTTGGCAGCGAAGTGCCTCACCATGGACGACGTGTTGCCGTGATACTTCAGTTCCGCTGAGCACACCAAGCACTGGACCTGAAGAGAAATCCATCATTTGCAAGGAACACTGCAATTGCAGTCCGCAATCGTACTCATCACAAGCTACACTTTATCGATATCGACTTGAGCGAGAGCATCGCAGCAGTTGCGTAGCTACGCGTGTGGTGTCGTGACTTTGTTCCGCATGAAGAGGCAGCCCACGTACCTTATCGGGAGTGATCAGACTGAAGTGTTCCCACATGTCAGAAGAACGACCTCTCTTCCTGTCTTGCTCCATAATGATCAAACAAACGTCATCAATTTCTCAACGACAACAACAATGACAACAACCCGCCAAGCGGTGCATTTGCTAGCGCGGTTTTGAATCGTTACGAGGCGGTCGAATTCAAACGGTCTCAACCGCTCGGTCGCCTGTCGCGATGGAGGCGAGCGTGGTGATCCGGCAAATGAAGCAGTTGCTGCTTCGTACGTCACGTGTCACGTGATTTGACGCAAGCGTCCAAGCGGTGCTTCAGTGTTAATATAGGCCTGTGTGCACCCCCATCCCGAGCCTAAGACCTCATTCACTTTCACGACATGTGGCACTATTGCCCCTCATTCTGTTTGGCCATCCGGACAGCCAGCTCCCGTCTTTCTCCTCGACGCATGTCACGTGACCACCGTACCTGTCATGACGGACGGCCGCGTTAAGACCTCCGACTATTTATTTATTTATTTATTGTTGAGGAGAAACGCATTTATTTGAAAGTGCATGTTATTTCCTTTGTTGAACATGTTTTCAATGAAATAAAATGAATGATTCCGTGGCGTATCGCTTTAACAGTCATGTCGTTTCCTTGCTCACAGTGCTTTGCGGAGTGAACGTCGACGCTCACTAGTTTTCCAAGTGAGGGAGGCATTTGGAGTGCACTGCATTTATCCTCCCGGGACATTCGGACACCCCTACGAAATGGAGAGGCCCCGTAATGGTGCACTAAATAGGGAATAGTGTGCACATTCGGACACCGCCTAGGTCAGCGTTTCGAAGCTTCCGTGTCAAAGTGCCACGGAGAGACATCGGCAACAAATGAGCATCAACAAACCTGCTCCGTGAAGCGCAGCCTGGGCGTCCAGCAGTTGTGGCTCCTTCTCCTCTTTAATTCCACAAACTTCCTCCTCGTACTCTTCCTCTTTCACACGTTTTGCACACATTTTCACACGATAATCACAACACTTTAAATTCACGCTGAGCGATATGACGCAAACAAACACGCGTCTCCGCCTTTGCGGCTAGCGAGCTAATCTATGCTGAGATCATTTGAGAAGCATCGAACTGCACCGACACGAGGAGTTTAACCTGACGCGAAATTTGCATGAACGGCGTTTTCGTCCAGTACAGTAGTGGAAAAATTAGGGGCGGGGGGGGGATATCTCGATAAGAAAAGCGCTTGCGGTTCCAGTAAGAGTTATACTGTATAGCGCATTTTGGGGCAGCAGCATCAGTCGCGGCAGTCTTGCGTCACTTCCGCTCATTCGCGGCATCTCAACGTCACTTCCCGCTTTTGCCGCGGACTGTCGCGACTGCTGCCTCGTTTCCCTTTTTGAAAGAAATTATTGAAATAAATGGACGTTACCTCAATATTCAAATTTTCTGGCACCCACATTTCACACATTGGTTAGCACGTCCGCCTCACAGTTCAGAGGTCGTGGGTTCGATCCCGGTCCGGCCTCCCTGTGTGAAGTTTGCATGTTCTCCCCGTGCCCGTGTGGCTTTTCTCCGTGTACTCCGGTTCCCTCCCACATTCCAAAAACATGCATGGTAAATTGATTGGACACCCTAAATTGCCCCTTAGTGCGATTGTGAGTGCGGATGTTTGTTTGTCTCTATGTGCCCTGCGATTGGCTGGCAACCAATTCAGGGTGTCCACCGCAGACAGCTGGGATAGGCTCCAGCAGGCCCCGCGACCCTTGTGAGGATAAGCGGTGTAGATAATGGATGAATGGACGTGCAGTCAAAATATTTTCGACCTTTTGTATAATTCAAAGTCCTTAAAAAATACTGAAAAAAGTGGTTTGTAATTCCCAAATTACATGAATGTAAAACTTAATTAATTAGCACACAAGGAATTTTCATCTTACTCTTTACAAAATAACATGCTCATAAAACAATGAAATGTTTTCAATACGTTTACCACAGGGCGGCACGGTGGTCGACTAGTTAGCACGTCCGCCTCACAGTTCAGAGGTCGTGGGTTCGATCCCGGCTCCGGCCTCCCTGTGTGGAGTTTGCATGTTCTCCCCGTGCCTGCGTGGGTTTTCTCCGGGTACTCCGGTTTCCTCCCACATTCCAAAAACATGCATGGTAAGTTGATTGGACTATCTAAATTGCCCCTAGGTGTGATTGTGAGTGCGGATGTTTGTCTCTGCGTGCCCTGCGATTGGCTGGCAACCAATTCAGGGTGTCCCCTGCCTCCTGCCCAAAGACAGCTGGGATAGGCTCCAGCATGCCCCGCGACCCTTGTGAGGATAAGCGGTACAGATAATGGATGGATGGATGGACGTTTACCACAGAAAAAAAAAATGTTGCCAAAGCCTTAATATTCATAGTGAGCTCACGATGCTAGAAGAGACGCGATACAAAGACTTCAAGACAAAAACGCCAGCGGGGCAACACCCCGCTGCGGCCGGCTTGTCCATAAATATTGAGACGTGGACACAATTGTCCTCTTTTTGTCTCTAAACGGCACCACAAACAAGAGAATTGAATTGAAACGAACCAAGACAAGCTTTAACTGCAGACGTTCACTTTCACTTTGGGGGTATTTATCAGGTGTTGGAATGACAACATTTTATGCTGTACATGTGCCTGCCACTTTTGCAAAAAAAAATTTTTTTTGTTTTTTGTGGGGGGGGAGGGGCGAAATGAACAATCACAAACACAAGCTTCACTTTGGAATTGTTGGCTGCAAATCCAGCGGTCGACTACAATCCGAAAACGAGTGGAACGCGAAGACCGCATCAGCAGATTTCATTTCATCCCTGCTGATCGTGAACTTTGACGTGTTGTTGGTCTTCCTGGCCGCTAGTGGGCAGAAGTTCATTATAAACTTACAAGACCAGCCGGCCCGGCAGATTGTAACAGGAAATGACCCCATACGAAGTGCCGGTTTGAAAATCGCTTTCGCTCGCGGTTTTCTTTCTTTGTGTCCTGCATCAATCCTTACGTTGGAGCCCTTTGGGTACAAATTCGAGTAAGTTACTAAATTTTCTATCTCTGGTAGATATTACATTCTGCCTCATGATTGTTCACGATTTAACACTTTTGATTTTTTTTTTCGGGGGGCATTTGCTTGTTTGCATGTGTATTCTACCGCCCCTAAGTTTGTAAATAATTTTCCTTTTTGTCTGCGGAGCTTTGCTTTCCCTTCTTATCCGTGCAAGATGACCCGGACGCGATTAGAGGAGAGCTCGTTCGAATTGGAAGATGGAGCGGCTCGACCAACGTAGCCTTTTGCAGCGGTTGCTCCTTACGAGAGGAAAGCAGGTATTTGGGGGCGGGGGGCAATGCGGGGTAACATTTCACATGATTCCCAAGATAAGTAAATATTCACAGTGATTTCATAAGACCGTCAATAAAACGGTACATCCATGCAACAACTTAGATTTCCTTGGGCGGACGTGTTGTTTGCCTTTTCTTTTAAATTTTGTGAAATTTATTTTAAAATGTATACTACGTATTTATTTTCAAGGTAACATTTGTTGTCGTTGGATTTGAGTTAAAAATAGTACAAAGCCTGACAATTAAATGTTAAAATTAAGGGGAGGAAATGATTTTCTTCCCTCCCAAAAAAATCTACTGATCTACTGATCAACCTTTTTGCCCGTCCTTGACCTATCCGTCAATCGCTGCCAAACTTTCATGATTGCTTGGCCTGAACTGTCCATGCCAAGCGAGATATCTGATATGGTCATCATTTTCGATCTTAATATCTTCAGTGTTCATATCTGTATATCGCTACGGCAACAATATATGGCCCAGCCCTAATCCGAACTCTGGAGGCTTGTATTTTTTTGCGATCGTTTGATATTGCACTAGGATGTAAATGGCAACGTCACATGGCAGGAAGTCCAGGTACATCTGATTAAAAAAAAAAAATAATAATAATAATAATAATACTCAACACTGTCAAGTCACAGCAAAGGATTTGACTTGACCAAATCCCGAGTTTATCTTGTTGTGTTGTGCAGACGTCGTCCTGAACAACGGGAGCCCCGAGTCGCCTCACCTCCATCAGGAAGAAGGTCCTCCCGATACATTCCGTCCATCCGCATAGCGAGAATTCCCCACAAAGGAGACTGCGTAGTCATTTTAGGCTTGTTTTGTGATGGCAGACTTTGCGTGAGCCAGCCATCGGCCTGCTGCTGATGTCAGCACCAGAAGGACTGCCGCGCATTTGCTTCTTCTGTCGTATCGCGTAGTGCGTTGTCTTCTTGGCCGCGCCGTCCC
Source organism: Filicampus tigris (assembly GCF_054856515.1). Classification (NCBI taxonomy): domain Eukaryota; kingdom Metazoa; phylum Chordata; class Actinopteri; order Syngnathiformes; family Syngnathidae; genus Filicampus; species Filicampus tigris. The sequence goes on from NC_141219.1 coordinate 767,173, forward strand.
GAATGGTGCGATTTTGTCGAAGCAAATATGCCAAAGAGATGCGTTGTGGCGGGGTGTGGCAATAACCCAAAAGAAGGGGTCAGCCTGCACAAATTCCCAAAGTGCGAGAAGGTGAGGAAGAAACGGAACGCTCACATGAAACTGACTCGTCCCAAATGGACGGGACCGAGCACGCACAGTTTCATTTGCAGCGATCGTTTCAACGATTCCGACTTTGAAGACGAGGGGCTTTGGTGGCGGTTTGGAATGAGAAAAGCGAAACGACTCAAGACCACCGCAGTCCCCAGAATCAACAGCAACTTCAAGCGGAGGAAGGCCCAGTTGGAGCCTCCGAGGGTGCGCAGGGAGAAGAGCAGTGAGAAACGAGAGGAAAGGAAGGTAAGCCGCTCTTTTTATTTCCACTCACCGATACGGATTTTCTGATGCTGATATTTGGCACAATACGATTCTGATAACCGATGAATAGACCGATTGAATTAAACAGATAAAAGAAATTCTGTTTTGGGCCGTTAACACGCACAAAAGATAAAGATATGTCATATGTTGTTTGGTGTTGATTTTTTAAAAAATGTTTATTTCAATGTCACTATCTCATGTTGTAATCTTTGCCAATCATGACTCTTCTACGGATGTTTTTCTTCTTGAATTGTCCCTCCCACAGATGCTTGCGGAAATGCTGAAAGCGCTCGATGCGGCTCGGGCAAGTCCCAAAATGGCGGCGGAAGCGGGCGAGCCACAGCAACCGGCCCCCAGCTGCAAGTGGGCCGTAAGTCTGATTGTCACAGTCGCCCGCTCCTCTTAGTGGCATTGTCTGCTTTGATCTGACTTTGACCAATCAGGTGCAACCTTAAATCCTCTTGGCCATCCAATAGAAGAGCAGTATTAAGGGGCATTACTAGCACTAAACTTTCCAATCAAAGATATTTTAATTAAAATTCTTGCAATTAATCAGCTAAGACTACATTGAGTCTGCTTATTTTACCGCATGAACATTTTTTTTTTCAATTACTTTCATTAAATAATAAATGTCATTTCTTTAGGTACATGTTAGATCTTACAGTGATATCGCTCTCTCAACTCAACATTATTTATGGAACACGTTAAAGAAGCCATTGTGGCAATATTAATAATCCATATTGCGATATTCAACACTCACCTACTGTTTTTGAATTTTCGGGGCGCCTTGCAGTCAATCCTTACTGGAGCTCCACGAACCGCCTCTTTTTACAAATTAGCCGGTCACAGTGGGACTCGGGTGATATGGCCTCAAAATAAAATCCCTGACTTCCCCCCCACCCCCCAAAAACCACCACTTTTGATTTCGATAACTTTTTTTCCTTAATTCGGCTCTGAGATCACTAAGACGGTTTTGATTTGAGAGAACTACTTCATGTGCTGTCAAAACGACCCGCTTGCGTTGTTTCAAAGGTATTCTTCAATGTTTTACAACAAAACACGATTTGGAACATTGAAGGTGTTTGCTGTTGCCAATGCTAAACAATCAGCGGGTCAGGCTTTTCATAAGATCGGGTTTTGGTTGTGATCAGAGCACCCCTAACGTCATGTCATGTCATCTTCCAAAGCGCTTCTCCTATACAGGGTCGCGGGGAGTCGCCGGAGCCTATCCCAGCCGTCAACGGGCGAAGGCAGACTACACCCCGAACTGGTCGCCAGCCAGTCGCAGGGCACACATAGACACTGTCACTGAGCGGGAATCGATCCCACGCTGCCCGCACACAACTCGGGCGTGTGTACCACTACGCTATCAGCGGACCCCACCCCTAACGTAAAACATTCAATTGTCTTGTTCTACTAGGCTGCTACTTTTCTTGGTATATATTTGTTCTAATGGGGAAAGACACATTTTAAACGAGTAGGCATATGAAAATTAGGCTACATCGAGTAATTGCTAGCAAAAGGACGCGCCGAAATTAAAATTCTAGGCCAAAACTAAAGACTGAGCATTGTTCATTTTTTTTCTCAAGTTACTTATTGTTTCCCCCCCAGGCCCCTTCATGTGTTGCGCTGATTTTATTTTTATCAAAATATCAAAAAAAAAAAAAGGACTTAAACACATTTTTGTTTACGTTAGAAGCTTATGTCAGTTTTTCTAAGGCTCATAGGACTGACGATTGCTAAGGTGTTTTATAATGTGAGGCATACAGAAAAGAGTAGGATCGACCACGGAGTGAGAATAATTGCACAAGACACCAGAAATAAGTTTCAAGAAATATATTGAAGATATTTTTCAAGTTCTATCCATTACAAAGAGATATTTATAATTATAAATATAGAGAGCTGTAAATATTAGATGTAAAAGAATTGTCTATAAATAATCAAATATAATTGACTCACCAAAAAAAAAAAAAAAAAATGAAATACAATAACACGGAAAACAAACAAACACACATTTTCAAGGCTGTGAAGATCCAGTTCATCTCTAACGCTTTGCAGCAGCGGTTGGGTAGCTCGCCATCAAATTATTGCAGCATTCCATAGTGGGGGAAGAAAAAAAAAAAAACCTGACCGATGCGTTGATGGGTGTCAAGGTTAACACGAAATGTCCAGAGGGTAATAGAGGACGGATGGGTGAGTAAAGCCTTTCCAATGACAGCAGAGTTGCTGTGAAGCATTCAAATTGATTGCATCAAGCCACTGCAAGGAGAGCGTCGAGTCAGCCACTGAGGAGCAGGAGAGAGAAGCGACGAGGGCAGCAGGCTCTTCAAGAGACAAGCCCTCTGACTCAAGAGCACAAACCAAGCTGGCGCCAATTACATGGTCATCAGCTCAGCTGGCTCTAGTTCACCTGGTTACATTTTTCAAATCAAAACATATTTTTAAAAAGCCCATACTAGTGCATGTGTCTCATGAATGGTTGTGCTTGTTGTGTCCCGCAGACGTTAGTGAAAAATATCTTGGCCCTGAGAAGCAGGAGCCCGAGTCCCCTCCCATTAAAGAGGAAGAGGAGGAGCCTGCCCACATTAAAGAAGAAGAAGAAGAAGAGGAGGAGGAGCCAGAGATCCACAACGTGGAAGAGGATGTCGCCACGTTTCCATTGACTGGTGTCCCTTTGGTGAATCAAGAAGAACAAGGTGAATGTCACATCGAGGAGAACGGAGAGGCCGAGAGTCCAAGCAGCAGTTCACCAGCAAGTGATGAAGGCTCACAAGCAGACGGCCTCTCAGCGCCACTAACAGAAACCCAGAAACAGCAACATGCTGGAGAGAAACCTCTTGCCTGCTCAATCTGCCCAAAAACATTTATGCGGACGTATTGTTTAATATCGCACACAATGACACACGCTGGAGAGAAACCTTATCCCTGCTCAGTTTGTGGTCAAAGGTTCAGGTGTAAAGCAAAGTTAACAAATCACACAAGAACACACGCTGCAGAGAAACCTTACGCCTGCTCAGTTTGCCCAAAAAGATTTATTCTGAAGTATGCTTTAATAACACACACAATGATACACACTGGAGAGAAACCTTATCTCTGCTCATTTTGTGGTAAAGGCTTCATAGAGAAGGGACGTTTAATATCGCACACATGAACACACACTGGAGAGAAACCTTATGCCTGCTCAGTTTGTGGGAAAAGATTCACTGAAAGGGGAACGTTTGTAAGACACTCAAGAATACACACTGGAGAGAAGCCTTTTGCCTGCTCAGATTGTGGGAAAAGGTTCACTGATAAGGGAACCTTAGCAGAACACCCAAAAGTACACGGCAGAGAGAAACCTTTTGCCTGCTCATTCTGCAACAAAAGATTCATTCGGAAGCATGGTTTAATAATGCACACAATGACACACACTGGAGAGAAACGGTAACTCTGCTCAGTTTGTGGTAAACGCTTCAGTGGTCAGGGACAGTTAAGAAGTCACACAATAACACACACCGGAGAGAAACCATTTGCTTGCTCAGTTTGTGGTAAACGCCACTCTAATAAGGGACCGTTAAGGAGCCACATGCAAATGCACACCAAAGAGAAAGAAGAAGAAGGAAGGCTTAATGATACGCACACTGGAGCTGGCTCGGTTTGTTGTAAAAGATTCTCGAGTAAGCAATCGGTGAAGAAACACAAGTGCGCTGGTGAAAGTAGCAGTTGTAAACGAATGAATGATGTAGCTAATTTGGAAGATTAAAGTGAATGTATGAACAAAACATGCCAATTAACGGCATCAATGAATGGTCTGTCATTTGCTTTTGCTTCAGAAGATCACATGACCGTGGACCGAACTAAAACAGTTGTCGTATGATTCCGTTTTTGGGGAGCATGATAATGGTTATAAAAGATGTTTTTATGCTTTGTATGTGTACAGTATATGTGTATTTTGGTTTGTTTTTGTACTGAAGGTTTTTTTAGGCTGCCGCCATTTTTTTTTTCAACAAAACCATGACACATGAAACCCCTTGTACCCAATACTGACCCCTGTGGCACCCCATCAGTTGCATCAAGACCTGTGGACATTTTGCCTCCCAGGACAGGAAGCGATGCTTTTCAATGAAACAGTCCAAGCTCGTCAGCGCGAGTTGTTCACGTTTGGCAGAGGACCAAGTCGTGACTGGTTCCTGGATGTCTCGCACGCGCAGTCTTATTTGATGTTCTGAGTTTGGATTGGGCAAGAGCCCAAGAGCATTGTTTTAGTGTTTGATGGCTTATTTGTGTTATTCCAATTATCTATTGTTCTTTAACTGTCATTGTTTTTGTTTGAGAGATTTTGGCTGCTTGAGCGTCACTTTGTATGCAACATAGGTTGTCGTAAAGTGCTCCATAACGCCAGTTGAGTTGAGTGACGTCACTGAGAGAGTCACGCATGAGTCACTCACTTTCTTCCATCTCGGTTTGTTATTCAAAACCACACCAAACCGATCTTCGGATTTCACACCCTCGATTGTCCAAAGTGTCTCTTAAAAAAAACAGAGTTCAAGACTCTCATTTGCAACCCTGCCTAGTTTAAAACCTTACTTTCAATCCTTAACCCGAGTTAAAACAATACTTTGAAACCCAAACCCTTATTAAAACTGTCATTTGAAATCCTGACCCTAGATTATATAGCCCTATTGTGAACAAAAAGCTTTAAACCCTAATTTGAAAACCTCACTCCAGTTCAAAACCTTAATGTGAAATGGTAACCTCAATTTCAAACCATACCTTAAAACCCTAACCCTAGTTCTAAACCCTAGCCCTAGTTTGAAACCCCAATTCTAAACCCTAACCCTAGTTTGAAACCCTACTTCTAAACCCTAACCCTAGTTGGATCCCTACTTCTAAACCCTAACCATCGTTTGAAACCCTATTTCTAAACCCTAATCCGAGTTTGAAACCCTAGTTCTACACCCTAGCCCTTGTTTTAAACCGCAATTCTAAACCCTAACCCTTGTTTAAACCCTACTTCGAAACCCTAGCCCTTGTTTTAAACCCCAATTCTAAACCCTAACCCTAGTTTGAAACCCTACTTCGAAACCCTAACCATCTTTTGAAACCCTATTTCTAAACCTTAATCCGAGTTTGCACCCTACTTCGAAACCCTAATCCTAGTTTGAAACCCTAGTTCTAAACCCTATCCCTAGTTTGAAACCGTAGTTGAAAACCCTGACCCAAGTTTGAAACCCCAATTCTAAACACTAACTCTAATTTGAAACCCTACTTCTAAACCCTAACCATCATTTGAAACCCTACTTCGAAACCCTAATCCTAGTTTGAAAGCGTAGTTGAAAACCCTAACCCAAGTTTGAAACCCTAGTTTGAAACCCTAGCCCTAGTTTGAAACCCTAGTTGTAAACCCTAACCCTAGTTTGAAACCCTACTTCTAAACGCTAACCCTAGTTCTAAAACCTACCCCTAGTTTGAAACCGTAGTTGAAAACCCTAACCCAAGTTTGAAACCCCAATTCTAAACCCTAACCCTAATTTGAAACCCTACTTCTAAACCCTAACCATCGTTTCTAACCCTAGTTCTAAACCCTATCCCTAGTTTGAAACTGTAGTTGAAAACCCTAACTCAAGTTTGAAACCCTAGTTCTAAACCCTAGCCCTAGTTTGAACCCCTATTTTTATACCCTAGCCCTAGTTTGAAACCCTAGTTCTAAACCCTAACCCTAGTTTGAAACCCTAATTCTAAACCCTAACCATGGTTTGAAACCCTACTTTCAAACCCTAATCCTAGTTTTAAACCTTAGTTTGAAACCCTAGTTCTAAACCCTAGCCGTTTGAAACCCCAGTTCTAAACCCTAACCCTAGTTTGAAAGCCTAATTCTAAACCCTAGCCCTTGTTTTAAACTCCAATTCTAAACCCTAACCCTAGTTTGAAACCCTACTTCTAAACCCTAACCCTAGTTCTAAACCCTAACCCTAGTTTGAACCCTACTTCTAAACCCTAACCCTAGTTCTAAACCCTAACCCTAGTTTGAACCCTACTTCTAAATCCTAACCCTAGTTTGAAACCCTACTTCTAAACCCTAGCCCTTGTTTTAAACCCCAATTCTAAACCCTAACCCTAATTTGAAATCCTACTCCTAAACCCTAACCCTAGTTTGAAACCCTACTTCTAAACCCTAACCCTAGTTCTAAACCCTATCCCTAGTTTGAAACGGTAGTTGAAAACCCTGACCCAAGTTTGAAACCTCAATTCTAAACCCTACTCTAATTTGAAACCCTACTTCTAAACCCTAACCATCATTTGAATCCCTAGTTCTAAACCCTATCCCTAGTTTGAAACCGTAGTTGAAAACCCTAACCCAAGTTTGAAACCCTAGTTCTAAACCCTATCCCGAGTTTGAAACCGTAGTTGAAAACCCTAACCCAAATTTGAAACCCTAGTTTTAAACCCTAGCCCTAGTTTGAAACCCTAGTTCTAAACCCTAACCCTAGTTTGAAACCCTACTTCTAAACCCTAACCATCATTTGAAACCCCAATTCTAAACCCTAGCCCTTGTTTTAAACCCCAATTCTAAACCCTAACCCTAGTTTGAAACCCTAATTCTAACCCTAGTTCTAAACCCTATCCCTAGTTTGAAACCGTAGTTGAAAACCCTAACCCTAGTTTGAAACCCTAATTCTAAACCCTAACCCTAGTTCTAAACCCTATCCCTAGTTTGAAACCGTAGTTGAAAACCCTAATCCTAGTTTGAAACCCTAGTTCTAAACCCTATCCCGAGTTTGAAACCGTAGTTGAAAACCCTAACCCAAATTTGAAACCCTAGTTTTAAACCCTAGCCCTAGTTTGAAACCCTAGTTCTAAACCCTAACCCTAGTTTGAAACCCTAATTCTAAACCCTATCCCTAGTTTGAAACCGTAGTTGAAAACCCTAATCCTAGTTTGAAACCCTAGTTGTAAACCCTAGCCCTAGTTTGAAACCCCAATTCAAAACCCTAACCCTAATTTGAAACCCTACTTCTAAACCCTAATCCTAGTTTGAACCCTCCTTCTAAACCCTAATCCTAGTTTGAAACCCCAGTTGTAAACCCTAGCCCTAATTTGAAACTCCAATCCTAAACCCTAACCCTAGTTTGAAACCCTATCCCTAGTTTGAGACCGTAGTTGAAAACCCTAATCCTAGTTTGAAACCCTAGCCCTAGTTTGAAACCCCAATTCTAAACCCTAACCCTAATTTGAAACCCTACTTCTAAACCCTAACCATCGTTTGAAACCCTACTTCTAAACCCTAATCCTAGTTTGAACCCTCCTTCTAAACCCTAATCCTAGTTTGAAACCCAAATTGTAAACCCTAACCCTAGTTTGAAACCCCAATTCTAAACCCTAACCCTAGTTTGAAACCCTATCCCTAGTTTGAGACCGTTATTTGAAAACCCTAACCCAAGTTTGAAACCCTAGACCTAATTTGAAACCCTACTTCTAAACCCTAACCATCGTTTGAAACCCTACTTAACCCTAACCCAAGTTTGAAACCCTATCCCTAGTTTGAGACCGTAGTTGAAAACCCTAATCCTAGTTTGAAACCCTAGCCCTAGTTTGAAACCCCAATTCTAAACCCTAACCCTAATTTGAAACCCTACTTCTAAACCCTAACCATCGTTTGAAACCCTACTTCTAAACCCTAATCCTAGTTTGAACCCTCCTTCTAAACCCTAATCCTAGTTTGAAACCCAAATTGTAAACCCTAACCCTAGTTTGAAACCCCAATTCTAAACCCTAACCCTAGTTTGAAACCCTATCCCTAGTTTGAGACCGTTATTTGAAAACCCTAACCCAAGTTTGAAACCCTAGACCTAATTTGAAACCCTACTTCTAAACCCTAACCATCGTTTGAAACCCTACTTAACCCTAACCCAAGTTTGAAACCCTATCCCTAGTTTGAGACCGTAGTTGAAAACCCTAATCCTAGTTTGAAACCCTAGCCCTAGTTTGAAACCCCAATTCTAAACCCTAACCCTAATTTGAAACCCTACTTCTAAACCCTAACCATCGTTTGAAACCCTACTTCTAAACCCTAATCCTAGTTTGAACCCTCCTTCTAAACCCTAATCCTAGTTTGAAACCCAAATTGTAAACCCTAACCCTAGTTTGAAACCCCAATTCTAAACCCTAACCCTAGTTTGAAACCCTATCCCTAGTTTGAGACCGTTATTTGAAAACCCTAACCCAAGTTTGAAACCCTAGACCTAATTTGAAACCCTACTTCTAAACCCTAACCATCGTTTGAAACCCTACTTAACCCTAACCCAAGTTTGAAACCCTAGACCTAATTTGAAACCCTACTTCTAAACCCTAACCATCGTTTGAAACCCTACTTCTAAACCCTAATCCTAGTTTGAAACCCAAATTGTAAACCCTAACCCTAGTTTGAAACCCCAATTCTAAACCCTAACCCTAGTTTGAAACCCTATCCCTAGTTTGAAACCGTAGTTGAAAACCCTAACCCAAGTTTGAAACCCTAGTTTTAAACCCTAGCCCTAGTTTGAAACCCTAGTTCTAAACCCTAACCCTAGTTTGAAACCCTACTTCTAAACCCTAACCATCATTTGAAACCCCAATTCTAAACCCTAGCCCTTGTTTTAAACCCCAATTCTAAACCCTAACCCTAGTTTGAAACCCTAATTCTAAACCCTAACCCTAGTTCTAAACCCTATCCCTAGTTTGAAACCGTAGTTGAAAACCCTAACCCTAGTTTGAAACCCTAATTCTAAACCCTAACCCTAGTTCTAAACCCTATCCCTAGTTTGAAACCGTAGTTGAAAACCCTAATCCTTGTTTGAAACCCTAGTTCTAAACCCTAACCCTAGTTTGAAACCCCAATTCTAAACCCTAACCCTAGTTCGAAACCCTATCCCTAGTTTGAGACCGTTATTTGAAAACCCTAACCCAAGTTTGAAACCCTACTTCTAAACCCTAACCATCGTTTGAAACCCTACTTAACCCTAACCCTAGTTTGAACCCTACTTCTAAACTTTAACCCTAGTTTGAAACCCTACTTCTACACCCTAGCCCTTGTTTTAAACCCCAATTCTAAACCCTAACTCTAGTTTGAAACCCTACTTCTAAACCCTAACCCTAGTTCTAAACCCTAACCCTAGTTTGAACCCTACTTTTAAACCCTAACCCTAGTTTGAACCCTACTTCTAAACCCTAATCCGAGTTTGAAACCCTACTTCTAAAGCCTAGTTCTAAACCCTAACCCTAGTTTGAACCCTACTTCTAAACCTTAAGCCTAGTTCGAAACCCTACTTCTAAACCCTAGCCCTTGTTTTAAACCCCAATTCTAAACCCTAACCCTAGTTCTAAACCCTAACCCTAGTTGAACCCTACTTCTAAAACCTAATCCGAGTTTGAAACCCTAGTTCTAAACCCTAGCCCTTGTTTTAAACCTTAGTTCTAAACCCCATGCCTAGTTTGAAACCCTAGTTCTAAACCCCAACCCTGGTTCTAAACCCTAGTTCTAAACCCTAGCCCTAGTTTGAAACCCTAACCTTGTTCTAAACCCTAGCACTAGTTTGAAACCCTATTTCTAAAGCCTAGCCCTAGTTTGAAACCCTACTTCTAAACCCTAACCATGGTTTGAAAGCGTAGTTCTAAACCCTAGCCCTAGTTTGAAACATTACCCTAACCCTAATTTCAAACTCTAAAGCTAGTTCCAAACCCTGATCCTAGTTTGAAACCCTAGGTCTAAACCCTAGCCCTAGTTTGAAACCCTAGTTGGAAACCCTAACCTTGTTCTAAACCCAAGCCCTAGTTTAAAACCCTACTTCTAAACCCTAACCCTAGTTTAAAACCCTAGCCCTAGTTTGAAACGTTACTTCTAAATCCTAACCCTAATTTCAAACCCTAAAGATAGTTCTAAACCCTGATCCTAGTTTGATACCCTACTACTAAACCCTAACTGTAGTTTAAAGTTTAAAATGCTATTTTGTAACCTTAGTCTTTAAACCCAAACTTAGTTTAAAGCCCTAATTGTTGTTTGATGCCCAATTTTGAATCCCAAATCCTAACTTAAAAGGCCAATGTGAATTAAAAACCCTAACCCTGTTTCAAAACCCTCCTTTGAAACAGCGAGGTAATCTTTTATCACAACAAGAGCAGGCAAAAGGTCTCACCTGACTGTCTATTCTTGCGTGTTTTGTCAAAACTACCTTACGGATGAATCTTCTACCACAAACCAAGCAGACAAAAGGTTTCTCCCCAGTGTGAGTTCTCATGTGTAATTTCAAATTCCACTTGGAGCTATGTTTTCCCACACTGAGCATTTTGCGCTTTTGGTTGTCAGCGCGACGAGTCATATCACTTTTTGAGTGTTCTTCATCACCATCATCAGTGTCAGGAGAGTGTGACGTCATGTCGTCACTGTCCGACAGTGGAGCTACGAGGCCGTCCGCCCGCCCCAATGTTCTCCTCCCTTCCAACTTTGTCCTCTTCTCCATGACCGGTCAAAGGGACACAGATCAATGGCCACTTGGAGATGTCGTCATCCTCCTCTTCCTCTTTAATGTAACAGCTAGCTGGCCCCTCTTCCTCTTTAATGCGAGGGCACTCCTCGTCAGTGTGCACTTTCTCTTCTTCCTCCCTACGGTAACGGTATTCCGTCTTCTCCTCTTTGATGTGTGGAGACTCCTGCAGCTCAGGATGACGATGTTGACTGATGTCTGCAGGACACAAGAAAACCCACATTTGGCTTGATCGTATCATGTCGTTTTCGGCACTGCTGATCGCGTGAAGGGAAGGGGAGGGGGTGGAGCCTATCCCTGCTGACTGAAAACAGTTTCATAAAACCTGAAACCGACGGAATGCAAGGACGGAAGCGCTTTAAAAGGACGCGGGCGGGCGGACGGACGGACGGGGGTCGCAGGACGATCATTTGCATGAATAAGGACGGAGGGGCGAAAAAGGGTCAAGCGCTCAGCCCTGTTTGTTCCGAGGTTGGTGCTTGCGTCACAATTTGAACGACTTGCAGTAACTTGGAACTTTGCACGTGCGCGACTTCCTCGTACCCCTGCAAAGTCGTTGCTAAATAAGAGTAAGAAATGAACAAACCTGTTCTGTGGAGCACAACTCGAGGCTGCAGCCTGCAAACGGCGTCCGCTGGTTGACGATGTCTCGCCGCCGCTACGGAATTCTGCTGGCAAAACACAAAGAGAGGATTTTACTCAACTGGCCGACAATCATATATCCATTTTGGGACCGCTCATCCTAATTAGGCACGATAACGTCAAAATAGTCAAGTCAAATGTATTTCAAATTTTGAACTATCCGCATGTTGTGACACTTGCGAGTATCGAACTTGCGTGGACTTGCCTGGCTTCCGGGTGCAGTAGTTGCAGTAGTTGCAGTAGTGGCAGTAGTGGCAGTAGTGGCAGTAGTGGCAGTAGTTGCAGTAGTTGCAGAAGTTGCAGAAGTTGCAGTAGTTGCAGAAGTTGCAGAAGTTGCAGAAGTTGCAGTAGTTGCAGAAGTTGCAGTGGCCACTAACAGCGGTGGGCGGGCGATTGGCAAAATCAAACTTGCAGCAGACTTGCAGCCAGCGCCCGGCCGCTCTTTGCGTCCAGGTGGCTCGTCTGATTCCGTCGCCATCTGTGGACTTGCCTGTGCCTCGTGGTGCGCTTTCAGCATTTCCGCAAGCATCTGTGGGAGAATTCAACAAGGAAAACATCCGTAAAAGAGTTGGCAAAAATTTCAAGTGCAGCCCCACCGATTAAATTGGCCAACAGCCTCTTTCAAATACGCAAAAATCTGCCTTTTTTTTTTTTTTTTCCCCTTACAACATAAAACAAAGAGAATGGCATTCAAGTAACATTTCTTTTCATTCTCACTGGCCACCAATTAAACCGGTCGAATCGTCAGTTATCGGAATTGCATTCTTATAGATGTCAGAATCAGTATCGCTTACAAAAAAATAAATAAATAAATCCACATCAGCCAAGCCGTCATTTCTAATCTTGGAAATGAAATCAAGAATTCAATAGCAGACGTGGCAAAAGTGTCGCGGTGTTGTGTGGACTTCGCCGCGACCACGCAACACACTTGTTCGTCGGATGAGGACCCCGACCAAGCGCTGGCGCGTTGCCACCTTCGCCAGCGAGCGCCTTACCTTCCTTTCCTCTCGTTTCTCAATGCTCTTCTTCCTGCGCTTCCTCAGAGGCTCCAACTGGGCCTTCCTCCGCTTGAAGTTGCTGTTGATTTTGGGGACTGCGTTGGGCTTGAGTCGTTTCGCTTTCCTCATTCCAAACCGCCACCAAAGCCCCTCGTCTTCAAAGTCGGAATCGTTGAAATGATCGCTGCAAATGACACTGTGCTTGCTCGGTGCCGTCCATTTGGGATGAGTCAGTTTCATGTGAGTGCTCCAGATCTTCCTCATCTTCTCGCACTTTGGAAATTTATGCAGGCTGACTCCTTCTTTTGGGTTATTGCCACACCCCGCCACAACGCATCTGCTCGGCATATTTGCTTTGACGAAACAACACCATCCGGGACGAAACCGGCACTACGCAATATGACACGAATGCTCCAGTTGTTGAGTTGCTGCAGCCATGACGGTTTTCAACTGAAATGTGGCCGGGCCAAAGTCTGCCATCAGACAACAAGCCTAAAATGACTAGTAGTGGGTCTGTTTTTTATTTTTTTGCGGGGGGGCGCGCTCCATTCCTTCTGTCCTGTCGGAAGTTGCGGCGACTCTGGGCTCCCGTTGTTCAGGGCGACGTCTGCACAACACAAGAAGACAGACTTGTCAGACTTGAAGACAGACAAATCGTTTGCTGTGACTTCAATTTAATTTTTTGCATTAAAAATCTCCTCAGGACGCTGGCCACCCCTGCTAAAATCGGCTGCATCCTTAGTTAAACAGATCAATCAATTCTACGCCTGAAATGAAATCTACATGAGATCATCAGAATGCGTCTCAGTTTTTTAAAAAAAATGCGATACTTGTAGCCTCTTGGAAGAGTGAAATCGAACGTTAATTAATGTCACCTTTCTTTTTTTTCCCCTTTTTTTTAATTTTCCAAAGGTTGATCAGTTTCCGTAAAAGGTTGGGGGTAAAATATCTACTTTCCTTTCGTCGGGAGCTCAACGTTGCATCGATCGAGCCACCGTTCCTACACATCTTCGAATTCGAACGAACTATCCGCACAGATGAAAATCCAAAGTGCTAAATTGTGAATAAAATAGGCAGAATGTAGAGTCAACTAAAGACAGAAAATGTATCAACTTACTCGAAGTCCCACTCAAAGGGGAAAGAACAACACTGATGAGGGCATGGGAAGAAACACAACCGTTTATCAAAGGGGCACTTCATATGTCGTCACTTCCTGATACAATCTGAACTAGTCAATAATGCACCTCTGCCCTCTAGCGGCCGGGAAGACCAAGCACACGACGTTAACAGCACACCAGCAGGGATGAATTGAAATCCAGCCAGCGTCTCTTCTTGGCAGTTAAGTTTCTGAAGTTGACTGGTATTTCTTTTCAAATGACAGTAATGTTCACTACCACAAGGTAAGATGGATTCATTTCTACTTCAAGTTCAGGAACACCTCTTTATAGAAAGCGCAGATTTGCTTCAAAAGACAGTTCAATTCAACTGTAAGAAATCCCACATTTAAATTCACATTGAGCATATATATCAAATAAGCGGTAACATTTTGTCCACCAATTTTTTCAAAGAGCATCACAAATATCTGTAATCTCTCCTCATGCCGTTCTTGTTCCACCTGTTGACATTTTCGGTCCTTCTCATGGCATTTTGGTTCCAGTTCAGACTCTCCTATGAAAAACTTCCTCATGTCAAATTTGCGTCTTTTTTGGTCTAGGACGAGATCCTTCCGGCGTGTTCGGGGAAGACGAATCCCGAAGGAGTGACACAAAGACAATCGATAGCGCGCAGTTTGCAAGCCACACGCGCCGTTTTGCAAATGTGTAGCAGTTTCGCTCCAAGTCGGGCGGGCGGGGCGGGGTGGGGTCGGGGTCGCTATGGCTGGTATTGGCTAGGACACCACAGGGTGGCGTTTCCTCTGCAAAAACACTCTCTTCCGAAATGTTGTAAATAAAGACATTGTACTCTTTACAAATGTAAATGTTTTTTATTAAAGTGATTAAGTCAGCGCTCACAAAAGTGAAAACTGAGCAAAAAAGGGCACATAAAATAGTGTATCAAAAATACTGCAACTGGGCACAGGAGAAAGCAACAATGGAATAATGGAAGGAAAAAACAGATTGAATAATGAATGATAAAGCAGACAAGTCACCTCTCTCATGGCAATGACCCTCCGGTCCTCAGGCGCTCTTTTTCAAAGGTCAGCCACATGTGCACCAAAATGAAGGAGAAAAAACAAAACCCGGTATTTTATGCGTTCATTGTCCGATTAATAGCTAATCAGTATTTTTTAAAATAAAGATAACAATGAAATAAAACTATCAAGAGGAAAAATGCCATTCAAAATATCTGGTAGAAAAAAAAAACAACTGCTTTTGTGCTTCAAATGTCCTCTTTGGTGCTTGTAATTATGCCACAAATCATACCGTAGCCTCTGCCTACAGCACACAGTGCGAGGGTCGGGGCTGCTTCCTGATTTTGCTTT
Source organism: Filicampus tigris (assembly GCF_054856515.1). Taxonomy (NCBI): domain Eukaryota; kingdom Metazoa; phylum Chordata; class Actinopteri; order Syngnathiformes; family Syngnathidae; genus Filicampus; species Filicampus tigris. The sequence goes on from NC_141219.1 coordinate 782,190, forward strand.
ATCGATATTATATTGAGTCGGATTTCAATTCATATTGCTCAGGTGTCTATCACGACATATACTGATATTGAATTATTGCCCAGCCAAGGTCGGGCCCAATTGTGTGTAAAAGACAAAAAAAACAATACAAGACAGACAGTCATCGTATTACGACGTACGTGACCTGCGACGTTTCGATTTTACGACGCCCGTGCCTCCTCCTCCAATTTGGCCCCAGCACCAAAGTGTCTACGTTTACATGCAGTCAATCTTCGGGTTAAGGTAAAAAAAACGCACTTTCGCATACACTACAAAGACCAGCATACCTTGCAGTTGTGTCTCGATCGTGTCTGTTTGCGCGCCGGCACTATCTTTGCCTCCTCCTCTTCCATCCGCTTCTCAGCGGTAATGCTAAGTGCGGCATCTTATGCTTTTTATTTGAATGCATTTTCATTCTTTTGTACAAAGTATATTGACATAAATCGTGACTTCAACGGTGAAATCCGACATATGCGGAGATTCGCGTTACATCGCCAGCGTAGGAACCGAACTCGTTGGTAACATGAGGAGTCCCCATACTAAGAAAATAAAGTGTACTATTTCTTTCAATACAAGTGTGTACAAAGCGGGGTTCAAAGGAATAGGGCCCGGACTGCTGGTCAACCAACGGCAAAAGAAAAGAACAATCGTAACAATGACCAAAAGTACTCAAGCCTGATTGGTTCCCAGCAAAGATGGTCAGCCAAATATCGTTGAGCCCAACTGTTCCAAATCGAGTGTACCTTTGTTGGCCTCATAGACCATCTTGTGAATTTGAAGCTTGATGTAATCTTTCTGCAGGGCAGGCAACCTTTTGATGGACGGAAGAAGGCTCCTGAGGAAGAGTTCATCCTCGCATGGGGTCGGCGGCGCCGCTGCTGGCGTGGTCGCTGCTGGAGGCGAGTAAACGCGCTGCCTCAACAGATGGAGAAGATACTCCTCGATCACATTCTCGTTCTCGTTCTCGCTGGCTCTCCTTTTACATCCCCTCCCGCCTGGGTGAAAGATCAACAGCATATTTGGACATACAATGATGGCAGTGTGAGAACTGAAATCACAATCCGGACAAAATATTTCACCAAAAATGAAAAACATGCAATACATTGGGGAACTGGTCAGGCTGAAAGGTCCCCCCTCCATTTGCATATGGTAGCACTTAGAGAGGCAATAGAACGCAATACAAGTCTTTCTTCATGCACATACCAGCGGGCAGTCTTTGTTCAGGGAAAGCAAAAGCAGCCGCCTGTTCCTCCTCATCCGTCTCATCTTCTTCATCTGGAAATAGAAATAAAGAGAAAAAAATGTTCCAAAAAATTGAAATGTCATGGAGATTTCAATTTTGGCTTCTCACAATCATAAAAAAAAGAAAAAGAAAAAAAAACCCGCCCGTCCCTGATGTGTGCCAAGTGCGGCCTAGAATGGAGCGGCCGTTCCAGAATCTCCCAAATGACCCGATGGCCACCACATCCCTGATCGCTACGAATTGAATACGTTAGTTGACTTTGTTACTCATTTCATCACCCTGACGAGCCGTTGACTCAAAATTCCACAGTGATGTTTGCCACCCTGTGTTTTTTTTTCCCACCTAGCCCCAATAAATAGTGTGTTTGTGTGTGTTTGTGCGTGTAGGAACAAAAAGAAATCGTGTATGTGTATGGCAGTGTGAGTGACCAACCGCCTCTCTCAGATGATGAGGATGATGAGGATGAGAACGAGGCCGCCGCCGCTGCCGCCGCTGCCGCCGCTTCCGCCGCTTCCGCCGGCGGCATTCCGGCAGCTGCGCCGCTGGACTCTGAGGGACTCTTGTCGTCCTCGCCCCCCCGCCACATATTGCCACTGGTCTCTCTCGAGGACAAGAAGGGGTCAAGAAACGAGAGGATCAAAGAGTACTTCCACCTCTTTGATGGAACCGTCGCTGCTTCTCCACTCTTCTTCTCCTGCTCTTTGCGCTTCTCCTTCAAGTATGTGTCCCTCAGGCCCTTCCACTTCTTGCGGCAGATCTCCTCTGACAGAAAACGACAACGACGACGACAGGAAACCTTTGGCTAATGCCGGCGGCATGTTGGGTTCCGGGTCGGCAGCTGTAAACAAGTCAAGACACTCACCGGATAAGCCAACTTCCTTGCTCACCATTCTCCAAGCCAGCTCCTTTTTGGCTCGCTCGCGATATTGGCAGCTGGCCGTGTTGTACAGCTCCGGGTGGCCATAGACCGCGTTGATTATTTTCTCCACTCGACCTGTATAGCACACTGTTTGCGTGCCAGGGCTGACTGAGTACATTCTCAAAGCCAGGCGATCCGTCGAAAATACTGAGCGCTCAAAGTACCACTGTAATGACTAACATGAAAAGAAAGTCGTGCGCTCAGTCTAAGTGTTCATGCAAGTAATACTATTGTGCTATCGCAAGTCACAGTCTGAAGAACCGTCCCGCTTGCTTAAGCCGGGAAACGGGCCCATGCCGCACAGCTCCTAAGAAACGCCCGCGTGTGTCATCTGCGTGGCCCTGAAAACGTGGGGCGGAAAAGCGAGCGCTCAGGGCCAAGCGAGGCCGCTGTAGAACCGCTACAACGGAAACGTGGCATTTGACAATCACCGATCATGTAAGTCGACGGAATTTGTGACTGAGTTCAAATTCCCCGTCTCAAGCCAACTGCGTTGCCTTTATATGGAGTCGCATTGGGGGAATATCCTAATTACAATACAATAAGAGCAGTCCAAAAAAATTCTGTCTTTTGGGGTGCTTTACTCAATCTTTCTTTCCAATGAAACTCTCATTACAAACTGAGCAGCCAATGGGTTTCTCTCCGGGGTCTATTCCAAAATGTGCGCTTATGTCGTTACGTTACTATGTGATTGTGGCGCCAAGAAGCCGTCCCTCACCTTGTGATGGCGCGTGTTGAATTGAGCTGCTGCTGCTGCTGCTGCTGCTGCTGCTGCTGCTGCTTGGAAGCTCCGTCGCGATGCTGCCTGTACTTCCAACTTTATTTTCTTCACTCTTCAAAGGGACAAAGGTCAACTGCCAACTGATGATATTCTCTTCCTTTTTGATGTTGTGCGTTGCAAGCTCCTCTTCCTCTTTAATGGGACAGGACTCTGGCTCCTGTTTCTCAGTACGAAGATAGTTTTCAACGTCTGCCGGGACACAAAGAGTAAAGCCCTTCATGAGACATGTTGGAGTAAGGGTAATTTTAAAAGGATGTTTTTAGGAGTGTAACTTACATAGCCTTCTGTCCATTATTTCTATTTTATTCATACTAGAGCTGCACGATATTGGAAAAACATGCGATACGGTGGTTGACTATAGCGATATCAAAAGTATTGCGATATTTAAAGTACCCCGATAAATGACACTTATATCGTCTAATGAAAGAAGTACATGTTTTTTCATGCAGCAAAATAAGCAAGCTCAATGTGTTCCTAGCCATTTGCTCATTCTCTTCCACTTATCCGAGGTTGGGTCGCAGGGGCAGCAGCTTAAGCACGGAAGCCCAGACTTGCCTCCCCCCAGGCACATCGGCCAGCTCCTCCCAGGGCATCCCAGAAATAGGAGAGCCCACCTGAGTCCCCAGACTCTGATTCCTCGTGGGAAGGCACGTCAATTGAACTGAGGGGGTCTTTGAAGTATTCTGTCCACCGATTCACAACCTCCCGTGTTGAGGTCAGCAGCACCCAGCCCCGCTATATACAGTGCTGACGGTGCACTGTTTCCCCCTCCTGAGATGCCGGATGCTGGAGCAGAATTTCTTCAAAGCCATCCGGAAGTTATTCTCCAGGGCCTCGCCAGAAGGAGTTTTTGCCCTGGCAAACACCAAGGCTGCATTCCGCTTGGCCAGCCGGTAGCCATCAGCTGCCTCCGGAGTCCCGCAGGCCGAAAAGACCCGATAGCACTCCTCCTTCAGCTTGACCGCGGGTGTCCGTCCACCAACAGGCACCGACCATCTTACGGCCACAGCTGCGGTCGGCCGCCGCAACAATGGAGGCACGGAACACGGTCCGCTCGGACTCACCCGGGATACGGGTGAAGTTCTGCCGGTGGGAGTTGAAACTCTTTCTGACAGGGAGTTTTGCCAGACGTTCCACCATACACGGAAATCTATTCACACGGGCGAAGAACAGCTATCAAACGTGCCACCTTAGCAGAGACGCCAACACCTATCATGGCCACTCGGGAACATTCTGGATACTTTCTCAGAAACAATTTGACATTGTCGGGAACGTGTGCGTCAAAGCGAAGACAAACACACGCCACCAGAGAGAACATTCATTCATCACGTTTACATATCGGCACGGTGGCCATTTTCTTGAAACGGCCCGCGTGCTTTTTCCAAAGAGTCGTCGGAGTATTTGTTCAGGATTTTGTGCTTGTATCACAACTTGGAATCTTGTTTCTGTTATTTGCAGGTAAATTGGGAGTTCCTTGTTCATCGCTCGTGTGTGACTTTACTACCTCTGCCAGGTAGTTGCTCCAAATCAACCAACCTGCTACTCGTAACACAACTTGCGGCTGCTTGAAAACATCGTCCAGTCGTTGTCGCTCGCTCTCCTCTTTCGTTGCGGAAAGTTTTTCCTCGTACGTTTCTTCTTTCATACTTTTGGCACACATTTCGATCTCACCACTCACACTTATGTCTGCTGAGCGATGCGTTGCTAACAAACGCGTCCCTTTGTTAGCTGCAGCGAGCTAAACCAAGCTAAGCTAAGCTAAGCTAAGCTAAGCTAAGCTAAACTACACCCGCTTGAGAAGCTACGACACGAGTTTATCCGGGCTCGAAGATGCAATAAATTCTGTCTTAGTCGGGTAAAGTTCCGATAGTCATCCCGTGTCGACGATTAAGTCCATTCGGTACGAATTCGGGAACAATTATGAAACGAATTGTGCTTGGTCTCAGTGCAAGTTCAGCAAATTATACTGAAACGGAAGCAGATCTGGAGCGGAAGTTGTTAGGATGGCCGCATCTACCCTGTGCTATTAATATACTGTATCTCCCACGATACTCACCTGGCCTGGATTTCCATCAACCAATATAGATAGAAACAAAAAAAAAACCGAATATTTGGTGCATGCATCACTTTGAACTGTTTTCGATCATACGCCCCCGCAAATGGCGGCGACACATTGACAACTGTTTTCATATGTCAACAGGAAAATAAATCATAAGATTGGTATTCGGTTTGATTGAGTCCAGGCTCAAGAACAACAGCTGAATTAACAACATATTTCCTCACAATATTAAAGAATATTTTACGAGTGGACAGCTAATAAACGATATCACGGATCACGTGGTTGTCTTTACGACCGAGAAAAAGAGAATAAGGAACGCCAAATCAAATAGTGAAAACATACAAATGAGCGCAAACTCGGAAGTGGAAATGCACATGTTTACAAAGTATGTAATGCTTTTATAATATTTTAATGCCTATTCATGAATCAGTCGAAAAAAACTGCAACAGCTGAGGCAAAAGTACACTAACAGGCCAGACATCACAAAATGATCGCCCCCCCCTCCAAAAAAAACCAAACCCCAAAACGCTTTGTATAAAAATTGTATTGTGTTATATTGTATTTTTATTTGAGATGTTCCCATTTTTGGAGGCTTGTTGGCCCATCACATCTCCCTCATGGCCCAACTCTTCTACCAATTTCCTGTAAAGACAAAAAAATGTAAAAATACCACAATTGTCCCACATTATTTAAAGTAGTCAACCCAAAAATTGTCTTTCCAATGATAAGTTCTATGCACCTTCACTAGTCTAAACATGGCGTTTTGACTACTATTGCATTTGTGGAATATGAATTAAGCAGCAAAATGCACTCGTGAAAATGACATTGCAGCTGACCAATCATGGCCCAGCTTCAGAAAACAGGTGAGCCGCGATTGGTCGTTACCTAAGCCCCGAGTAGTTGTGTTGTCATTTTCAGTCGACAGAAAATGGCTACTCCCGGGATTGGGCCTTTGCGTCAAAACGGCCACAAATCTGTTACAGCTGTAGCTGTTGTGAAATGCGCTATATAAATAAAATGATATTTTATTGTATCGTATAAAACACATGCCGACCAATTGGTCAGCCATCACTGTTACGCGATACCAGTGATATAATCAATATATTTGCATTTCATCTTGAAAATGATGGATCAAGTTGTTGGGTGGTTGATGAGACTTAAGCAGGTAAAACATGAAAAAAAAAAAACAATACCACAAAAAAGGGGCTGTTGGGAATTTCTACGATGAGTAACAAAGTCAATAAAAAGTGTTTCATTTCGTTTCATTGTTTCTTTGAAAGGGACATTGCACATTGATGAACACTGGTGCAATACCTGCGTAAATGTACCGAAGTTGGCATACAGCTAAGTAGGACGTCACAATATTGCAATATTAAAATTGCCACGATATATATCATTGTGGTCGTGTCGCGATATTAATAGCAGCGAATCTGTTTCAAAGCCCGTTGTATTCCATTTGTGCAGTTCCAGCACCCTCTGGAGTGCAGTTCAATTTGATGCCACCTACAGTATGTTTAAGAGCCACGCTATTCGCCACATGACACATTTGATGTTTGAAACGAAAGTCTCACAGCCTCACGCGGTCCCACTAAATGCGTCGTCCCCTTTGAGCACTTTGCAGGACCTCGTCGTCGCGGACAGGAGATGACACGTTGTTCAAATCGCCGGAAATCGTGAACCGTTGCAGATAGCAACGTCATTCCAACCGATTCTCAAAGCAGAGAAGACTACGCTTAGTCCGTCTATTTATTATTTGTATATATATATATATATTTTTAAGTTTCCCGTCTGTCATTTATCGCCTACAAAATGGGTCTCCGACACATAGGCGGAATGCCCAGCTCTGCTGGTTTGGTGCTTACCTAAATGCATGTATGAATACATGAATTTAAAATGAATGACTGAACATGTTTCTTTTAAAAATACAATACAAAAAAAGAATTGTATATGCAATGTATGCACTTTGTAAACCCTCTACTGAAACATTGTGTGGGCTGACTGTGCTGTCGGGCCCCATAAATTGTGAATACTACTTCATGAAATCCTTCACCACTATCTCGGATAGACTATGGAGAAGTGCTCTCAGAAATACATGCATACATACTGTAAAAATGTAACATGGCCATTCGGTGCGGTCCAGTCGGGCTCTCAAACACGCGCAAGCGCAAACCCTCCAACTGAAGTCGACATTGTGCTAAGAACAAAAATGAAGTGGAGCATTATTATTATTTGTGTTGTCGTGAAATAATAGTGATGGCAGGCGCTAGTATTTGTGTTGCAAAGACGAATATTTTGTGGCATGGTAGCAGACGAGAATAAATCGAGCTGGCTGAGTCCGTACAACAGACTTTCGCTACAAATGGTCACTGGCATATTTGTCTTAAAATGATGCTTAAAAGGAAATCTTTTAGCACGCACACACACACGCACGCGCGCGCACACACGCACGCACGCACACACACACACACGCACACGCACACGCACACACACTTCAACTGAATGGTTATTCCCCAAAGGTGGTTCTTAGGCTTTACCTGGAAGAGAACCTTTTACACACTCTGAGCAGGAAAATGTTTCTGTCCAGTATGTGTTCTTGTGTGTGTTGTTAAATTTAATTTAAAAGTGAAGCTCTCGCCACAAACTGAGCAGGCAAAAGGTTTTTCCCCAGTGTGTGTTCTCGCGTGATTGGTAAAGTGTCCCCTTTGAGAGAATCTCTGACCACAAACTGAGCAGGAAAATGGTTTCTCTTCAGCGTGTGTTTTGGCATGCATTGTTAAATGTGCCTTTCTGGAGAATCTTTTATCACAAACTGAGCAGACAAAAGACTTTTCTCCAGTGTGTCGCCTTGCATGTTTTTCCAAATGTACCTTCAGGGTGAATTTTTTACCACAATCCAAACAGGCAAAACCTTTCTCCCCACTGTGTGTTAGTTTATGTGTTGTTAGGCTTGTTTTTCGAGTAAATGTTTTCCCACATATCGAACAGGTAAAGGGTTTCTCTCCAGTGTGTGTTCTTGTGTGTCTTATTAAATCTGTCTTCATAGTGAATCGTCTACTACAAATTGAGCAGGGGAAAGGTTTTTCCCCAGTGTGTGTTCTTGCGTGTCTTATTAAATCTGTCTTCATAGTGAATCGTCTGCCACAAACTGAGCAGTCAAAAGGTTTTTCCCCAGTGTGCGTTCTCGTGTGTCTTATTAAGTATGTCTTCAAAGTGAATCGTCTACCACAAATTGAGCAGGCAAAAGGTTTCTCTCCAGTGTGTGTTCTTGTGTGTCTGATTAAATCTATCTTCAAAGCAAATTGTCTACCACACACTGAGCAGGCAAAAGGTTTTTCACCAGTGTGTGTTCTTGTATGCCTTATTAAATGTCCCTTCTCAATGAATCTTTTACCACAGATGGAACAGGCAAAAGGTTTCTCCCCTGTGTGTGTCCTATTGTGCGTTACCAGAGTTGTTTTTCTCGAGAATTGTTTTGAACAAACTGAACAGGCAAAAGGTTTCTCCCCAGTGTCCTCCTCATCGTCATCATCCTCATCGTTGTCAGAAGAGTGAGACGTTATGTCGTCACTATCAGACAGTGGAGCCAAGAGGCTGTCCGATTGTGCTCCTCCAAAGTGGTCTCCATCGCCTTCCGTTGTCATGTGTTGACTTAGGCTGCTGCATGGAGGCTCCGCCCCTCGGTTCTCCTCACCTTGACCTTTATCTTCATCTTCTTCACTCTTCGCGACGACAAAAGTCAGCGGAAAGTTGGTGAGATCATCCTCTTCCTCTTCTTTAATGGAGGGAGGCTCATCTTCCTCATCTTTGACATAGGCGGTCTCCACTTCCACTTTAATGTGAGAGTAGTCTGGCTCCTCCTCTTTCATGTGAATGAGCAGCGACTCCTCTTCCTCTTTGATGTGGGGGAACTCGAGATCCTGTTGCTGAGAAATGAGACCTTTTTCACTGATGCCTGCAGAATACAAGAAGACAAAGTGACATTGGGAAAGTCAAGTCTCATGCTGTGGCTGATGTGTAGGACGTAAAGGGGGTTGTCTTTCTCATACACACACACGCACACCTTTTCAAACTTGTCCTATCCGGCAGACAGAAGCGTCACAGGCAGAACAAGAAGACAAAAAAAAAAAAAAAATACAGTTACAAAATCTGTCAACCACCCTGGGCATTCTTTTTCTTTTGGAATTTAGCAGTGCTCAGGCAGGCCATTGTATTATATACACCGTACTGATTGCCTACCTTTATTACTAAAGCTGTCACCAAGTTACAACGATTGAATACCAAAAGAAGCAAACATTTAATACAGGACTAGAAACAATAACCGTGTCAGCGTATTACAGCTTGTCTGTAAAGAATATCACAATAAACAGACACAACACTGTCACAAGTGTCACTTGTAATGCATGACAACAAAGCATGATGGGAAAGCCTGTCATCAAGTTAGCGTCAGGCTGCTAAGTAGTGCACCAGAAGTGGCGTGAATAGGTTTCAAAATAAGAGCTCTCACAGGAAGCGCAGTGTGAGCTGCTTTCGTCTTCCTGGCTTAACAGCGTTGGCTCAATCTGCCTTGTCGAGTGTAACATGTCTTTTCTCATGTCATGTATCCTTGCTTATTGCTATTGAGCTATTTGAGAATATAGAATCATTTTGATATTGCGGTCAACTGCAGTATGAGGAGAGCGAGGGAGGGCTGATCAAATTAGAGTGTCGGTCAGTTGTTGAACCTTCAAAGTGAAGACTCACAAAGGCTCGTCAGATAGGCGACCTTCCAACGAGCGCTGTAAAGCTTTTACGGTTGCCCTTTGGACATCATTAGATTGTTCTCAGGGTAAGGGAGGAAGTTCAGTGTGTTCCGGGTTGACTATCTGGGATTGAAAATAAAAAACGGAGGGGTGACGTTGTCCCCCTAACGGCTTTTGGGGGAGATCAACGACGTCCACGATTTCCCAAAACAATTTGAAAGGTGGACTCGTCAGACCACAGAAGGCTTTTCCACTCTGCATCAGTCCATCGAGCCCATAGAAGCCGGCCGGCGGCCTTTGTGGGTCTTGCTGATAATTGGCTTTCGCTTTGCCTTTGCACAGGAGAGTTTCAAGTTGCACTTACGGCTGTAGCGCCCAACTGTACTGTACTTACTGACATTGGTTTGACATTGAACTTTGATCTCGCCTGAGGGATCGAAGGTCACGGGCATTCAATGTTGCTTTTGGGCCTTGCCGCTTACATGCAGTCATTTCTCCAGATCCTCAGAACCTTTGAATGACATTACGGGCCGGAGACGATGACATCCCTACATTCCTTGCAATTGTACGTTGAGGGACATCGTCCTTAAACTGTTGGACTATTTTCTCACGCAGTTGTTCACAAAGAGGCGAACCTCAGCCTCTCTTTGTTTGTGAATGACTGAGCAATTCAGGGAAGCTCCTTTGATTCCCAATCATGGAACCCACCAACTTGCTCACCCGGGGGACGTTCCACACAGGTGTTTGACGAGCATTCCTCAACTTTCTCAGGCTGTTTTGCCACCTCTGCTAGTTTTTTGGAACGTGTGGCAGCCATTAAATTCCAAGCTAATGATTTTTTGCTCAAAACAAAGCTGATCCGTTTGCCCTTGTGTTGTGTACCAGTCAGATTTGATTGTTTTAAAAGCGGTTCATTTGTTCAGATTGGCCTAGCATTCCATGACATTGTCCACGAAGAGGGTGTGAATACACACAAAGATACATATGAATTGACATACAATTTTATGTGCCGTAGTCAACTTTTGGACACTCTGTGTTCTCAGTCAAAGAAAAAAAGACGGTTCATTCAAAATGAATGAGGCAGACAACAATTTGTGCAAAAACGGAGCATTTGTCAGATGACACACACGCGTGCACACAATGCACCCACAACTCATCCTACACGTAATCACTTTTGGTTTTATTTTGGAGGCTTTGCGCGCAGTTTGTTCGTTGTGTGGTAGTACCATGACAGATCAAAATACCATAGGTGAAGTTAACGCAGCTGGCAAGCAATCCTGGTCTTCATCCCCATCCCATTGGTGTCTGGAGGTGCGTGTGAATGAGTGAATGTGAGGCTTCGTAAAGCACTTTGGGCACCATACGGTGTGGATAAAGAGCGATATACGTAACTGCGTTTACTATTTGTCGGAGAATTAAGGTATGCTGTCAAATGTCACCAGGATGACCCCAGCACCCACAAAACATACCGTATCCCGGACCGACCATTTCAAATCTTTTGAGTTGCTGTTGACCGAGTCCATTGTAACTGCAGTGGTAAACGTGCAAAGAGAGACACACATTTACAAAGTTGGCTGCTCACCCAGTAAGATATCAACACATGTATGTGTCCTTTGATGTCCTGCTAAGTCTATACAAATCCTTAAAAAAGAATCATCTACAAGCGGTTTATGGCATGTAGAGTCTGTTCGGATGTTTTTTCTGTCCACCATGTCGCTCCAAAATTTCCAACTGGGATACAAGAGCAGGACATGGTCAACAAGACAAAGTGACAGCAATCACAGAAGTTTGGGACATGCGTGTACAGTATCTGCCACTCATTTGGGGTCCACTGCCCATTCAAGCAGTACATGCAAAGCATGCCATCTAAATGTGGCATGAAGATATGGACGAATTGGACCTCTGACTCATTGAAAGCAACCGGTAGCCTTCAAAGACTTATATTTGAGAAGCTTCACCATCTTAAACAACAAAATTACAAACTCGTCAGTGTCTCGTTACTCAACAAATGAGCGGAAGAAGTGAGCAAACCTGTTGTGTGCAGCACAGCTGGAGGCTGCTGACGTCGCTCACACTTCTTGTTTGTTCCACAAAGTTCCTCCACACGATCGGCCGTCTTTCTTGCGCACATTTTCACACGACGATCACAAGATTTTACCATCACACTTATCTCCGATTAGTGAGGTGTCGTCAACAAAAGCGTCTCTTTGCGTGCGCCAGGGTGCTAGATGTGATCCGGCTGCAAACTTGCATCGGGGACCTTCGGTGACCGGGGCGCCCGATGATGACGTCACGCTATAACTTCATTTCCTTAACATATTTCTTTGCCTCCATGTTTGTTACCCCCTGGCTGTTGTATTTGCATCTTGCGAGTTACTAAATGAATACACAAAAAGGAACAAAGATGGGCATTACTGCCACATTGGCGAGGCAGTTACCACGTCAGGCCACTTTCGCTTATCTCCCTACATTTACTGCCCGCCGTCGGTACCAGATGTGATCGGGCTGCAGGTTTGTATGCATATACGGTGAAATGTTTTTCATAAAACGTCTGTGTATCAGAGATGCATTTTTTTTAGTAACTCGGAATATACAGCAGCCATCGCGTGACGAACATCGAGGCGATAACGCGGACATCATCAGCAGGCGCCCCGGCCTTCGAACGGCACCTGCAAGCTAAGCTATGCTAAAATAAGATTCTCGAAGATGCTTCAACGTGCGCCTGGACGTGTTCGATGCTAAGAGCTCATACATGCGATTTCAGTCGCGTAAAGTAGTCACGGCCGTCCTTCTTCAGGACGTTCAAACATGTGCTTAGAGAAATATAACGCGGCTAAGTGAAGTAGCCGGGGTGTTTTTATTTCCTGTTACTTTCAACATAACATCCGGTCATGGAACGCCATGCATCAGGCACTACTGCCATCTAGCCGTGATAAGATATAGAACACAGCACACACACACACACTCCACGTCATTCAAAATGAACGACATCATGTATGTAACCTTTTTTGCCGCCGCTATTTCCGAGGTGAATACAAGGAATAAAGGTGCAAATATCAATAGCATGTGATTGCCCCCAAAAAAGGCTTAAACCGATTTAGTATCGAAACGATGACATACCCCGTACGCAGCCATATTGGACATTTTGGACCGCTTGACGTAATCCCTGTGACGTCACGACGGTTCATTTCGGACTTGTTTACCGTTCTGTTGTACTCTAAAAATTGTGGATGGCGTCGTCAAGCGTTCCCATCATTCAGGTATCACTCGTAGCGTCAGGTCGCATGTTCTTCCGAGGAGAAGGGGCTGGAAAAAAAGAGACATTAACGGCTCACTGTCTGACAATGCAGCCAGCCAGCCTGCCAGCCTCCAATGCCACTTCTATCACAACTCGACGTGACGTCCATACCAAAACATAACCGATCATCACCAAAATGGATGTTCGCAGGTGTCAGCATATGATAATCAATCTGTGAAAATGTTACAAGGAAACTCGCAATATTTTGGATCGAGATAGACCGATCTGTTTTTTGCAGGGCCGATACCAATATCGATTATTAGTAGTGAAGGAGGTCGCCTAACGATTTTCGGAGCCGATATTCAGTTTCTGCAAAAAGGAAAATACTGGCGTCAGAATGTAAAAAAAATAAATGTTATTTTGTTGAAACGTCTTGAAGCATATGGTTATTGAAGGATGGAATGGAAACCCTTACATACGGCAAGACATTCAATTTTCCCAAACTCCTAAATTGCAGCTTAGAAGGCGAAACTGTATGTGGACATGACTAATGTGCATTTGGTGTTATTGCCATCATGCCATGCATCCAAGTATGTTGGACACTGCGTAGTTGTATATTTTCGCCACAGTTTTCCACGCCCCAAAAATGGCGTTCATCAGCGCTGGACATGTGGACAATAAAAGCTACTGAACATTGGTCGAATCGTCAAGACTTTCTTGAACTAGGAGGAAAACCTTTGGGAGCGGTGACATTTTGGATGACACCTAACTTCCTATGCAAATCAAGGCAAGTGAGTAAATTCTTTTGACGACGTAGCGTATGTATAGCCCACTTATCTAAAGCCCCCAAAATAGTCATCTGAGAGAAAGGAACGTGTCCGTTAATTCCATTTCTTCTGCCGCTTCATTCTTCTCACTAGGCAAAGCAAGGCAACTTGATTTAGAGAGCACATTTCGTGCACAAGGCAACTCAATGCGCTTCACACAACCTAGTGTAGATAAAGTGCAATGGAAGTGCACTCCGAGAGCACGGCACAGCGCCTTAAATGCTTTAAAGGTACAAACAGAGCTGCCAAAGACATTGAAAGGCAAAGCAAACAGACTCAAAGAAGCTTATCAATTCAAGTGACTAGAAGAATGCACATTGGCAACATTTCAACAAAAAGATTTCATGATTTTTTTCTGCCTTCAAAGGAAAATTAAACAAATAAAAAGTATCTTTCTGAAAATGCTGAAAGATTATACGTAGTGAAATTGTTTTTAAACATGCACTAGCACACTTGCGACTGAACTTTACACTACACTACAGAAAGTCTTTGGTCACACACCGCAATTGACTGGTTTCTCACCAGTGTGTCTCCTTTTATGTCTCGTTAAATTTCTCTTCACAGAGAATCTTTGACCACAAACTGAGCAGGAAAAGGGTTTTTCTCCAGTGTGTGTTCTTATGTGCGTTGTTAAATTTGCCTTGATAGAGAATCTTTGACCGCAAACTGAGCAGGCAAACGGTTGTTCTCCAGTGTGTGTTCTTGTGTGTGCTATTAAATTTGCCCTCTGGGTGAATCTTTTATCACAAACTGAGCAGGCAAAAGGTCTCCCACCTGTGTGTGTTCTTGTGTGTGCTGTCAAGGTGTTACTTTGCGTGAATCTTCGTCCACAAAATAAGCAGGCAAAGGGCTTCTCGCCCGTGTGTGTTCTCTGGTGTGTTCCTAAATCTCCCTTTCTAGAGAATGTTTTACCACAAACTGAGCAGGTAAAAGGTTTCTCTCCCGTGTGTGTTCTTGTGTGTCTTTTCAATGATGACTTGTAAAAAAATTTGTCACACTGAGGACATTTTGCATACTTTTTGTCAGTGTGAAACGCCATGTCAATTTGAGTGTGTTCTCCTTCATGATCATGATCATGATCATGATCATCATCATTATCTTCAGTGTCCGAAGAGTGTGATGTTATGTCATCACCATCCGAGAGTGGCGCTAAGGGGCTGTGTGATGGTGCTCCTCCAAAGTGGTCTCCGTCACCTTCTGTTGTCGGGTGTTGGCGTGAGCTGCTGCTCGAAGGCTCCGCCCCTTTCTTCTGCTCACTTTGACCGTTGTCTCCCTCTTCTTCAATCTTCACGACGACACAAGTCAACGGAAACTTGCTGATGTCGTCCTCATGCTCTTCCTCTTTAAGGTGTGGCGGCTCTGGCTCCTCCTCCTCCTCTTTCATGTGGGAAGTTATCGGCTCCTGCTGCGCAGGACCGACGTCTTCTTCAGCGACGGCGACAGGATACAAGACGACAAAAACACATGGTTTGGTCAAGTCAAGTCAAGCTTGGCCCAGTCTCACGTTGTGACTTGAATGTTGGGTCATTTTGTTCTACAGGGTGTTAACAATGTTGAAAATAAAATAAGAGACCCTTGATTGATACCATAAGACAAATAACTATAATTAGGGGTTATAATAAACAAAACGAAAACGGAGCGACTTAAACTTGTAAGTTGACGTACCACCGTAATACAGATGATTGCATAAAAAGGAAAAAAGTATCGTGTGTCAGTGATTACAATAAAAAGAAAACGAAAGCAAGTGAAAATGCGCAGTGAAGAAACCTTTTCCGTGGAACAGAACTCGAGGTTTTTGACAAGGCGCGTCCAGTCGTGGAGGTTGTCGCTCGTTCTCGTCTTTTGGTCGACAAAGTTCCTCCTCGAACTCTTCTTCTTTCACAACTTTTGCACACATTTTCACACGATGATCCCAACTCCTTACACTCATACTCAATCGTCAATTAGCGTTCGGATGCTAACAACTGCGTTAGAGGCTAGCGAACTAAGCTAAGTTAGCTTGAGAAGCTTCAACGTGCACCCAGGCGAGCTAATCCGGGCACAAATATTGAATGAATCATTTGAATTTCGTCCACTCAGCGCCCCGGTTCGTTCAGTTGTATTCAGAAAGTAATTTAATAAAGCGCATTTGCCGTTTGGTTAGCCGAACTGCACACAAAAGAACTGCAACAGAAGCATTCCGGCGAAATACGGCAAGCCCACTTAGACAAACTGGATTTGTTTACCTCAGCGGCACGTGAATTCATGTAATAACAGCGAGGGGAAGCGCGGCTGAGGATAAAACCGACGATTGTACAAAAACGAAACACTTGCGTTGATGAATTGTCCTCCTCTGAAATGTGATCGTGATGACGAGTGACTTGTATTACCAAACTCGGTATGTGCTCTGTACCACCATCGCCACTAGATAGAGCAATGCCTAGTCCATGGCGTTCTACGACCGGATGTTACGTTTAAGGTCACAGGAAGTAAAAACGATTTTATTACGTGCTTGAGTGCGGAACATTCCTATCAGGACGCACTGAAAACTCAACACAGGACGTCCGTCACTACTTTACAGTATATATAAATATAGAGTGATATGTATATATAATTAATATTCCTACTTGAATCTTTCTGTCCGGATAAAGTCGTCTCAGTGCGCGTTGAAACTTCTGATGGCTTAGCATAGCTCGCTTGCCGCTAACAAAGAGACGCGCGTGTGAGCAACAGAGAGCAAGTTTGCGTGTTAAGTGTTGTTGGTTATCGTGGGAAAATGTGTGCAAAACAGGTGAAAGAAGAAGAGTACGAGGAGGAAGTTTGTGGAACGAAAGCGAGCGAGCGCCAACGTCCCCAACTGGACGCTGTTTGCAAGAAGCCTCGACTCGTGCTCCGCGGAAAAGGTTTCTTCACTCCGTACTCTCACTTGTTGACGAGTCACTCCTCTCAGTGCTTAACAGTGCTGATTTTCGTGTTTTTATTCGTGATCCAGGCGCCTTTTTTATGTTTTTTTTTTTTAGAACATTCTGTACTCCTTCGCTACCTTGCCTGGACTTAAGAAGGTCCTCGTAATTAGAAAAAACGTGTAGGTTTAAAAGTAAAAAAAAAAAAAATCTAAAATTGAGTCATCACATTTGTCAAACATTTTTAAGAGTTGACCTAGTGCCCTGTCTTCCTGTGCAAAGGCCAAATAGAATTTCCTTGGTTTTGGTGGTAATACGGCAAATTTGGTTTATTCCACACGGATAACCCAAAGAGGTTGTTTCCTTCAAATTGACAGGTGGAAACGGGTTGTAAAGATTGACACTGGTGTCATTTGTTATATCGCGCATTGTTACATTTGAACAGGGGTGTGTAGATTTCATGTATTCACTGTTTTAGGCTGGTTTTAAAAAGTTGCACAGCAGCGAGGCAGCTTTATTTTCGCTTCTTCGTGAGGTCTTCCTGGCAAACGACTGTGAGGACATATGCGCCTCTTCTCTTGTCCTGCTGGATCGAAATGCGGCGTTTGACACTTTGCACCACAAAATCTTGTTGCTCGCTTACAGCACCTTTGGATCGGTTTATCTGCCTTGGTAATTGTGAGCCCCGATCGTCAGAGCTGCGCTAGAGTAAACCGCGTGCGCTTGTCTTCTTGTGTCCTGCAGACTTCACGGACGAGGATTTTCATCTTGAGCAGCGGGAGTCAGACCACCCTCACATCAAGGAAGACCAGCAGGAGGAGGATGTCACCACATTTCCATTGACTGATGTCATCGTCAAGAGCGAAGAAGGTGATGGAGGGTGCACGCTGACAGCCATTTTTTGCTTCATTCTCATTATTAGCACTGCATAGTGATGACATGCGTAATGTCACAAAGATCTTCAAATATATATATTCAAATATCTCTTGAGTGTTCACGGTTATCAGCGTGACGGGTGTTTACTGGCTCAAACAGCGCGATCCATGCAAGGAAAACACAAACTGGCGGCGGAAGCTCGCTTCAGCCACGTTCCACTTGACGCTTGTTGCAGATTGCGCTCCTTTCGATGCTGTTTAGTCCTTGTGTGGCAAAATTAGCCTGAGCTGAATTACTACTACTTGTTTTTTTTTGCACGTTGGTCTGCTTTTGAATCTACTATTCGCTATCCGCTACGTTCCTAACCTTGTTCTTTTGCTCATATGAAGCAGAGGATGAAGAGGACCCCCACAATCAAGAGGAAGATGGTTTGCAGTCTCCTGGCATGAAGGAGGAGGACGATCGAGAGCCCATGCACCTGAAAGAAGAGGAGGGGGAGGAGGATCTCACCGAGTGGCCGGTGACCTTTGTCCCTTTGAAGAGTGAAGATGATGAAGATCAAAGAGGGGAGAGCAGAGCGGCGGAGCCCCCAGGCGGCAGCAGCAGCAGCAGCAGCAGCAGCAGCAGCAGCTCAAATCAACACGTGACGGCAGAAGGTGATGACGGCCTCTTCGCTCCACTATCAGATAGTGACGCTGATGATGATGATGACGACGACGACGAAGTTGATATGACATTTGACACTGACAACAAACGCTGTAAATGTTGTCAGTGTGGGAAAACATTTGCTGACAGGTGGGTTTTGAAGCGACACATGAGAATACACACTGGTGAGAAACACTTTGCCTGCTCCGTTTGTAGTCAACGATTCGCTTATAAAAGTCATTTGTCTAAACACACAATAACGCACACTGGAGAGAAACCTTTTGCCTGCTCAGTTTGCGGCCAATCATTCTCTGTAAAGAGAGACTTAAGAAATCACGCGAGAATACACAGTGGGGAGAAACCTTTTGCCTGCTCGGATTGTGGTCAAAGATTCTCTCTGAAGGGAAACTTAACAACACACTTGCGAACACATACTGGAGAAAAACCTTTTGCCTGCTCAGTCTGCGTCCAGAGATTCTCTCATAAAAGTCAATTAATAGTCCACACAAGGACTCACACCGGTGAGAAACCTTTTGCATGCACAATTTGTGGTCAAAGTTTCTCTGAAAACAAAGATTTGAGAGAACACTTAAAAACACACACTGGTGAGAAACCTTACGCATGCACAGTTTGTGGCAACAGTTTCTCTTATAAGGGACATTTGACAATACACACAAAAATACACACTAGGGAGAAACCTTTTTCCTGCTCAATTTGTGGTCAAATGTTTACTAGAAGAGATGATTTGACAAGCCACGCAAGAACACACACGCAGTGAGTAGAGAATGCTTTGACTTGCCTGTATGCGGATCGTCGGAAACGTCAATCTTGCTCCTCGCTCCCTCGCATGCTGCAACCGGCTTCACAAAACGTGCAACAAAAGCTAATCAAAGTCTGCACCTCCTGTATGGAAAATGTAAAGAGGGATCTTATTTTATTTGATCTATATTATATTTTAATCTAATATTTTAATTTGAAAGTATCTTATTCAGTTAGTTATGATTGGCATATTATCTGAATGAGTGTCTTTTGTGTTTCGCCTCTCATCTGAGCAGGCTGGATGCAGCCCCCCCCCCCACAAAAAATCATAGCAGTTTATGTTTAATCTTAAATCTAATGACTAACAATCTCCTTGCATTCGGTCTACCTTCTTCCAACTTCCTGAGGAGTAGTGTCGAGACTTAGCACTGGTGCTAAAACACGTGAAGAAATGTATTTGCTTGGTCCAATGTATTGGGGTTGCGCACATCAAATAAAGCCAAGAAATGTTTGACTCTTGGTGGTTAGACGGGAAAGTGTGTGTTCTGTATGTGATCCTGATTAAAAGACAAGTCTTCCAACTGCGTGACTGACTCAATTGACTTGTACTGTACGTATGAAATATTACATTCAAGAGAATGCAGAGAAATAAACAGCTGAGAGAGAATCCTGATCGTAGCTCTCCTTGCCCATATGCCAGGGCAGCGTTGCATTACTTTTGCTCCCTTTTATTCAATACATCCCTCGCCACTCGGCGGCCTCAGTGCATCGCGGGCGGATTTTCAAAACGTATTCATCCAAAAATCAAAATGAACACTACAGCCATATCGCAGGAAGACGCATTGTTTCAAAGAGATGAGTTGACTCGGAGGCTTTGTACATAGCCAATCATAAAAGGCGCGCGATCGCTTGCCGGCGCGAGACCGCCGACCAACGAGCGCACCAGTGGATTTATCCCGTCGGCCGATGGCTCTCGCTGGTCTCGTCCACGCTAACAAACGAACAGCACGTTCTGTTGGGAAACTCATAACGTTCTTCAAATGTGCCGTTCGTTTAGTCAAGCCGGATAAGCGGATAGTAAGCAGCTGTGTTCACAAGTTGTGAGCGGAGCCTCGGCGCTCAGCCACCCTGGCAAGCACGACGTGCTCAACACAAGGACGGCCAAACATCGGCAAACAAAACGTTTAAGTGTTTGTTAGTTTTGTCTTAAAACAGCTTACTTTTCGTAGAATTTTGTCCAAAGGACCTTGTTGACGTTGCTGTGCCAAGACAAAGTGAAGCCGCGTGATTACCTCCGGCCACCGATCGTGCTTCCTCTTCGTTTCAAAACAAGAAGAAGGAGGCAGCGACCGCAGCAGTGCAAAGCACTTTCGCTTTGCACAACATCGACGACGATCAGCGTTTAAAAGCGCATTACACCAGCGTTGTACCGTTGGCTCAAATGCACAACGGCATTCTAGTAAAGTAAGCCAATTTGAGGATCAAAAGGAAAACTTGAACGGAGTTATTAGCTAACATTCCGTCGTAATTGTCCGCTGTCGCCTTTGAAGTTCACGTTCCTCTCACAGCCTGCAGTTTTGTGCTATTTATTCTTCATTTTGCATTTTGAAAGTTAAATTTGCTGTGCAACAACTATTTAGAAGGGCGGGAACCATGTCGGGGGGCTCGCAACGGCATAATAGAGCTGTAGATCCCCTCAAAATAAAACGTATACAAAATACATAATAGACAATTTTAAAAAAGAATCACATTAAGTCAACCTATACTTTGCAGTTTTTCACCTATCGCGGAGGGTTCCGGTCCCCATTAACCGCCATAAACGAGGGATTACTGGATCTTTGTGTGCATGTGCTGTCAAGCGATTACAATTTTTTAACTAATTAATCGCAGAATTTTAAAACAACTGCAATTTTTTTATCGAGCTTGGAACCGATATTTATTTGAGTAAAATCTTGGGATTCATGTGGAACAAAAATAAAAGTATATGTTGATTCAAAGACTCTCCTAATAGCTGTCTTTGATCCTTGAATACGATTCTTTTCCTGTCAAATACAACAGTTGAACGATACACTAAAGACGTACGACTCGAATGTGTAAATGTGTGTGTGTGGGGGGGGGGCGGGGGCGTGGGTGTGTGTGTGTGTGTGACTGAGGCTGAATGACTGCCTAATGATGATCACCTGTGTCTGCCTTGAAAAGTTTGTTTGCCCGGGTTAGTGAGAGATGAGGAAGTGGGTTTGTTGCGATGTTTGCTGGCCTCTTTTCAAATCACAATGCAGTACTGCAATTCTCTTCATTAATTGCACATTTGAAATTTGAATTCATATTTTGTGCTGTGGGAGTGAAATAAATAAAGCCTCTGAAACTGCAGCAATGGCTTCAAGTGTCCATCTTGGATTGAGGGTGACGGAGCCCTCGATGATTCATTAAAGTCACCAAACATGCTGGATGCTGTTTCTTGTTGTTGTTTTTTTTTCACCGACGACAGATGTAACGAGCGACACCTTCCAAACCCTTTTTTGCCCAGTCTTACGTGCCGTTGAGTCATAAACACTGACCTTAACCGAGATGAGGAGCCAGCAGTTCTTTGGATGTTGTCTTTGGGTCGGTCCTTTGTGACCTCCTGGATGAAGGAAATAACGGCTGCAGAGGGCAGTTCGAGGCCTGGCTCAACCTAAACTTTGCCCACGCGAATCGTCATATTTTTAAAAACACGTAATTTCTCAATGAAAATGACAAACTATCAACTGGCTGACTGAAATCCAAATACTAACCTCAACCATATAACTGCAGTACAGGGAGTGCTCCCTCTGCCGGGGACATGCGGTACCACACCCGCCCACTCAGTTCTAAATGGAGGACGTCCCCCCATTTTCCGGGCCATTAAACCCCCTTTCCAAACCTTTAGGTTGAGCCGCGCCTCGAACTGCGCTCTCTGCGCCATCCATCCAGCCAGGCAGGCAGGCAGGCAGGCAGGCAGGCAGGCCTACTCGGAGGGATGAGACGTCGCTGTCGTCTTGGGGTGCTTTTTGGACGTCGGGCCCTCCTGGCAATTAAGGCGCACCACTGTTGCATGTTTTCTCGATTCGTGGAGAAGGCTCATCGTGATTGGCTGGAGTTTTAAAGCTTTCGCAATGACTTTGTAAGCCTTTCCAGACTGACAGAGGTCTGCGACTTGATTTCTTTTCTGTCCTTGAATTTTGGGCGATCATGCCATTTTTCTACAGCTTTGTCAGATCTTTTGGCTGCATGATTTCATTTAGTCTGACAGGCTCTATTGCGATGCTTTCAGCAACAGTTGATTTATGATTGGACAAGGGGTATCAGTACTTTTTCCACAAAGGGCTACGAAGCATGGAGTAGTTTTGCTTTTTTTTCTTGATGACTAAAGTAAACCACATGCAACATGGATGACGTTCACACAATTCTTGAGTCCAGTCAACATTTGACAAGTGTTCACAAGTCACTTCATCCTGTCCCTGGGATACGCGACACGACAGCAGGCGGTTCTTCCGTCACTAATGAGTTGATTGGTTTAAAGTCATGCACCATCCCCCCTCCTCCATCACAGGGGGTTACGTTCAAAACAATCCCCACAAAAAAAGTGAAATCTGGGATATAGAAATGACCAACTTAAATCCACCAGAGGCATTTTTAAACAGCATTTATGGCACTTCATTTTCTTAAGGTCTTGAAACACATTTTTAAACCAAACATATTTTTAAACACATAAAATTGTGTTTTTGCAACAGCGGTGGATAACATCAAAATGTGTCGAAAAAAAAAGAAAGAAAAAAAGAAATCAGCCGTAATAACAAAAAAGAACATCTGCAAAATAGTGCGACAGCAAAAACCGAAGTGCAACATCGCAGGGCATTCATTAACTTCACTGTCCTCATTTATTTCGGATCAAATAAACACTCACCACTTACTACAAAACAGGCAGCTTCTTCAGTCTAATTAAAGCCTAAGGCCTCTCTAAGGTAGTCACTGATCACTGTTACTTTCACCATCTCACTTGTGACTCTTAACATTGTCTTGATTCAAGAATCGTTGAACACAAGCTGAGCCAGAAAGCTGTTTCTCCACCATGTGTGTTCCCGTGTGCCTTATTAAACTTTGCTTTGAAGAGAAGCTTTTACTACAGACTGAGCAGGCAAAGGGTTTCTCACCCGTGTGCGTTCGTTTGTGCAATGTTAACCTGTCGTTGACGGAGAAGCTTTTGCTACAAACTGAGCAGGCAAAGGGTCTCTCCCCAGTGTGTGTTCTTGTGTGTGTTGTTAAATTTGCCTTGATAGAGAATCTTTTACCGCAAACTGAGCAGACAAAAGGTTTCTCCCCAGTGTGAGTTCTTGTGTGTCTTTTCAAATGTACCTTTTCAGAGAATCTTTTATGACAAATTAGGCAGGCAAAAGGTTTTTCTCCAGTGTGTGTTCGTTTGTGTCTCTTTAAATGGCCCTTGACGGAGAATCGTTTACAGCAAACTGAGCAGACAAAAGGTTTCTCACCAGTGTGTGTTTTTGCATGTATTTTTAATTCTTTTCTCTGAGTGAATGTTTTACTGCACACTGAGCAGGAAAAGGGCCTCTGCCCAGTGTGTGTTCTTGTGTGTGTTCGTAAATTATGATTTGCAGAGAAGCTTTTACCACAAACAGAGCAGACAAAAGGTTTCTCCCCAGTGTGTGTTCTTGTGTGTATGTTTAAGCTTCCCTTCTGGGAGTATCTTTGACCGCAAACTGAGCAGGCAAAGGGTTTCTCCCCAGTATGTATTCTCATGTGTAATATCACGTGACCCTTCTGAGTGAATCTTTTACCACAAACTGAGCAGACAAAAGGTTTTTCCCCGGTGTGTGTTCTCGTGTGGGTTTTCAAAGATGACTCTTTGTCAAACGTTTTGTCACACTGAGAACATTTCAAGCGTTTGTCGTCAGTGTGACAAGTCCTATCACCTTTACAGTATTCTTCGTCATCATCATCATCGTCGTCCAGAGAGTGTGACGTTATGTCATCACTATCGGAGAGTGGCGCTAAGAGGCCGCCTGCTCCTGCTCCTGCTCCTGCTCCTGCTCCTGCTCCTGCTCGTGCGTCACCTCCGGCTGTCATGTGTTGACTTGAGCTGCTGCTTGGAGGTTCTGCCTCTCTGCTCTCCTCACTTTGACCTTCATCGTCATCTTCTTCGTTCTTCAAAGGGAAAAAGGTCAATGGCAACTTGGTGCGCTCCTCCTCCTCCTGCGCCTCCTCCTCCTCTTTAATGGAGGGGTACTCTGGTGCCTGCTGACCAGGACGAAGACCCTCACTGGTGTCTGAAGGATACGAGAAGACAAACACACGTGCTTTGGTCAAGTCAAATCTCGTACTGTGATGGAGATGTTGTTTATAAACTGGGACCTCGACTTACACATTTAATTCTTTACATGAGCAAGCTTGTAAATCAAATGATTGTCCTCAAATCAATCTTCCTGATTGAACTGCAACGAATCAATTCCAGCCCATGAAAACAAAAGCAAATTGTGTCATGTTTTTACTGAAGAAATATAGCATCATAAAATATCAACATTAAAACAGAATGAACCGCTTTCATGGCGAGGTCCCGCTTTCAATCAAAACACTTGCTCTATAGTCACACGTTGAGCTTGTTTACGTCCTTCCTGCCGTGCAACAAACGATGCAGCAAAAGTCCCACGTGACCAAAAATAATCGGAGCATTTATTTTACTCGACAAATGAAGCAAGGTTTTGACTTTTCGGTTTCTACAACGATTACAGACAGATCTTCTTGGTAGTACGGGCCATGGGCCACCCAAAAATGGACAGTGGGCCACAAATGGCCCCCAGGCCGTCGTTTGGCCGACCCTGACTCACATGCTCACAGCGTGAAAGATTCAAGACTGAAAACATATCAATGGCAGAGAAGTGTCCACTTCTCGGTTATTCAGGTCAACTCAGGCAAAATTCCGATTTCAATGATTCTAATTACGTTTTTTACAAACGGAGTTGCTTTCGCTATGTTGTGCAAAAGATGTGTACTTCATATTTTTTCAAAAGCTGATCCCTCATTGTTTGTGCGGCCGCATGGGATGAGCAGGTTGGAAATGTATTTGGAGCTGACGCACAGATACAAATAAGAGTCACAATTAAAGCTCAGAGAGATATCGTCCCGCATGCTTATGATTTGAAAAAGGGCACAACATTTTGTGGACTCCCAACAGTCATCTCGAGCTATTTGGCAAGAATAAACGGCACCACACGTGGCATAAAAAGAGTACGGCATTCTCATCATCAAAAGATTGTTGGAAGCGTGCAGTGTGTTGGGAGGAAACGTCGTGAAATCAGGGCCCGGCCATCTTGGAATTATTACGAGGGATGAAGATGGATTCTCAATAGTGTTGGAACACTCGTGAGCGGTCTTGACACCTCCAAGTCATTTTTTGAAGGTCTTTGTCTTGTGTCGGTCTCGGGGCGTCCGTACTGCGAACTTTTCAGTTGAAACGCCACTGATGTGCTCTTCTTCAATTTCATGAATGGAAACCAGTTTGGTAAAACGACACCTTCAATTCGCGTGTCACAAACAGGATGATGTGAGGAATCTTTTCTTTCGTAATCTGCGGGTTTACACAGATACGCTACGATAGCTGCAAACAGCAACAAAGGCTAAACGTTGGCTACGTTGTCGTCTTTGCTAGCTCTCGAAGCCATCTGGTGCAACACGAAAGATATCGCGGACGCTTCAAGTTCTTCCGGGTGTCCGCCATTTTGCTGAGCTGGGAGGAAGGGCTTCGACCGGTTTGGCCCAATGCGGAAATTGGTTGCACACAATCCTGATTATCAGCGGTTGATATTAAGATCAGATGACGGTTTATGAAAAGTCTATTCGTGAAACCGTGAACTTCCATAAGAGTCACGCTTTTTTTCTTGCCATTGAGGTGATAAAGCTTTGGTTTAAACCCAAACTGGACGTGAGGAAACACTTTTCAGTAAGAGGGCAGCGCAGGCGTTTTGGAACATCTCAGCACTCCAAATTGTCCTTGAATGAAATGCATGACGTCGAGGTGTTCAGAGACCGGACAATCCTCGCGGCCAAATCCGTAAGCCTGGTTGAGTTATTTGGTTTGAATGAATTCCATTTCAATTAATGTGGGCATCATTTTTGGGGGATCGAATGTATGCAATGTAGCTAAACTTTGCAAACAAAACAAACCTGCAGTGTGTAACACATCTTGAGGCTTGTTGAAAACAGCGTCCAGTCGTTGACCTTGTCGCTTGACAACTTCTTTTACTCCGCAAAGTTCCTCCTTGTACTCGTCTTCTTCTTTCACACGCCTTGCACACATCCTCGCAGGGCGGTCGCCGCACTTGGCACTCAATATCTGCTTTTTGTCAAAGGCTAGCGAGCTAAGCTAAGTCAAGCTAGGCTAGCTCGAGAGGCTTCAATGTGAACTAAGATTTCTGCTTTCGTCCGATAAAGTAGAGAAAGAGGTACATTTGCTGCTGTGTCAAGGCTGAAGTACTTTTAGAACTGATTAAGAACAAATAGTTTCGTGGCGTGCGCTTGCTTACGCCAAAAAACGTATCACAATCGACAGCGGAAAAAACCCCACTTGACCGAAATAGCGAGCCCTGTCACAAAAGTGGTTCGGTCACCATTTGTCAATAACATTGATTGGATAAAATTTGGAACTTTCCTGCTAAGTATTTGATTAACAACAAAGTGACAGAAGTGGCACGCAATATAATTTATTCAGGTTGGTTTTTTTTTATAATCCAGCAGGATATTTCAAATTTTATTTTTAACTACACTCTCCCCTTTGTTTTGGAAATACATATATATATATATATATATATATATACATATATATATATATATATATATATATATATATACATATATATACACACATATATATATACACATATATATATATATACACACATATATATATATATATATATATTTTTTTAATTTGGCCGAACAGCAGTCGTCGGTCTTATTAAAAGTACTAAGAAAATGGAAGTCATTGACAGACAAAACACAAGGGCATTTTCACCAAGATTGTAGTCAGTTTTGGAAACATACAAATGTTTACTCTTTTTTTTTTATTTGAGTCGTTTAATACCATTTTTGGGAACAATAGTTTGCTGTGCTGTGCACCTTCATAATAGTGAAAGTCAAGTCAAGTCAAAAAGTGCTTTTCACAATGTTCTTTGTGCCCCCACTATTCTGATGAATATTGCCTTGGAATAAGAAGTAAGCAGCTGAATCCTTCAGTCACTTTGACATTCTAGCGCCCTCTACTGTCGACTACAACTGACGGCCAAGTGCCCTCGGCTTGCGTTGCCAACGTCATGTGAGCAAAGACAGAAAACAGGTGAGCCGTCATTTTTGACTTGACTTCCATTTAAGGGCTTGGATGTCGGAAAAAAGGCACTATACAAATCTGGTGTACAGTATTATAATTACAACAGTACAGATGGTAGATTTTGACAACCCGAAATGCAAAGAGAACACCATTCTCCTGTTTAGCTGTATTTTCCTTTTTTATTCTGACAGTAATACAAGTAGGCCTCCTAATGACACTAGTGCTAGTAGTTTTCACTTTCTTTGGAGGGATTCTGAAGGGGGTACTCACAAGAAAAAACAAAGCTACAGTACCAGCCAGGCTGTAAGTGCAATGCAGGACACAAACACACACAGACACACAGACACACACACACGCGCGCGCACACACACACACACACACACACACACACACACAAGCGATCCTTGCACATGTCTGTCTCACGGCTATTTGCAAACCGTAAAAACCGGAATTGTTCTAAAGCCGCGTCGTTCAGAAACGGAGGTTTCGCTGTGTAGTGTGATAAACGTGCTGGGAGAAGCTCAGCGATTGGCAGCACAGCCGCCTCAGTTTCTTGTCCGGCTGGACTAAGTGCTGCTCTTCTCACCAGCACACCTGTGTCGCTTAACCTCGCGCTTGACGTAAAACCTTTTGTCACACACACTGCACTTGAACGGTTTCTCGCCGGTGTGGGTTCGAGTGTGCGTGGTTAAATTTTTCTTCTCAGTGAATCGTTTACCACATACTGAGCAGGCAAAGGGTTTTTCTCCTGTATGCGTTCTTGTATGCATTGTTAAATCTCCCTTCTGAGCAAATCTTTTCCCACAAAATAAGCAGGCAAAAGGTTTTTCTCCAGTGTGTGTTCTCGTGTGAATCGTTAAATTTGTGTTTTTAGCGAATCTTTTACCACAAACGAAGCAGGCAAAAGGTTTTTCCCCAGTGTGTGTTCTTATGTGCATTGTTAAATTTGTCTTTAAAGAGAATCTTTTACCGCAAAGTGAGCAGGCAAAAGGTTTTTCCCCAGTGTGGGTTCTTGTGTGTCTGATCAACAATGAGTTTCTGTCAAACGTTTTGTCACACTGTGAACATTTCACATGCTTTTTGTCGGTGTGGCTGGACATATCACCTTTTGGGTGTTCATCATCGTCATCAGTGTCCGGGGAGTGTGACGTTGCGTCATCACTATCTGAGCGTGGCGCTAAGAGGCTGTCTGATTGCGACCCCCCAACGTGGTCTTCATCACCTTCTTCACTCTTCACGATGACCGTCAAAGGAAAGGCGGTGACATCCTCCTCCTGCTCTTCTTCTTTAATATTTGGGAGCTCTGCCTCCTGCTGCTCAAGACAAAGCTCTTCTTCACCGATGTCTGCCGGGCACAAGAAGACCAACACGCATGGTTTGCGAAAGTCAAGTTTTGCTCATTCAAATCTCATGTTGTGACTTTGATGTTGTGTTATTATCGTTTGGACATGTCACATGTTTATGGCAACATTTTCCCTAGGATCCTCGCAGAGGAATGTCACGTACTACAGTATTTCAATACATAAATAATCATAAATACTCCTTTTTTATAGAGTCAAAGAAAAAGGGGATATAAAAAGTCTACACACCCCTGGCCTCTGGGAATATTGCACTTGACCCTCTTCTGGTTTATTCGTGAACCGTAGTGACGAATAAAAAGTCTGCAATAAACAGCTGAGTGTGAGCCTATGAAAAGATTGATTGTTTTCGTGCAAAAGCAACACAATCGTGAACATTGTCGTGTTCCAATCTGCGCAACGCTGACATCCCAACTGAACAGCGCTCAAGCAAGTCCGTATATCCCAGCGATGTTGAACTCACTCATGATTTCGTATTGCTCTGCGGCACAACTCGTTTCCCGGGACATGTCAGTGCATGGAAACATTTGATTCAAATGAGAAATACACTCATTCAAGTAAGAGATCCCGCAATTGAACATTCAGATACAATTATATATCGTTTGTTCTTAAAGGGGAAGTCAACCCAAAAATGTTCTTTCCAATAATAATTTCCATGCGCCTCCGCGAGTCTAAAAACAGCATTCGGATTCATATTGCCTTTGTGGAATAGGAGTTAAGCAGCAAAATCCACCCATTTTTAGCCATGCCTGGGGGCGGCCTTTTTGTCACTTGCTGCCAACAAAAAAAAATGACATCACAGCTGCCCAGGGCTTAGATAAGGTCCAATCACGTCAGAAAAGTCATACATTCAAGCCCTTAAAAATAAATGTCTGAATTGCCGCTGGGTACTCTGGAGGAGGTTTAACAAAGACAAAATACGTACATCCGTGAAGGGGAGTTTGGAAGTTTGGTTTTCTTTCCGTCCACACACAAGGGAACGCCCACCTGGTTTAGCAAAGGGGCGCATCGTATCGAGCACGCTTGGCTCGAGGCTACTACGTCATCACCCCGAGCCGCTTGCTGGCTGTGTCGAGGGCAGACGCGAAAATTGCGTATTGACTTGCAGCATGCCGTCGTCTTCCCGGTTTGGGTGCGTTGCTTTGCCGATGCGGATCTTCCCTCGCTTCTTTGCGACGCGCCCGAGACGCTTGAGAAGCAGAAGAAGAGCACAACGGCTTCTGCACAAGCCGTGACTGCTGGCGCCTCAGCTTACGGTATGGAAAAGACATCTTAGTGTGTTCCTTTATGAGGCAACACTTGATGCTAAACCAGCGAAACAAAGAGTAGCTCACCAGCCAGTATCTCTATGCTGTTATGTATACGTCCGTTTTGGATTTAAGTCTGTCATATTTAAAGCTTTAGAATTCTTTCCATTTTCAATTTAAAACGCTTGGGTGACGTCGCGCGTTCGCAGCACGGCCACGTGTTCCTTGCTGGGGGAACGTGAAACTATGTGGTGTTTTGATTTTTTCTTAAACTGTGAAGAAAATGGGTCTCTCTAAATTTTGGACAAACTTAAAACGTCCTTTTTCCTCAAACAAATGTTGCTTTTATTCATTGTTGTGTGATTTCAAAATGTGTCTGTTTATAGGTAAATGTTGTTTCTAACGTTGACTGGCATTTTGAAATTGTTGACCATAAACATTTGCTAGCACAAGGTATGGTGCATTTATTTTGCCCACTGAAATTCCTTTTGAAAATCAATTAATTTGCCTGAGAGTGCGCATACATTTCATTCAAAAGGTAATCATTGCTTCTAAAAAAAATTCTTCAGAATGAGTAGTGGCGTATCTTTGCTGTTATTAATGCAAATGACCCTTGTACATAAACTGTGTCTACGTCAGGAACACCTCTGGGAACACATTTTGTCCAAATGTGGCATTTATTGCACAGGTCAGTCGGTCACATGCAATAACAGCCAGCACAAGTATATGGATCGACGTTGATGTTGAATGTTTCACGATAGTTAGATTTCATTTCGTTTTGAGTTTTCTTTTCTAAATGAAGTTAGAGTTTTTAAAAGCAGGTTTCTTTGGTTTTATTTTTTTCGAAACTGCTTCTGTTTAGATGACTCTTAGTTATTGGTTAGAGTATTAGTGTTTAGCACTTGAATACATGGATTATTTGCACTTGAATACATGGAGTGCAACATTTAAAAAGGTCACAAAATGTGGTGTAATAAAGAAAACTATGAACACGTGAATATTATGGTTAAGAAATTAAAGTTGCTAGTAAACAAGAGAGAGCGTAAAGCGAACAAACCTGCTCCTTGGAACTCCATTGGAGGCGCCTCGAAAATTGCGTCTAGTAGTTGACTTTGTTGCTCTTTCTCCTCGTTTATTCCACCAACTTCCTCCTCGTACTCTTCTTTCACCCTCTTCGCACACATTTTCCCACGAGAATCGCAGCACTTTACTCTCCCACTTGATCTCTGCTTCGTGGTGTGTTGCTAACAAACGTGTGTCTCTGTTAGCGGCTAGTAAGCTAAACTACGCTAAGCTAAGCTAAGATAGCTCGAGAAGCTTCAAGGTGCACCGAGACGAGTCGATCCGGACACCAATGTTTAACAAATGACGTTTTTATTTTAAACTGGTGTTGGATGATGACTTGGGCGCGTTCAAAAATTATTTTGGAATAAATATAGAGGGAAGCGTTTGCGATTGAGTAAAAACACAAAACAAAACAAAACAAAAAAGAAATGAAGTAGCGCAGTGGTGGATGTTGTACGGGAAGGCCACTTGGACAAACTACGTATGTGTAGCAATTCATGGAGTTTATCTAAAATCATCAACAGGGAAAATATCTTAGGTGAAATTAAAGATATTTATTCAAAACAAAAAAGACTGATGACTACATTGCCTTAGCACAAAAAATCTAGTACATTTAATTGCGATGAATGATGAACGTGATATTGATACGTGCTGTGTGTTAATCTTACCGCTAGATGGCAGTACTACCTCGGCCATGGAGTTCGCTGACCAGATGTTACGTTGAAGGAGCAAGCTATGCTAAGCTAACAGGAGAAGCGACAACAAAGTGTTACTGAATCGTGTTTGAGTCCCGAAAAATAACGAGCGGGGGGGGCACTGTGTCGAGGCTTCCATAGAGTATTTAATAATTCAGGACGAATATTTTAGGGACGCACAAAAATAATGCTAAAGTTTAGCTTCCTTGGAAATTGTGCGGCAAATCCACACGTGAACAAATTTGACAGTGCCGATTGAAGGGCGATTGAGTGACGTCATTGGATCGCGTTGGCTGGGACGCAACTTAAAATTGTCCAAGTGGAGATGCCGTACACCTTACAGTGCGGAGTTTTTTTCCCCCATTAACGTTTTTATTTCATATTTTTACGTGACCACACGCGCTTGTTTTAATATTTGTTCCTCAATTAGTACTCGATCGACACATTACGTCGATCATAAACTTTACTAGAATACAACGTCGTTCATCGAATCGTTTGTGTCCGGTTATTCTCGTCTTAGTGTACGTCGCTTAGCTTATCTTAGCTTGCTAGCCTCTAACAAAGAGACACATCATTATGTTTCCAATGTTGTGATTATCGTGTGAAAATGTGTGCAAGAACGACATCAGACTACCCGGAGGGACTTTGTGAACCAAAAGAGGAGAACGATCCACGAAGTCTACTTGACGCTGTTTTCGAGCAGCCTCGAGCAGGTTTGTTCATTTTCTACTCCGCGTGTTTTTGTTCCAAAACAGCGGTCACCAATTTTCAAACTGAGAGCAATCGCTTGCGTGCTTATTACTGCGAACGAATACTTCAGAAATAGCAAATGACGGTGTTGCGCTGTCCTTCAAATCCACCAACTCAAGTAGAAAGACAAGTCCTTGTGTGTTATGGCATCGATGGGCAGGGGAAAAAAGCCCATTTAGTCGATTGGCACATTTCTCCCCGAATCATGTCTGTGATTTGTGAGGGCGGTGACATAAATTTGCAGAACGTGGCAAAGTGTGGGAAGCATTTTGCCAATAATTCACAAGACTAAGACTTGACTGAGCAAAATTTGACTCGACCACAATACGTGCGTTTGTCTTGTCACGTCCCGCAGGCGTCACAGGAGAAGATCTTGGTCCCGAGCAGCACGAATCAGAGTATGCCAACATCAAAGAGGAGGAGGAGCAGAAGGAAGAGGAGGAGGAGCAGCAGCCAGAGCCTTGTCGGGTTAAAGAAGAGGAGCTGGAGCTTCGTCGCATTAAAGAGGAAGAGCAGGAGGAGGATCTCAGTAATGTTCCGTTCATTGGCGTCATTGTGAAAAGTGAAGAAGGTAACGGAGAGTGCAGTGGAGGATCCCAATCCGACATAATGTCGCTCTCCTCTGACGCTGATGATGATGCACACATGCCTAAACGTGACTAATTTTGAGCAAAACTATAACTATATTGTGTGACACACACACACACACACAGCCAATTATGTTTACGTGACACGAGATAAGCGCATAAGCCGTGCGTTCATGCCAAAGTTGTTGCAACACAAAAAAGTGCGCAAACCAAGATCATCCAAAAAATGACTTTGGGCTTTTCCCTGTTGGGCAATATTTCTCCCAAATCTTGCACATTTAAACCAAATTGTTTCTCAACCAGGTCTTGCGTCACTCACCGTTGCGCCGTGTTCGTTCTTGGTTAGATTGAACGGTTTTTGCAGTGTGCGTTGGCTGCGGGCCGGAGAAGGCGAGCTCAACTGGCAGCAGCCAATGTTGGCCACTTCCTGAGTCAATCGTGGCCACTTCCTTAACCTTCGTCCACTCAACTGGGAAAAAAAAAAAAAAATGAAAATAAGCTCTTCCCCACACGAGGCAGTCAGTCATGGGACTTTCTTGTTATGACACCTGTTGACTGTTTTCTCTTGTTACCATTACCAACTGCTAAAAAATATACGCAATATATATACACAATATACGATTTGATTTGACCCAAGTCTTTGTCTTCTTGCGTCCCGCAGACGTCAGTGAAGAAGATCTTCATCCGGAGCCACCTCACATTAAGGAAGAAGATGAGTATGATCTCACCAAGACGCCGCTGACCTTTGCCCCTTTGGCCAGTGAACACAGTGAAGAGGACTGTCAAAGTGAGGAGAGCGGAGGGGCGGGGCCTCCAAGCTGCAGCTCCAGTCAACACATGACAACTCGAGGTGGCAGAGGCCACTGTGGAGGGTTCCATGCGGATGGCTTTTTAGCTCCTCTCTCAGAGAATGATGACATAACATCACACTCTCATGACACTGATGATGATGAACACTCTCACGGTGATATGACATGTTACACAGACAAAAAGCACTGGAAGTGTTCTCAGTGTGACAAAAGGTTTGATGCCAAATATAATTTGAAAGTACACATGACAATGCACACTGGAGAAAAATCTTTTGCCTGCACAGTTTGTAGTCAAAGGTTCACTCAAAGAGACACTTTGACAAAGCACAAAAAAACACACATTAAGGAGAAATTTTTTGCTTGCTCGGTCTGCCTCCTAAAATTTCGTAAGCATTGTAATTTAAAAGCACACATGAGAACACACACAGGAGAGAAACCTTTTGCCTGCTCAGTTTGCGATAAAAGATTTACTGAAAAGGGACATTTGAGAACACATTCGAGAACACACACTGGGGAGAAACCCTTTGCCTGCTCATTGTGTGATCAACGATTCTCTGAAAAGGGAAGCTTAAGAAAACACACAAGAACCCATAGTGGAGAGAAACCTTTTGCCTGCTTAGTTTGTGGTAAAACATTCACCCAGAAGGGACATTTAAGAAGGCACACAAGAACACACACTGGAGAGAAGCCTTTCAGTTGCAGTGTGTGTGATAAAAGGTTCGCTAATAAGTATCAGGTTACGATACACAATTGTGCCGGTGAAAACAGCAGCAGACAATGAAGCTTCAAATAGTGTGAAGAAATAAACAAAATGTCTCTGCAGTAAGATGTACAAGAGTATATTTGATCCTGAATAAAATGAAAGTCTTCAAGTATTCCCCATCTTTATATTTGATATTCCACAGCATGACATGATATTTGAATTACAGCGCAGAAGATAACACGCCCTCAACGTGGGCATGACTTTTGGGGTGGCATGTATCATCAAGATGGCGGCTCGTCTGCACGTTCTGCAACCAGGCAAGGATATCGAGTGGTCGTTTACGTCGATGCTTTTGAAGGCTTCGAGGAGTGGAGGTTTTACTAACGTGAAATTGCGGAACGCTAGCTGGCCATTACATATATTTATGTTTGAGCACAACACGACTCAATAGAGGAATTTGACACTTCATTTTTATTTTATTTTCTTGAATGAAACACAACTGTTTAAATTGAAATGTCTAAGCACTGTCGGCAGTAATCAATTTAGATCTATAGATGGCGGTAATGTGGTAATTCGCCATGTAAAAACTAAAGGAAGTAGAGTTTACTTCTGCTGTCGCGCTACTCTGCACATTTTACGCAAGCACACATTTGATCTTCACGAAATGATTGTTTTGCTTTCCGGATTGTTACTTACTTGAGCGTGCCGAAGTGTCGAAGCCCTACGTTAAAGAGGACTAAAACACAATTTGAGGGATTTTCGTGTGGGGATAAAACTGCTTTCGGCCTATCTTAGCCCGTCTTAGCTTACGTTAGCTTAGTTTAGCTCGCTAGCCGCTAACAAAGAGGCCGGATCCTCCGCCTTTGTTCGCAACACATCGTCAAGCAGAGTGGGTGAGTGTCAAGTCATGTGATTCTCGCGGGGAAATGTGTACAAAAAGCGTGAAAGAAGAAGAGTACGAGGAGGACGTTCGTGGACCAAAAAGGAGAACGAGCGTCAACTACTGGACGCGGATGTCGAGCAGCCTCCAGTTGTGTTCCCGGCAGCGGGTTTGTTCACTTCGATTTCTTCCTCTCACTCGTTTTCTAACCACACTAGCAGCATTTCTTAATAGTCCGATGTTATCTCGACTCAACCGTCACAGAAAAGCGACGACGCTTTTCTTGTAATGCTGGATTCCAACGTGGGGGCGAGGGAGAGATTTCCCCCCAGCTTGAAACTAGGACCTCGTCCCGACCTGCAGAGGGCACTCTAGCCTTTTCCCACTGAAGGCCACCGTCTCACATTTGGAGGTTCGGATGCTGAAGCGAAATTTGTCCAAAGTCCTCCCGCATGGCCTCACCCGACTCCTCACCGGAGTTTTTGCCTCAGCGGCCTGCACCGAGGCTACCCAAAGAGGCCCGCTGGGACTCCTTCAACCGGACGGCGTCTCGCTGCCGGTGCCACCGTATCGATTTTGGTCAAATGGAGGTCGATTATGATTTGGACGGTTATCATTATTGTTCAAAAGTACCTGCTGCTACCCCCGAATTTGACCTTTGGGGATCAATGAAGGATATCGTAAACATTGCCCAAAACGTATATGAACAATAGTATGCAGCACGAGACTCGACTGAATAAAGCGCAGCGCCTTTACCAAAGCATGTATGTTTTTTCTTCTTGTGTCCTGCAGACGTCAGCCAAGATGTTTTTGGTTCGGAGCAGCAGGAGTCAAAGCCTCCCCACATCAAAAAGGAAGAGAAGCCGGATCCCGCTTCCATTAAAGAGGAGGAGGAGCCAGAGACAGCACACATTAAAGAAGAAGAGCAGGAGGATGAAATCACAAAGTTTCCATTGACTGACATCATTGTGAAGACTGAAGAAGGTGAAGGAGAGCATTGTGGAGAATCCCAGTCAGATGGCTTCATAGCTCCACTTTCAGATGGTGATGACGTCACGTCACACTCTTCTGACTATGATGACGATGATGAACAACACTCAAAAGGTGATCCCACATTTCACACGGGCAACAGTTGTGCCAAATGTTCTCTCTGTGACAAAACCTTTGACAAAAAGTCTTTGTTGAAGGCACATACAAGAACACACACAGGAGAAAACCCCTACGCCTGCTCCGTTTGTGGAAAAATATTTTCCAGACAAACGCATCTGACAAATCACACAAGAACACACACTGGCGATAAACCGTTTGTCTGCTCAGTTTGTGCTCAAAGGTTCACTACAAAGGCTAATTTAATAAGGCACACAAGAATGCATGATGGAGAGAAACCTTTTACCTGCTCGCTTTGTGGTAAAAGTTTCACTCAGAATGGAGACTTAAGAATACACATGAGAACGCACACTGGCGAGAAACCATTTGTCTGCTCAGTTTGTGGTACAAGATTCACTGTGAATAAAAATTTAACGAGACACATGAGAACGCACACTGATGAGAAACCTTTTGCTTGCTCGGTTTGTGGGAAAACATTTAACCGAAAGACAAATTTGAAAACTCACGCAAGAATACATGTTGGAGAGAAACCATTCAGTTGCAGTGTGTGTGATAAACGATTCTTTCGTAAGGATCAGCTTAACAAGCACAAGTGTGCTGCTTAGAAGAGCAACAATCCATGAAGCGGCAAAATAAACGCTTGAGAAAGTGAGACTGTGTTGGGACTCTTTGACTCAATGCCTGTTTCTGAAACTATATCGGGATTTTCTCTATAGTGGAAAGTTACATTTTGTCTTAGTCACGGATGCAATTAAACTGTTTTAATGACACTTTTTGTACTGATTCCGAATCTGTTCTCATTTAATGTTGAGTTTTCTCGACCACAGCAGACTTTCATGAGAGTGATAATAGTATAAAAAGAATAATATTATGTTGTAGTTATGAACTAAGGGTCAGAAACAGGTGGAATGTTTTCTAAAATGTCATAGCTATAAATGAAAGTAAAATCGGTATTGCGTAAGCTTATATAGCTCAAACGTATATGTGTATATATAAATATATATATTATACATATATATTTTTTTTTAAGCGTCAAAAGGTACGTTTCGGGACACATATATATTTATATTTGTATATTTCTATATACACACACACACACTTTTGTCCAAGCGTAGTTGCCATACCTCTTCTGTCGCAGTCAGAGCTTCTTTGTGTAAAGCTCACGCAACCACGCTAGCTTCACTAAATCATTCTTTCTGAATTACCTCTTGAACGTACGGAAGCATCGAAACACTGCGTCCTTCTCTATTTAAATGGAGTTAATCGACATTTGTTAAATCTTCGTAGCCAGATACACTCGTCTCCGTGCACGGTGAAGCTTCTGGAGCTAGCTTAGGTTAGCTAGCTTGCTAACAAAGAGACACGCATGTTAGCAACACGTCGCCTCGTCTCCAAGAAGTATTCGCGATCATCGCGTGGAAATGTGTGCAAGACACGTGAAAGAAGATGGGTACGAGGAGGAGGTTTGTGGGACGAAAGATGAGAAGGAGCCACAAAGTCAACAAGTTTGCAAGGTGGAGCCTCGACTTGCGCCACACACAGCAGGTATGTTCGATCACTTCTTCCTCTCACTCTTGTTTCTAATTACATTTGAAAGCCACGTTGCAAATCTTGTTTGGGATCATTTGAGCAATCTTGAGATTTCTGGAGCAAAAAGAGTGCAAATGGCTTCCAATGGGGCTGGGTGGAGTAGTCCTCACCCGACTCAGAGGCTGGGTTCGACCCTCGGCCATTGCGACCGTGTGCAAGTGTCCTTGAGCAAGATACTGAACCCCCAGTTGCTCCCGATGCTGCGTCATCGGTAGGTCAAATGAAGCCCCTCGAGTACCGAAGGTAGAAAAGCACAAGTGACTGCCCATTTATAATGACAGCCTCGTGCTGTGTACACTCAGCAAAAACGCAACGCTCTATAAGCCATGTTTTTTTTCCTTCCTGTTTTTTTCTCTCTTCTTGTGTCCTGCAGTCAACAGTGACTCTCTTGGCCCTGAGTGGCAGGGGCCAGAAAACCTTCACCTCAAAGAGGAAGTGGAGCCAGAGCCTCTTCACATGAAAGAGGAAGAGCAGGAGGAGGACCTCAAGTTTGAGCCGGCTCGTGTGGGTGTGAAGAGTGAACAAGGTGACGGAGTCCGCTGCGGCAGATCCCAGTCGGACGGCCTCTCGGCGCCCCCATCAGATAGAGATGACTTAACGTCACACTCTTCTGACTACGGTGATGATGACGGCAACGACGGTGATGATAAACACGCTACAGGTGACATGACATGCCCGACTGACAGCAAACGAGTGAAATGTTCTCACTGTGACAAAACGTTCTGCAGAAAGTCAGTGTTGAAAGTTCATACACGAACACACACGGGTGAAAAACCTTTTGTCTGCGCAGTTTGTGGGAAAGGCTTCATTCAGAAGGGCGCTTTAAGAGCACACATAAGAACACACACAGGAGAAAAACCTTTTGCTTGCTCCGTTTGTGGTAAAAGCTTCATTCAGAAGGGAGCTTTCAGAGCACATGCGGGCACACACACTGGAGAAAGACCTTTTGCTTGCACGGTTTGTGGTAAACGATTCTTTAGGAAGGGAGATTTAAGAATACACACAAGAACACACACTGGAGAAAAAACTTGCGCCTGCTCAGTTTGTGGGAAACGATTCACTCGGAACTCTCAATTAACAAGGCACGCAAAAACACACACTGGAGAAAGGCCTTTTGCGTGCTCAGTTTGCGGCAAACAATTCACTCATAACGCAACGTTAACGAGGCACAAAAAAATTCACACTGGAGATAAACCATTTGCCTGCCCAATTTGTGGTAAAAGCTTCACTCAGAAGGGAGATGTAAAAGTACACTCAAGAACACACACTAGAGAAAAACATTTTGCCTGCTCAGTTTGTGGTCAAGTATTCAACCGCAAGGTAGATTTAAGATTACACACAAATACACACACTGAAGAAAAACGTTTCGCTTGCTCAGTTTGCGGTAACCGATTTGCAAGGAATGGCGATTTGAGAGTTCACGCAAGAACGCATACTGGAGAAAAACCTTTTGCCTGCTCAGTTTGTGGGAAACGATTCTTAAAGAACGGAGATTTGAGAGTCCACACAAGGACACACACTGGAGAAAAACCATTTGCCTGCTCAGTTTGTGGGAAAAAATTCACTCGGAGGGGAGGTTTAAAAAAACACGCAAGGACACACACGGACGATCATGGGGATCAAAGGTCATGGGGTCAAAGAGAGACAACAGGGCGCCTCCTCTCAAGCACGGAAAAGGAAATCATTCTTGAAAGTGGGTTCGACTCCACTTTTCCTAACTGACGACGGAGGAAAAAGTGATTATTGTCGCCATTGAGACATTTTGGCTAGTATGCGAGCATAATGATGTACTTCACGGAAATGGTTGGTATTGTGTGGAAGTAATCGAATGATTCGTGAAGCTTGAGTACACTGTTGTGCGCCGAATGAATGTGCGCTCGATGTTTTCTCATTTTTCTTTCTGTGTTGTTGCAGTAAATAAATATAAATAAAAGTCAATGGCAAAACGAGTCCGTGCTGCGGAGCAGGAGCACACCCCTCTGTACCCTGCCACTCTAAAGTGAAGCGGCTGGAGCCGTCACACTCCTTGTGTGATCCTCTTCGTTTTACAATTATTGAGGCAGATTTTTACAACTTTGAACAGATTTTTAAGACTTTAAATATGACGTTGCACCCAAGACATGTGCAGTCAACATTGACATATATTTAACGTTCAGATTTAAAACGAACATAACACTTCGATATTTATTCAGATTTAGATTTTCGAACTGTAGTTAACACTGACGTTGTAACGTTTCGTATTTGGATTAAGCCAGTTGAGGAAGGGCGGTCACAAACAAATCTTTTTGGAATCGACTATCCGATCGAGTACACCTCCAAGTGTTCGAGTAGCTGCCACAGCAAAAAGTGTGAGTGTCACACGGGTGTATACGGCCGGGTCGGAACATACAGATGAGGAGATGGAGAACCGGTCTCTGTCACCAGTTAGAGCATCTCATGGCCAAAACGGCAAAGACAGACAGACTCTTTAATCATTCAGGGAGACCCGAAGGCCAAAGTGGGTACTGGTGCACATCAAGACTGCACAGGAACAACCGGGCAAGAAAACAACAAACTAATTAGCTAAAAGGTCAGAAAGTAGCCTTGCCTACAAGAGACATCATTCCGAGCAGCCCGGGCTGCGGAGCGCAGTTCGAGGCGCGGCTCAACCGAAAGGTTGGACGCGAGTCGTCGACACGTGACGCTCACCTCGACTGAACCGGACCGCACCACATCGCTAATTTTTTTTCATTTTCTAAACTCGTCTCGGTGCACTTTGAAGCCTCCGGAGCTAGCTTGCTAACAGACACCCGTGTGTTCGAAAGACGAGCGATCGTATGAGTGTGAGTGTAAAGCGTCGTGCTCGTGGTGCACAAACGTACGCAAGATGCGTGCGTGAAAGAAGAAGTGTACGAGGGGGAACGAAAGAGGAGCCACAAAGTCAACATCTTCGCAAGTCGGAGCTTCGAGTTGTCTTGAGCAGCGCAGGTTTGTTCACGTCTTTCTCTCACTCGAGTTTCGGTTGTTAATGAGATTCCTGGCTTTCGCTAACCTCGCCGGCCAACAACACTTCGCGCTCGTGCCCTTCCAACGGGCTTCGGGCAAAAGGTTAACTACACTCAGGACCGCCACATACGGTATAAAGTTTGGGCCTCCTTTACCCGAGAGTGCTTAAAACAGGTTGTCATTTATTTCGCACGACCGAAATGTAGAGTGTGTGTAAGTGCAAAAAAAATCTAATCAAATCCTCATTTATCAACACCAGCAAGTCATGAGTCATGATAAATCCCCACCTGGTCTCAACTGCAGCGCTTGCTCAATTTTAGCCTCATTTGCACTCAGAATGTAGCCTAATAATTTTCAAATCAAACAATTCAACTTTTTGGGGTGCAGATAATTACATTTGAAAATATTAAAATGAATAATCTTCTTCTTCATATGAGCAAATGAAGTGTCTGAAAAAAAGTACGTGCAATTTCAACTTTGTTGATGGCAGTGGTTATTTAGCCGCGAATCGGCGATTTGACCGTAATGGCTTGCCGTAAATGGCTTGTAAAGCGTGGTGCGGCTTGGCCGTCGTGTTACGGTTCAACGGGCTTCCGACTGCAGCGTCCTCTTGTGGTCTGAATGCGTAGCGACGGAGCCGACCGCAAGTCTCCAGACACGCATTTGCAAATCGCCGCACTGTAGCTAAAGTCACATGCAGATTTATGTCATGTCATGTCATCTTCCAAAGCGCTTCTCCTATATAGGGTCGCGGGGAGTTGCCGGAGCCTATCCCAGATGACTACGGGCGAAGGCAGACTACACCCCGAACTGGTCGCCAGCGAGTCGCAGGGCACACACAGACACTGTCACTGAGCGGGAATCGATCCCACGCTGCCCGCACACAACTCAGGCGTGTG
Organism: Filicampus tigris; assembly: GCF_054856515.1. Taxonomy (NCBI): domain Eukaryota; kingdom Metazoa; phylum Chordata; class Actinopteri; order Syngnathiformes; family Syngnathidae; genus Filicampus; species Filicampus tigris. Next base: position 824,207 of record NC_141219.1, read on the forward strand.
TACCACTACACTATCAGTGGACATACATGCAGATTTATGTACACACTTAACCACGTATTTACGCATACAAACCAATGTGCACATTTGTGACTTCGGATTTTCTTGACACATTTGTGACTGTGGTTACGGATTCTTTTGACACATTTGTGGATTGAAATAGGCATTTGTAAACGGTTTTGCTACAATAATGGACATTCACAGTAAGTACAAACTAGAAACATAAATTAGCTGCTAGTGCAAATGTAATAGTCAGCCACGAGCTGGCCTTTAAAAGCTTGCCGACGTTTTCGCTTCAACACAAGTAAATAAACAACATGAGGAAATCCTTAGTCCGTGCAAACCGCATCTCCAAACATTAGCATGCATTAGATGAGCCCGTACATTTTTCGAAAACGTGAGTAAACGTCCCAACTAACTTCACAAGCTCGTTTTCAACTTTGTACAGATCGCGGCCAGGTCGGGCACCAGTTAACGCCCTCTTGCTTTTCTTCAGCTTTGGATTTAATGGGTTGACAGGTTTCGTCTTTGTTTGGACAACCGTGGATGGAAATCTGGCACTTTTACACACAAATCATCTAACTGTGCCGAATGTGTTTCATCGAGGTGCATCGTCCCTTCCAAATCAACAGAAAGAAGGAAAATCACTGATACATAGCATGAACATCACAACACGAGACACGACTGTGCAACGCTTGACTTTGTTTTTTTTTGTTATCTTGTGTCCTGCAGGCATCAGTGAAGATGTCACCAAGTTTCCATTGACTGGCGTCGGTGGCAAAGGTGACAAAGGTGACAGCGAACCCAGCGGAGGAGCCCAATCGGGCGGCCGCTTGGCTCAACTATCAAATGATGACAAAATGGCATCACAGTCTTCTGACTATGAGAATGATGAAGGACGCTCTCAAGGTGCCACGCTGACAACAAACGAGTGAAATGTTCTCGCTGTGACGTAACCTTCGACACCAAGTCAGCATTGAAAGTACATATAAAACACACACAGCGGAGCAAAACCTTTCTCCTGCGTAGTTTGCGATAAACAGATTCACTCAGAATTCACCCTTGAAATGGCACCCGAAGAAAAAACACTGACTGGAAATAATTATTTTGCATGCTCAGTTGTGCTGAAATATTCTTTCAGATTGTAGATTTAATCATTACTAGATGTGTCGGTCTGCCGGTGGATGAAGTCGAGAAGCGTTTAGTCTTGCTGGCCAAAACGCGTGCGAGTAGGTCGACATGGGGTCGGTGGGCACTCGAAGCAGCCACTTGAAAAAATATCCACGCTCACCACGATAGAGATATTGATGGTTTAAAGGGGTCAAAGTCAACCCCAAATGTGGCCATCACCTCAGGATAAAAACAAAGAGCCCGACTGTAGCGCAGGAATTGTCCAGTTGCTCAGGCAAAAACGAGAAAAGAAGTGTCATGTGATGAAAAATAAGTGAATGCAAAAGTGGCCGGGCTTTTTTTTTTTTAACGGAATCTCAAGGATGACAAAACATCTGCGATCACAAAGTAGTATGTAGTGGGAGGGGGTTGGGGCAAGATCAAGATCAGAAACTTATTCTATGCATCGCAATTCTATATATTTTTGGAACGATGGATGATTCATCTGAAATCCGTATTCTTTTTTCTGCCAAAAATCGGCATTGGCATATGGGACGGGCCCTAATAGAATTATCCATATGTATGCAGATTGCTTTCAAATGACGCGCAATCTTTTTTGTGCTTGATGCTTGAGTGACCTCACAAATGTGATGTTGTCTGTTGTAGCCTTAATTTCCCACCTTCCAATAGTTAAGGCCAACAAGATCCACATCCATTATTTGAAGGACAATGTACCAACGCGCTCCCACAGACATAAAGTGTTTGTCTTACTTTTCGATGACTTCAGTCTCCATGACACTTTCCTTCCAAGGTCCGTTTGTTGTGTTTAAGTTTGTGTCCATGTATATGATACGGATAGATTTGTCTACTCTTTAATTAATAATGTAAATAGACTGCCGTCATAAGAAAAAAAACCCCAACAAAATCTAGCCTGCAGGAGCGGTTGACATCAAACTTTCCTCTTAATGAGCGCACCTGTTCCAATCAACTAGGCCCGTGTGCCCATGACACTAGAATGCCTACCGGCTTGAACACAATTTGGCCAGTAGGTGGCACAATTGCTCACCCTGATTGAGTTCAGGGCAAAATGGCATTCAAACAAATATTGGCTCCAACATTGTCCAAATCTCCTCTCATCGGAACGAAGACGCAGAAAAACACTCAATAGGTGTTGGAACTGCTTCTGCACGAAACAAACCCTTTTGACTCGGGCGGAGAAGACATCAATCTTCAGTCGCCAACTTCGGACTCGGAGTCATCCTCGGGTCAGTTTATCAAACATTTGGTTTACCTTTCCAGAAACACTTTTGACAATACTCAGACACAAAGGAAGCAGGTTTCGAATGTACAGTGCGCTCAAGCAGATGGGTTTTAGAAGAGCAGTCGGTGGCTTTATACCTGCATTCATGGCATAGTTTGCCTCTGCATTTGCTCATATATCGTATTTGTTCATTCTACTGAGGAGGAGGAGGGGGAGGAGGAGGAAGAGGAGGAGAGGAGGAGGAGGAGAAGGAGGAGGAGGAGGATGGTGACTTGTTTAATCGCGTCGAATGGAGCGAAAGGGCTGATTTCCGGTGCTTCGCTCCGCGTCCCGTGCACCGCTCCAAACGCATCGTTCACGCCGCCCTGCACGCAACCGCGACCGCCCGCGCGAATTACATTGACTCCAATTGAAACGCGCCGCCAGAAACGCTCCCGCCGCAGTTGCTGTGAACGTAGCAATACAGTCGTGAGGACGGATGATAGGCTGGCGATCTACCCACGATGCCTTTGTGATCGACGTAATGGACACCCCTAAATTACAGTTTTAGAGCTTTGTGAACATATAATTTGCTTGAACAACTGAAAAACATCATTACCGTCTAGACACAAAGAACAGATGTAATCAAAAAATGATCAAACAGAAACGTGTGAGGCATAAAACTTCCAAGTGAGAGGAAATAAAGAAAGCTGGAAACTTGTTTTTTGATGTATTCTTCTCCAAAAACTTAACAAACAAACACAATCACCACCAGTGGTGACATACAATTCGTGGCAAAAAGACAGAATATCATTTTACAAAAAATATTTTACAAATCGCACACAGAACCAATTTAATGGCTTTCACATTAATTGAGTGTCAAATGGTCCTAAAATATTGTTTGACTTTGTTTTCAAAAGTGTGCTTTTTGATTTGTGTATTGGCAATTGTGTATGTGGCTTTGGGCAATGAAGGATTTAGAAATATATATATGTCATGTTATATGTAATATAATATATATATATATATAAAAAAAAATATATATATTATTTTTTTTCTTTTTATTTTTTTTTTTACAGTGGATAGTGGCTAGTCAATGGAGCCAAACAATTTGTCATTCCAGTTCAATGAAGAACATCTTCAGGAGATCCTTCACAACCATACCAACCATTAACATCGATATAATAAGAAGATTTTTTGGGAGTGGTTATGTCAGGGCTCCAGACTACCATTTTTTTTTTTTTTTTTTTTTTTTTTTTACAAAGAGCACAGTATCCCTAACTTAAAATTTTAGGAGGGCTGGAAGAAAAATGAGGGCCTCACTATTAGTGAGGCTAAGCAAGGAAGCGCCTTTCCATCTCTCCTTGACCCCATGACCTTTTCCAACCAAGGTTAAGGAGAGTTGGCATAAAGGTGAGCCAGATTTGGCCCAAAGATTCCCAACACAGCCTCAGTTTCTTCTGCAGCTTCACTGACTGCTGCTCCTCTCACCTGCACACTTATGTCTACTAACGAGATACTTACGAAAGAATTTTTTACCACACACACTGCAACTGAACGGCTTATCTCCAGTGTGTGTTTTTGTGTGCCTTGTTAAATTTGAGTTCTGAGAGAATCTTTTACCACAAACTGAGCACGCAAATGGTTTTTCTCCAGTGTGTGTCCTTATGTGTGCTACTAGGGCTGTCTGTAAAATGAATCTTTTTCCGCACACTGAGCAAGCACAAGGTTTTTCTCCAGTGTGTGTTCTTATGTGTGCTATTAATTGTGAGTTCCGAGTGAATGTTTTACCACAAACTGAGCATCCACAAGGTTTTTCTCCAGTGTGTCTTCGAGTGTGTATTGTTAAATCTTCATTCCTAAAGAACTGTTTACCGCAAACTGTGCAGGCAAAAGGTTTTTCTCCAGTGTGTGTTCTTGTGTGTGCTATTAAAGCTCCCTTCTGAATGAAGCTTTTGTCACACACTGAGCAAGCAAACGGTTTTTCTCCAGTGTGTATTTTGAAGTGTGTTGTTAACTGTGCCTTGAGTAAGAATCTTTTACCACACACTGAGCAAAGAAAAGGTTTTTCTCCCGTGTGTCTTCTTACGTGTCTTGTTAAATCTCCCTTCTCACTGAATCGTTTATCACAAACTGAGCAAGCAAATGGTTTTTCTCCAGTGTGTGTTCTTGTGTGTTTTGTTAAATCCCTCTTCTGTTTGAAACTTTTATCACAAACTGAACAAGCAAAAGGTTTCTGTCCACCATGTGTGCTAGTGTGCTTTGTTAAACTTGCGTTCTGAGCAAATCTTTTATCACAAACTGAGCATGCAAAAGGTTTCTCTCCAGTGTGTGTTCTTTTGTGTCTTACTAAGTCCCCATTTTGAAAGAATCGCTTACTACAGACTGAGCACGTAAAAGGTTTATCTCCATCATGTCTTCTTGTGTGCCGTCTTAAAATTGCCTTATGGTGGAATCTTTTACCACATACTGAGCAGGCGAAAGGTTTTTCTCCAGTATGTGTTCTTATATGTACTTTCAACACTGACTTGTTGTACAACGTTTTGTCACAGTGACAACATTTAACTCGTTTGTTGTCAGTGGGGAATGTCATGTTACCTGTTGAGTGTTTATCATTTTCATCGTCGCCGTAGTCAGAAGAGTGCGACGTTGCTTTGTCACTATCTGAAAGTGGAGCCAAAAGGCCTTGCGATTGGGATCCTCCACAGTGGTCGTCTTCACGCTTCACACTGCCATCCGTTAGTGGAACCTTGGTGATGTCATTCTCCTCCTCCTCCTCCTCTTTAGTTTGAGGGGGCTCCAGCTCCTCTTCCTTTTTGATATTGAGTGATTCTGGCCCTTGCCCCTCAGGATGAAGATCTTCACTGACGTCTGCAGGACAAAGAACAGGGGGATAAAATGACATAGGTTGATCAGGCAAGTCTCATGGTGGTACTTTGATGTTGTACATCACTGCATTTCTTTCTTTCTGTTGATTATATCTTTGTATTATTCGAGGGTGGAACAAGACAAACAACAAACACCAATCAACAACCTCTGGTGCTCCTTTGAGAAGCAGACCAAAATTGTTACATGCAACCCTGTTCAAAGTGTTAGTGCAACTCTGCATGTTGTATAGTTTTTGGTTCCATTTTGAAATGCATTAACGTTTACAGCTAAAAATGTTGAGGCCACGGTATCGCTTTCAATTAAGTCGCACCTAAGTTAAGGATGGCTTTTATAAGAGCAGCTGCTCATTGGTACAATTATGCCGCCATGTACATAAGATTCGATTAATCCACTACTGTTGGTATTAGTCGACAATCAAAAGAAATGTTTGTGGCAGCCCCACTGTCAATGTATGTGTATGTCATGAACAGAAATAGCAAGTACATTTTGGCTGTTGGTTGTCAACATTTCCAGATGGATTTTGAAATGTGGCTCAATTTAAAATGGTTGCCAGATCGCAAAACGTTAAATCAAAGGTACATGCGGTAAAAAGATCTACTCTGATCTGTAAGTTGTAAATAGGAACACTGATTCATAATAACATGACAATCAATCCATGTTCACGTGAATATTTTCCATATGTAGTTATTTGCACCCCAACACATTTGGACTTCTTTGTTTGAACTTGATTAGGCCACGAATTCACCGGCACGGCCCACTTGAGCTCAAACTGGGTTGAAATGAGTTTGACGGCCCCTGCTCTAGTTTTGCTCTAGTCTGGCTGTGACCCGCGACCGCGAGGGACTGGCGAGCCGTCCTGCTGGCTGTCGTCAACCTCTTTGCCCAAAGTCCGTTAGTATTGACTGGAGCGATTGACGTGGGCACTCACACTACTTAGGCCACAATGCGGGCTTTGCCTGGCGTGTTGTCGCCCGCCGTGCTTCGCGAAAGCCCAAAATGTTGTTAAGAAAACTAACTCGAGCGAACAAACCTGCGCTGCGTAACACAACTCGAGGGTCCAACTTGCAAAATCGTTGACGTTGAGGCTGCTCCTCCTCTTTTGTCCTACAAAGTTGCACCTCGTGCTCCTCCTCTTTCACGCGTCTTGCACACATTTCCACACGATGATCACAGCACTTGACAGTCACACTCGATTTCTGCTAAGCGACGCGTCTCTTTGTTAGCAAGCTAAGCTAAGCTAGTTCGAGAAGCTTCACTGTGCACCGAGACGACTTTCTCTGGACACGAAACAAACTGCGATCTAGTCCAGTTAAATAGAGAAGGCGTCATGTGTCGACACTTCCATACGCTCCAACAATAATTGCAAAAGAATGCTTTTGATGAAACTCGTTTGGTTGCGTATGCGTAGGCCACAAACAAAAGCAGCTCTACATTGCAGCTGAAGAGGTACGGCAACTCTATGTGGACAAAAGTTCTATTCTTTTTCCATTTGCCTCCGTCACCACAGCTAGAACAAGTGCTACAATGGCTTACACTCAGTCAATCGTTTGTTTCCGTAAGTCAATACTACAAATTAATACATAAAAGTTATTGGCTTACAATACTCGTTCGTGAGCCTCTCTCTAAGTCGTTTCTGTGGAAATTCTTCTTCTTCCAAACATCTCATCTTGGCTGTTCCACGGATGATCTGATTTCTAATACTGTACTGTCCTGGCGACTCCTCAAGAAAACCTCAACATCTTCATTTCCACAACTTCCGGTTCTGCTCCCTGTCGTTCCTTCAGTGCCACTGTCGACAATCATGGCAGGCCTCGTCACTGCCTTATAAATTTTCCCCTTCATGCTAGCACGGAGGCCCCTGTCAGAGATGGGGGGCTCGACTCATATGACTTGACTCGAGTTGCCATTTTTAGGGCTTGCGACTTGCTTGCCCAAACCTTTTATAATGACTTGACTTGGGACTTACAAGTGACTCGTTTTGACTTCGACTTGAACTACTTGACAAGTCATATTGTTTCTAGTTTGAAATCTGCATCTTAACACAGTTTTTCCTTCTAGGAAGGAAAGCAAGCAAGAAAGAATAAAACGTTTTTTTTTTGTTTTTGTTTTTTTTAATTCACGCCAACTTGGCAACGCGGTCGGCGTCACTTGTTGCTATTGTGGCAAACTGCAACTCCGAGGATCATTCATTTGAATTAGTGGATTGTCTTGTCCACGGCGTTGGCAAAAAATAGGATGCCAAAACGCATGGTTTGCACCTCGCCGAATGAAAACTCCGTCTACGTCTAAGTTTATTCGTCATTATAAAAGCCACAGACAGGTGTCAGGGTCAAGTGCTGTCAAGTGCAAGTGAGGCAGTGCCTCTCTAGCACCATCTGCTGGACGTTCTCTGCACGCGAAGAGTAAAACAAAGAGGAAAATGATATTAAATGATGTTCCAGTTTATGTTTTGTGGTCCGTGCTTTCCATTGATTTCCTTTCTCCATCCAATAATGCTCAATTATCTCCTCATTCAAATATCCGAATGTGCCTGTGGAGGATGCCGGGCACCGAGCACCGCAGGCTTGTCGCCGTGCATGGCGCGATGACGTCAGTTAGGAAAGGTGGAGTTGAGCCTCTTCCTGTGTTAGACAGGAAGCACCTTTTCGTCTCTCCTTGACCCCGTGACCTTTTTTTTTTTTGCAACAAAGGTTAAGGAGAGGTGGCATACATTTCCCACGAGGCCCAATGTTTCCCGACAGTCTCAGTTTCTTCAGTTAGTAATTCTGCAGCTTCATTGGCAGCAGCAGCAGCAGCAGCAGCAGCAGCAGCTCTTCTTCTCACAGCACACTTAGCGGAGGTCTATGAAAGAGATGCTTATGAGAATTGTTTTTTAATCACACACTGTGCAGCTGCATGCTTCATCTTCCGTGTGTGTTTTTGTGTGCCTTGTTAATTGTGAGTTCTGAGAGAATCGTTTTCCACAAACTCAGCAGGTAAACGATTGCACTCCACTGCGTGTTCTTGTGCGTATTCTTCAATCTTCATTCCTCAAGAATCGTTTACTGCAAACCGAGCAGGTAAAAGGTTTCTCATGATGTCTTCTTGTGCGTGCTGCTGTTAGATTTGAAAACATTTTTGGCATTTTACCCACAAAATGTAATGGCGGCAATACTAAATGAATAGAGTTTTAGTGAACAGGAGCAATGTGAACATAACATTTGCCTGAACAATTGTAAAACAAACATTATTAACATCAGTACACCAAAAAACAGCTATAAAAGCAAACTATGATCAAATACAGAAGGGTGCGATAAGGGATAAAACAAGTGAGAGAGGAAAGAAAAGAACGCAAGCTAGAAAGGTATTGGCATGAATGTGTCTTCAGAAAAAGACAGAACTTGCAAGGACACTCACCAGTGGGTGACATCAGACGCTACAATTCGTGGCAAAAAGACGGAATATCATATCACCAAAATGTTTTAGAAAGCGCACATGGATCCAAGCTTCGAATGGCTTTGGCGTGTGTGAAGTGCCAATGGTTTGCCTAAGTTTTGAAAAATGCAAAAAGCTCTTTTGATGAGTATAGCGGCAATTGTTTGCCATTAGTCAACGATTGATTTAAGAATAGGAGATGTACTACACAAGTGGATAGTCAATGAAGCCAAACAATACGCAATTCCGATTCCGTGAAAAATATCTTCAGGGCATCCTTCACAAAAACTACCGTTAATATCGAAGCTCTTTTTGGAGTGGGTTTGGGGACGCCTTACATGGCTTGAGTCTGAATTCTTTTCAAAGCGACTTCTTTCATTTGAATTAGCAAGCAAATATTTTTGCAGGTAAAGTCGGCAAGCTCGAGACTGACGTCAGCAGCGCTCAGGCGCCTTTTCATCTCTCCTCGACCCCGTGACCTTTTCCAACCAAGGTGAAGGAGAGGTGGCATGAAAAGACGAGAGGCCCAACACAGCCTCAGTCTCCCCTGCGGCTTCATTGACTGCCGCTCTTCTCACCGGCACACTTATGTCTTCTCACGCTATACTTACGAGCAAAATGTTTATCGCACACACTGCAACTGAATGCTTTATCTTCAGCGTGTGTATTAGTGTGCGTTGTTAGTTGTGAGTTCTGACAGAACCGTTTACCACAAACTAAGCAGGCAAATGGTTTTTCTCCAGTGTGTGTTCTTGCGTGTTTCCGTAAATGTGTCTTCGAAGAGAATCTTTTACCGCAAACTGAGCAGGCAAAAGGTTTTTCTCCGGTGTGTGTTCTTGTGTGGATTCTTAAATCGATATTCTGAAAGAATCTTTTACCGCAAACTAAGCACGCAAACGGTTTCTCTCCAGTGTGTGCTTTTATGTGCCTTTTTAATTGTGAGTGGTCAATGAATCTTTTCCCACACACTGAACAGAGAAAAGGTTTTTCTCCAGCGTGTCTTCTTGCGTGTTTCGTTAAATCTCCCTTCCCTTTGAATGTTTTATCACAAAGTGAGCAAGCAAAAGATTTTTCACCAGTGTGTGAACGTGTGTGTATTATTAAAGCTCTATTCTGAGTAAATCTTTTACCGCAAACTGAGCAGGTTAAAGCTTGCTCTCGCTCATGTGTATTTGTGTGCTTTGTTAAATTTACCTTCTGAGAGAATCTTTTGCCACAAACTGAGCACGCGAAAGGTTTGTCTCCGGTGTGTGTTCGTTTGTGTATTAATAAATCTCCATTTCGAAAGAATTGTTTAGAACAAACCGAGCAGGTAAAAGGTTTATCTCCATCATGTCTTCTTGCGTGCCCTGTTAAATTTACCTTATGACGGAATCTTTTACCACATACTGAGCAGGCAAAAGGTTTTTCTCCAGTGTGTATTCTTATATGTACTTTCAACACTGACTTGCTGTAAAAGGTTTTGTCACAGAGAGAACATTTGACTCGTTTGTTGCCAGTGGGGCACGCCATGTTACCTGCAGAGTGTTTATCATCATCATCATCATCATCATTTGAAGAGTGTGAAATTTTGTTGTCATTATCTGAAAGTGGAGCCAAGAGGCCGTCTGATTGGGATTCTCCACAATGGCCTCCATCACCTTCTTCATTCTTCACACTGACATCACTCAATGGAATCTCGGCGATTACATTCTCCTCCTCTTCCTCTTTGACATGACGAGGTTCTGACTCCTGCCGCCCGAGACGAAAATCTTCACCGACGTCTTCGGGACACAGGGATCAAAACAAAACAAAACAAGAGTCAAGCTTGGCTCAGTCAGGTCTCATGTTGTGACTTTGATGTCGTTTATCTTTGCATTGCCTTCTTTCTTTCTTATATCTGTAGATTGTATTCTGAATATTTTGTTTATTTTTTAGCACAAGGCCAATTCCCATCTGTAGTCGCTGAGACATGAAGCATGTTGGCAATAGGCTAATAAATACAAACATGACTAGCACAAGCAAGCGCACGATAGCCTGATTAGTTTGGCACTGCAGAGTCGGGCGATATAAATCGCCAACAATATACCGCGAATGCTGCTTGAATTGGAAATGACTGTCGGTCAAGAAAAGCGAAGTAAATCCACTCCGAAAACCTTGGCACTGTACTTTAGCAAACACGCACTGCAGCAGATGACAACGAAGTCAACGGTGGCAAAACATCACCGACGCCATCAGCTGCACTTTTTTTTTCTGCCGAGTTCGAGCCAAAGTGGGAGCTGTCGTGACAAACACGTCCATTTGCTTGAAAGTCAACTTTAGTTATGCTAAACAACCACAGCTGCATACAAAGTGCGGTAGCCTAGGTGTAAGTAACAAATGGACGCATACAAACAAAGACCGTTAAAATCATAAATTCAAGACATGAAAGCAGGAAAGACAATCCAATGAAATATTACATTGGCTTTACCCGCCCGACTTCAGCCCCGATCCCACCGGAGACGGAGGGACGACACAGCGCTGCGGTTTCTCCTCGACCATAGTTTTTGCATTTCCTATTTACTCAGAGACCACTTGAATGTATGAGATTTTCATTTGGACAGCCTAAAACTAAACATCTTTGGTCAAATGTTGTGTTCCCAAAAACTCCAGGAGCGCCCCGTGACCCATGTTTTCGCGTGGAGGCTCGCTCGTGGCTTGAAGAAAACAAACTAGCGGTAGAGTGGGAGGACCAAGTGAACCAACCTGCTGTGCGTGACGCAACTTGAGGCTCCGACTTGCAAAGTTGTTGTCGTTGAGTCTGCGTCTCCTCTTTGGTCCCGCAAAGTTGTTGTCGTTGAGTCTGCGTCTCCTCTTTGGTCCCGCAAAGTTGTTGTCGTTGAGTCTGCGTCTCCTCTTTGGTCCCGCAAAGTTGTTGTCGTTGAGTCTGCGTCTCCTCTTTGGTCCCGCAAAGTTGTTGTCGTTGAGTCTGCGTCTCCTCTTTGGTCCCGCAAAGTTGTTGTCGTTGAGTCTGCGTCTCCTCTTTGGTCCCGCAAAGTTGCCCCTCGCGCTCTTCCTCTTTCACGCGTCTTGCACACATTTCCACAAGATGATCGAGACACTTTACAGTCACACTCGAACTCTGGTGAGCTAAAATGTTGCCTTGTGTCTCGTTGTTAGCAAGCAAGGCTAAGCTAAGCCAAGCTAAGCTAGTTCGAGCTTCAATATGCGCCGAGACACGATGGTCGAACAACTGGCGTTTGGGTCCAGTTCGGAGGAAATGGACGTAGCGCATCCACGCTTCGGTCGTCCAAGTAATTCGGAAAAGGATTATCCGTAAAACGTGTGTGTTTGCGGAAAGCGCACACTTGACTTGAGTCATAGAGTATCGCTGTATAGCAACCTCGCTTGCCGTTTGGTCTTGCCCCCCAAACATCCGCTCTCGTTTCTTCTTGTTTGTGTTTAACGTCGGTTTGCTCACGACGGTGCCACCCAATGACCTGGAATGGTGACTACATGCAACAAAAACATCTTGGTTGATTGATTAGCATCTTATGAAGGATTGGATCAGCTCAAATGTTAAGCAAGAGTTTATAAACTGGCCTGTATGACATTACAAACACGTGCATATTTATTCTGCTAACTTGCAAATTGTATGATTATGGACATTGAATATATGATCAAAATGACACATTTGATCAAATAACTTCTAGCGGAAAATAACCATGCATTTTCATTCAATTCGATTTCACATTCATTTAGCCAAAGCAAAGGATGCCAAATTGGCACCGTACATGCAGAGGACTTTTTTATTGTGTGACAGTTTCATGAGGACGTGATTGATGACAAGGACACGGAATGCACTTCCGATAGTAACATTTTGACCCCGCAACCTACAAAGAGAGGCAAGCTACACTTAGTCCCGCAGTTGCTTTTTGGGTGAATTGACTGATTTATATTTTATTCAAGTGCGGACTGATTTAACACGAGTCCACACTTGAATATGCAGCATATACGAATTTATATTGAATAACATCTGATCTTCATTTATATACAATGACACAAGTGTACTCGGGAGAAGTTCAACTCAATATCAAAATGGAATTCAGACAGGCAAGTCAAATTTTGACATTTAACGATAAAGTCAATCATTATTCAACATCTTTGTTGAACACTTTTTCAAAAACATATTTGTGCCATTGATTTGGAGTACAACTCGCAACAGTCCGTATGAATGGAGATACCCCCAAAATATTTGGCAAACATTTGATTTGTACTCATCCAACAGAAAGAGCTCTTCAGCGATGGGACATGCACGCGTCTCGTCCACGTCACATTTGGCCGCCAAAACAAACTTGGATCTTTTGAAATGGACAAATGGGCCAGGTCGTTTGTGGATGAGGTCAAAGGACACAGCCAGCTCATGTCAATCAGAGAAGAGTTGATTCCAGCCAGGACGTCTAATTCCTAGTTGGATGGGTGGTGCGTGACATGGCAGAAATGCAGACAACGTTGTCCAAATAAGTGAAGGACTGATGAAAAGCAATACCGTTGCCTCGCAAATGCATCTTGTCTCTCTTCGAGCAGGTGAGCTTGACAAAGTCTGTTACCACGGCGACCGAGTCAAAATTGCTGTTGAAAGGGACTGATCGGGCTCTCCCCTCATCTCAGTCTCAACTTCCTCCGCATTTTCACATCACCTGCTTGCCGGAAGACTCTTGTCACCAGCACACTTGTGTCTCTTAAGCTGATCCTTATGAAAGAATCTTTTGTCACACACAGTGCAACTGAAAAGTTTCTCACCAGTGTGAGTTTTTGTGTGTTTGGTTAAATTGGACTTGGACGTGAATCTTTTAGCACAAACGGAGCAGGCGTAGGGCTTCTCTGCAGTGTGTGTTCTTGTGTGCAGCTTTAAATCTCCATTTCGAGAGAATCTTTTGTCGCAAAATGCGCAGGCAAAAGGTTTCTCACCGGTGTGTGTTATTGTGTGTCTTGTCAAATTGGAGTTCTGAGCAAATCTTTTGCCACAAACTGAGCACGAATAGGGCTTCTCCCCGGTGTGCGTTCTGGTGTGTCGTGTTAAATGCGTCTTTGAAAAGAATCTTTTACCACAAATGGAGCAGGTGAAAGGTTTCTCACCAGTGTGTGTTATTGTGTGCCTTGTTAAATCGATCTTCTGAATGAATCGTTTGCCACAAATTAAGCAGGCAAAGTGTTTTTCTCCTGTGTGCGTTCTTGTGTGCGTCGTTAAACTTGACTTTCTCGGGTATCTTTTACCGCAAACTGAGCAGGCAAAAGGTTTTTCTCCCGTGTGCTTTCTGGTGTGTATTTTTAAAGCTCCGTTCTGAGTGAATCTTTTACCGCAAATTGTGCAGGGAAAAGGTTTCTCGCCATTGTGTCTGCTGATTGCGTGCCTTGTTAAATTACTCTTCATCGAGAATCGTAGACCGCAAACTGAGCACGCAAAAGGTTTCTCTCCCGTGTGTGTTCTTGTGTGCGATATTAAAGCGCCCTTCTCTATGAATCTTTTACCACAAAATGAGCAGGCAAAAGGTTTTTCTCCTGTGTGCGTTCTTGTGTGTATCATTAAAACTGCCTTCAAGGAGAATCTTTTACCGCAAACTGAGCAGTCAAAATGTTTTTCTCTAGTGTGAGTTCTTGCGTGGGCTTTCAACGCTGACTTGTGGCAAAAGGTTTTGCCACAGTGAGAACACTTGACCCGCTTTTTGTCCACGTGGCGCGTCATATGACCTGTCGAGTGTTTCTCATCGTCATCGTCGTCTCCCTCGCCCGAAGAGTGTGACGTTTTGTCGTCACCATTTGACAGCGGAGCCAAGAGACCGTCTGATCGGTTTCCTCCCCGGTGGTCTCCATCAGCTTCTTCACTCTTCACAATGACAGTCAATGGAAACGTGCCAATTTCCTCCTCCTCCTCTTCCTCTTTGATGAAGCGGGCCTCTGGCTCCACCTCCTCCACTTTGATGGGGGAGCACTCCGGATCGGGGGGAACATCTTCACCGACGTCTGCAGGACACGGGAAGACAAACAATACAAAAATCAAATTTAAATCAAATCACGGTTTAGTTGACTCATGCTTTGCTCACTCAAGTCTGGTCTTTTCATGTTGATGTTGTGAATAGCGCTGCATTTCTTTCTTGCTTTGTCTCTTTGACGGCTTTCCAAACAGCTTTTCGGGGGGTTTGACAATTGCGGCATCTGCAAACGCCCAGTTTGTGAAACGCTATCCCAGGTGGGAGAAGATCAAACAGTGAACATTTGTTGTCGTTGTTGTTGGTGGGTTTTTTTTGCCGTATCAGCTGTTAAGAAAGGTCAGATTGTTTGATATTGTGTACGCTAAAAGTGATTGTGTTCCTGACTTTGTTGATGCGCAGACATATGTACCTGTGTCCTTTAAGGCATTTATGCTGCAATTACGACATTTGCATTTCTTTTCATTTACATAAAATAAACACACACTCATATACATGCATGCGTGTTATCTTTTGCTGTTATTTGAAAACATTTGTTTGATGTCTTCTTTTAAAATGACATCAAAGAAATGACAAAAGTGCTATTCACATTGAATCATTTGGCAAATATAATAATTGGATTCATGCTGATAAAATCTGGATTGAAGCGACAACCCATTGGAATAATGGGCCGTGCGCGAGAGATTTTTTTTGCAATTTGATGTGTGACGTGCGCAGTAACTTGCTTGGCAACTTGCTCAACTCTCTTTTGTGCCTTCTGCGAAGCAATCAGCTACGAGCACGCTATTCAACACAATGGCCTGTATTGGATTCATTCAAACGTGAATGCAAAAACACACACTCCTCCAAAGTAGCCTGCCGATAAGGCAAGTTCAGTAAGTTGAGGATTCGCTGGGCAAGTTCATTCGACAATTGAGGGTTTCATCAGGCTATTTGGATATGTTTTTATGACCCCGATAGCAATTTCATGAGCTTCCCTGGCCTTTGACATTTCACTAGCTCAGCCTCGGTGATTTCCTCCGGCTGCAAAATAGGCTTGGATGACACACTGAATTGAGCAAAAAGTTGAGTTATCTTAAAAAGTTGAACAAGTATTGTTTAAATCTGCTTTGACACTGTGGGGCAAACCCGAGACAAATATGGCCCGGCCGGGGCCCTCGTCCGGCTAAACAAAGCTTCTCGCACTGACCATGGAGTCAGAGTAAAACGTAAAATATGCAGTGCTTTATTTGGAAAGTTGTACTTTTATGTGCACAAGTGCGGACTCTCCTACAAGCAAGGTAGCAAGCACGAGCTATGACTTGTGTCGGTCGGCAGTGTTGACAACTTGGTGGCATTTTTTCTGCATTTAGCAACTTTTCCAACCCCTCCCAGCAATTAGTTTTCCCAAAAAGAGACAAGGACAAAAATGACAAGAGTGGTCCTAATTTTAGCAATTTAGTCTTATTTCCTTCACAATAGAGAGAAGACGGGCCAAGAAGATTTGGCCTAATTCTCTACAGTTTCATATATTGTATGTATTAGGTGTAATTGATCATGTACTGTATTTCTAGTATTGTTTATAGGTGTAAGTTATCACTGTATCATTACACAGCACTGTAAATAATATCATACTTCCCAAGTTCCCACTTATTTGATATATTTTCGAGTCCTCACTGGGAACAGCTAATATGAGTTGGCGGTAGGTGCACAAAATTAATGTGATCATTTTTGAAGTGTACAGATGTCATTTGAATGACCCATTACAGTTTGGTTTAAAATTCGTATTTCCAAACACACGTATCAGTTTGTTGAAACAAGACAATATTCTTTCTCTAAATACAAACTCAAAGTTGAGGTTAGCATGTCGGCTTGGCCGTCAGCACGGCAAGCGTTCCACTTTCTCATGTGGCCCCTTTGCAAAACAGATTGCCCACCCCTGCTTTAGGGTATTTAACAACAACAACAACATAACATATAGAGCACAGTACAGTATTAACCATAGTCAGCTGGCGCCACGTGACCCCGTTTTTGCATGCCCCGGTGGGCGTGTCCCCTGCAGCAGTGCGGCGTGTGGTCGGTGAAACCCAGGAAATTTGGTGAGAAATGAAATTAGACTGAGGATAAGAAATAAACAAACCTGCTCCGTGTAGTGCAACTTGAGGCTCCAACTTGCAAAGCGCGTCCAGTTGTTGACTTTGTGGCTCCTTCTCCTCAGTCCTTCCACAGGGTTCCTCCTCGTCGTCTTCTGGCACACTCGCGTACATTTCAGACAATGATCACAACACTTTACACTCACTCTCGATCAGGTGCTTTGCGATGTGTGCTAACAAATAAGTCCGAAGTCTCTATGTTAGCGGTTAGCAAGCTACGCTAAGCTAGCTGAAGAAGCTTCCACGTGCACCGAGACGAGTTGATCCGGGCACGAAAATTAAACGGATTGTGTTTTGTTCCAGTCAAGAGATGGACGCACTGCATCGACGCCCCTGTGCGTTCAAGTTCGCGAAGAAGGATTTGGTGAAGCTCGAGTGGACGCTCGAGACAGACGTAAACACAGTTGCGTTGCTGCGCCGTTTTGCCCTCTTCTTCTGCTTGACTCCCGGCAGAGTGGGCACTCTGAGTGCACTGCAGCCCCCCTCACCGGTTAAGCGATGAACTCCGAAAACAGTCCAGTGGCGCTTGTCGTTGTCTGTCCCTTTCAGTCGTGAAGACGATGTTTGCCGTCAATGTTATACCATCATGGCTACATTATGCCGCCGTCCCTGTGTGACCTCTGTGATCTTTGCTGCTGTAACAATGAAAATTTCCCAACTGTGGGATCAATAAAGGCATTCTTATCTTATCTTAAAGGTCAAAGTGAGCAGGAGCTCAATCCAATCCAAGCAGACAGCCTCTTTGCTCCGCTTGATTGATTATGATTATAATTGATTATATCATAACCGTGTCAGCGAGCAGTTAGGCTCGCAGTCTGTTGCCCTGGTAACTGTCTGACCGCATTTAAATTTCAAGTCTGTTGAACCTCCTTTCTGGGCCAACGTTATGTTTAACCAAATAAGCAAAACACGAAGCGTGACACAGACGGGCAAGGTCCCTTGTTGACTATTAAAAGGGAACAAGTACATGTGTGCACGTGTCGTTTTTTTTTTAATTGTAGTAAAATACATTTTTACATCATTCACATTTCATTCACCAAAAACAGTCACTTTGTAATCTTATGATTCACTCACGCCAAGTATACTTAACACTGTGCATTATTTTTGTCCCAGTGCAGCTGACAAAAATCCCCAAATAAATGGAAACGTGCGTTGCCAGTTCTTGTTTTGAAAAGTCATTCCGATGTACGTTGTACAATTCAATTGTTCTGCCCTGGAAAATGAACGCTTCGGAGAAACTGGCAAAAGACTCACATTAATGATACCCAAGCCCATGTTGGGAGTATGTCAACTTTTGTAATAACACTCCCAATGTGGGGGAGGGCAGATACAGTACATCACACCGTGGGTCTTTTGTCATTGATGAATTTATTGATTTACCATCATAAAATGCAGTGTCGTATTTCATCTGGGCCCACAAATACACTTTGCAGCTCACCACAGTCAGTGAGCTTCTTCAGTCGAGTTACAGCTTCATTGATCACTGCTGTTCTCACCCGTGCACTTGTGTCTCGTAACGTAAGCCTTGCTTAAGAATCTTTTATCGCAAACACGGCAACTGAATGGTTTCTCTCCTGTATGCTTTCTTGTGTGGGTTGTTAAATTTGCCTTTGTCGACATTCTTTGACCACAAACTGAGCAGGCAAAAGGTTTCTCGCCAGTATGTGTTCTTGCGTGCCTTGTTAGGTTTCCCCTTACAGAGAACCTTTTATCGCAAACTAAGCAGGCAAATGTTTTTTGTCCAGTGTGCGTTCTAGTGTGTGTGATTAAACTGGTCTGTAAAGTGAATTTTTCTTCACAAAATGAGCAGGCAAAAGGTTTCTGTTCCGTGTGTGTTCTTGTGTGTCTGGTTAAATTTGGCTTTGTCGAGAAACTTTGATCACAAACTGTGCAGACAAAAGGTTTCTCTCCGGTGTGTGTTCTTGTGTGTCTTCTTAAGTTTCCCCTTACAGAGAATCTTTGACCACAAAGCAAGCATGCAAAAGGTTTTTCTCCAGTGTGTGTTCTTGTGTGTGTCGTTAAATTAGACTTCTGAGTAAATTGCTTGCCACAAACTGTGCAGACAAAGGGTTTCTCCTCTGTGTGGGTTCTCGTGTGTTTTTTCAAATTTGTCTTTTGAGTAAATCTTTTACCACAAAATGAGCACTCAAAAGGTTTCTCCTCAGTGTGCGTTCTTGTGTGTATTTTTAAGTTTTCCCGAAAAGAAAATCGTTGAGCACAAACTGAGCAGGCAAAAGGTTTCTCTCCAGTGTGTATTCTCATGTGTTCTTTCAAAACCCGCTTGGTGCTTAATGTTTTCCCACACTCCGAACATTTCCAGTGTTTTTTGTCAGTGTGACATGTCACGTCTTTTAAGTATTCCTCCTCCTCCTCCTCCTCCTCCTCCTCTTCATCTTCATAGTCATCATCATTGTCGTCATCATCGTTATCATCCTCATCTTCGTCATCATCATCATCATCAGGAGAGTGTGCTGACATGTCGTCACTATCTGATAGTGGAGCAAAGAGGCTGTCAGCTTGTGACCCTCTCCAGTGGTCTCCATTACCTGTGGTTGTCATGCGTTGCCGTTGGCTCCGGCTTCGGAGCTCCGCCCCTCTATTTTTCTCACTTTGACCGTCGTCATTATCATCACCCTCCAAATAGACAACGGTCAATGGCAAATTGGTGATGTCTTCCTCCTCCTCTTTGATGTGGGGGCTCTCTGGCTCCTCTTCTTCATCTTCTGTATTGTAGTGAGGCTCGTCTTCCTCTTTAACATCGAGGGGCTCTTCCTCCTCTTCCTCTTTAATATGGAGGTACTCTGGTTCCTGTTGATCAGGGGCAAGATCCTCAATGATGTCTGCGGGACGCAAGACAAAACATGTGGTTTGGTCAAGTTAGGCTTATATCATATGTATCAAATCAATTCCCCCCACTGAAATATCATTCAACTGATCTGAACCCTGATCTGGTTTTTAATTTTAAAAAAGCACTGCATTGTAAAATATAAACACAATGGGGCATCATTAACCCCAGAACACCAACGTTAAAATTCGTAACATCATCTCTAAAGTCGGGCAGATTTAACCCGATATAATATCACGGATAAAATTCTGTTTTCATCAATGTATGTAAAAGTACAACACTGTATGCCAAATTGGAAGTTGTCTTCTATAATTTCCCAATACAAAATATCACATAAAGAAAGAAAAAAAACAAAATCACCTGGCGTTAGTGTCCAAGGGTTAAGGTGTTTTGCCACCTGCCAAACAAGGTGATTTTAGTCAAGGAAAACTAACACAATAACTAAAGCTAAAAACATTTTACTTCATGAAATCAAATAAAAACAAAAATGCTTTCAACAACAAAACCTAACTGAAACTACATTTTACGTTTATAAAACTAAAACTAAGTATAATTTATAGCGAAAAGGGACTTTGTTTTTGTCTTTAACTTAATCAATGAGCCTTTGTGGTTGCTTTGAAATGTGGTTTCAAACATATTTATTTTGGTATTAGGCGCAAGAAGGGCGTTCAAAGAGTCGTCTGGGAGTTGTCGTCCTCTTAATGTGTGTCGCACACAAGCGACGTCAACAAGCAGCAGCCAATTAAAAAGCACCACCAGAAGACGGCGCTCGCAAATGATATGTTTGCGTGTTTGACTTTTGGCTCCCCTGCTTTTGTCATTTAACTCAGCCTGAAATGCAATGCTAGGTAAATACTGTATAGTCTTTTCTTTTTGGTGTCATACATGAAACAAAATTTTTAAAAAAAAAACAGTACACTACACTCAATGGGAATTCAAGCCACAAATCCACTATAGAAGTTGGCAACTAGGCAAACAAGGCATCCGAGCTTGATTTAATGACGGGTGTGATGAATTAAAGTTTAGAAGCAGTAGTGTGCACTACACTTATTGTAACTCAAAACCTGTGCACCCTGATACAGTACCTGTATTTGATTTGTGGATGGATGGTTATTTTCAAAACATTGTCAAAATAATATTTTTTTGTTGAATTCTCACAACACAATAAATACTACGAAATACTTTGGGTTTTTTTGGTCTTGGACATTTACATATGCCTCCCAATTGTCGTAGATCTACGTGAAACCTACGACCTGGGGTGCTTTGCTAAAAATTGAAAAGGGGCGCGACTAAGCCATTTTGAAGAAACTGCAGACTAAAGCACTTAAATGCAAGCTCAACAAACGCTTTTGTGCTCAAAATTTCCTCTTACATGCTTGTAATTGTGGCACAAATGAACGGCATACTGTAGCCACTGCCTACAGCACGCAGAATGCCCTTTGCTTCCTGATTTTTTTCTATTTTACATTTTATTGACAGTAATCAAAATTGATATTGACCACACGTCTACCGTCTATCACGATATATACTTTTGTTGAATTTGTATTGCCCAGTTCTACAAGACGGTCAAGCCAGCCGCTGCAACAATTGTTCATGCTATGCTTTATGGTAACGCGGCGAGAAGACCAATTTCAAAATACTATCGAAACCAAATAAAACATGGACATCAACTCCTTGTATGCTTTTATTCTGAAGTTGTTCCTGGTAGCGCGTGGTGACCTGGCGACTGACTGACTGTCAACGCCATCCTGAAATTCTATAATCATATTTCAATAATAGACATATAGGTGATCAATTTAACTGAATGGATAGAAGTGTTAGGAGTTAAAAAAAAACCTGGAGAATTAAGGACCATGTTGAAACAATCTTCAATTAAACATAAGGGGGTAGAACTACACACGTTTTTGGTTAATGTGGTTGGTGTTGAGCCTTTTCTGATTATCAAATAAAAATAAAAACAGAACCATAGGAGAGTAAACGGATAGAACCCGATGGAACAGCAAGCATTTGTTGAACAGTGTTGAAGATGTTGCATCATTTTCTCCGGGAAGTTCCAAATATTTATTATTGAATGTAATGTACGGACATTCATGAATATGCCATTTAAGAGCATTAAATGAACTAACCTGCTCCGCGGAACACATCTCGAGGCTGCTGGCCAACAAAGTGCTGTTGTCGACGTTGTGGCTCTTTTTCCTCTGTCGTTCCAGAAAGTTCCTCCTTACACTCCGTCGTCTTTTTTGTACACATTTTCAGACGATAATCACAACGCCTTACTCTCGCACTTGAGCTCTAATTAGCAATGTGATGCTTAGAAAGGCGTCTCTTTGTCGCGGCTAGCAAGCTAGGCTAGCTCAAGTGGCTTCGAGAAACGAGTTTATCCGGGCACGAAGATTGAACAATTTAAGTTCAGCAGTGATGGACGTCCTTGTGTTGAGGCTTCAGTGCGTTCACTTCTAATTCGGCAAGAGTTGCTAAATTAAGCTCGTATGGTTTTACATTTGAAAATAAGCAAACAAACGTTCATGGTTTAGCAGCAGTAGTAGTGCCAAGTCCACTTGGACAAATGTCCCAGGATTCTTTGCGCGTCCGTGACGCGAAGCCAGGATGAACTCAACTTCCCCAAATTAAAGACGTCGTGTTTACTAATTTGTAGTAGTACTTATTTGAACACCCAATTAAACATGTTGAACCTCTGGGACCGCCAAAACGCTTAATGTTGTTTAAAATAATCGGCGTTAGTAGGCCAAATGCTGAATGTGGATCTAATGCAGGGGAAAGGAACTCCGCTTCGTCAAGCGCCGTATTCCGTCCGTTTACCTCCTCCAACACGCTTGATTCAACTGGTCATGATCATGATGATACGCTTTACGAGGGTCATTCGATGGACAGTGTCAGGTGACTTTTTCCATCCAAAGTCTTCTTAATGTAGAAGCGTACGTTTATTTTATTTTATTGGGAATTAGCAGTTTTGATATAAAAGCTCATTGTTTTGCATTCAATTCTACAATTATTCAAAATGTCTGACTTGAAAATTGACTTAACAGCCGTACGCCAATGGCAGAAATGTGCTGGGACATTACGTAGAGAGAAGAGTTAGAAAGCGCTAAAGGAACTCATCGTGTCACATGAAAAACACGTGCAGTCATTACACACAACATAAAACAAAGGAAAACAATCAAATCAAAGTTGTTGAGAGAATATTTATTGTTCACAATAGAAATGCCTTTTGCAAAACAATGAAAAAAAAATCCTATTCAGTACTAGTACAAAAAAATAAACATAAATGGATTTGACCTTAAAGTTGAAGTCAACCCAGACATTTTTTTTTTTCAAGAGTGTGTTCTATGCAGGCTCAATAGTTGAAACAAGGCATTCTGATAAATATTGTGTTTGTGGAACAAGGGTTTATCCAGCCGTTTTAAGACATCTCCAGCTGCAACCATTTTGTCACTTGTCGACTAAAATTGACTTCACAGTTGCAACGACCAATCACAGCTCGCCTGTTTTCTGAAGCTGAGCCATGACTGGTCGTTACCTGAGCAACCGTGATGTCATTTGCAGTCGACAGAAGGGGACAAAATGTCCGCCCCTTTAGATGGCTAAAAACGGGTAGATTTTGCCGCTTAGCTCATAATGGTTTCCTCACATCATGACGTGTGATCAATTTTGAGGTGCTGACTTTTCGTTGAGACACCTGCACTCTACTTGGGCCTCATTCAGTAATAAGTGCTGAGAAATGTTCTGACTTGTAGCACAAGTGGAACGTATACGCAAAATGAGCATCAAATTCATGACACGTGTGAACTGGCCCATTTTCTTTGCTCCTGTGTAGGAAAAAAGAACAGCATATCTAAATGCGAGCACCAACATTTCAACCATAAACTTCCTCTCAGCATCCTTTAGTAGATATTTGTTGATTTGGTAAGTTTGTGTTTATGTTGTTGTACTACAACTTATCAATTGACGTTCACCAGTTTTTATGAGAGCTGCACGTTATTGGAAAAACAGGCGATATCGATATTATTGCGAAATTTTACAGGTACCGTACCTAAAGAAATGACCATTTTATTATCTAATGAAAACAACCTTTTTGAGCTAATTAATTGTAATTACCGTCGATAATGTCCAACCATCGGGTGGCGATATAAATTGAAATTTGCAAGGTCAAGTTCAGATAAAAGCGTACAATTCCAGAAGAAAATTATTGCATGTCTTTGCAATATGCATATTGCATGGGCCAATATGGCGACATCAATATTTTGTTCGACATATTGTGCAGCTCTAGTTGTTATGCAAACATTTCTGGGAATGTCTCAGACATCTCCAACAAATTAGAGACAAAATGTAATTAATTTCATCACTTATTTTACAGATTGTGTTAATAAAACTAACACACTGTACATTAAAAATAAGTAAACAAGACCACAGATTTTCTTGATGTAAACATCAAACAACAACAATTGTTGTTGTGACAAAAAAAAACCCCACCCACGAGCGACATTTGTATGCTGAAAGAAACCTGGCAGGATTCCTCTCACTGCACTTTATGTACGTTTTTAACATGCTTCTTCAAGTGTCCCGACTGTGTAAAGTGTTTAGGGCAATGTGGGCAAGAATGTGGTTTCTCTCCCGTATGGATGTACTTGTGTCTTTTCAGGTTGTTCTGGTCGAAAAATCCTTTGCCACAATACGGGCACCAGTGCCTTTTCTCCCCACTATGCCACCTGAGATGCGCGTTGAGCTCTACACTCCTTACAAACTTCTTTTCACACAAATGGCAGTGGAATGGTTTCTCCCCTGTATGGGTTCGTATGTGGGTCTCCACGTCTCGCTTTGTGAAGAATGCTTTGTTGCAGAGCTGGCAGACAAAGGGCTTGTGTTTGCCATGGACCATCTGCAGATGTTTGTTGAGGCCAAAGCCATAGACAAAGCCCTTCCCGCACTGCTGGCAAATATGCAGCCTGCCATTGCGATGAACTGTGCCGTGCCGTTTCAGACCCTTGGCGTCGGGAAAGCTCTTCCCGCAGTGTGAGCAACGGAACGGTCTGTGACCGCTATGGAGGCTGACGTGGCTCTCCAGGGCAGCGGCGCTGCTCAGAACACGGCCGCATTGCGCACACTGGTTCTTCAGCAGCTTCTTGCCGGCGGCGGACCGCGGCTGCGCGCCCGGCGCTTGCGGCCGCGGCGCTTTGCTGCCTCGCGCTTTCGGACGAGTGCAAACGCTTGGAGGAGAACGTTTGCTTGCCGTTTTGTCATGATGGCTAAAGACCTGCTTCGTTTTCTGTGCACCATCCTTAGCTTTTGCTGCTTTGGCTAATTTCTTTGCCTTCCGTGCCTTCACGTTATTTTCTTGCACAGGAGACCTTTGACTTAAACTCGACTTCTTGGCAGCGCTTTCTCCAGCACCATTTTTTGCCAATTTCGGTGACCGAGCGCTTGGGGAAAACCTTTCCCCAAGTAACCAAGTGGATTCTCTTTTGGGGGTTTGTTCTCCTTTGGAGAAGTTGCAACTCCTGAGAGTGTCCGAATGGCAAGGTTTAGGTCTGGGATCATTTTGAATGAAACTGGACTCAGTCTGACCGACAGGAGGCAACTGGGACTTTTGGGGGCGAGTATGATCTTTAGTCAATGTCATGTTTGAAGGAGAAGGCAAAGTCTTTTCATGGGCACACAGGTCTGGAGGACAATTTGAATGGGTCTTTTTAACATTGGCACGTTCTTCGGGAGGGGGCGACCTCTTGCGACTCTCGGCTGGGTATTTCGTCTTTAAACGAGGGTCGCCGCCCTGAGTGGCACTTGACTCGGGACACGCAGTTGCAGCTTTCCACATTATTGGGCTAACCTCATCTTTACTCGCGCTCGGCTTTCCAGCGACGGCAGCGGGACGTGTTGTTTGCGCAAGACAACGTTTCGCTTCAGGAAAACTCCGATGAGAATCCCCCAAGTTTTCTGCGGAATCTCCTGTTTTCACAGAGACAACATTTTTGGTGCATGGGTTGGATGTCAAACCACTAAGCAGGCTTAACGTTGTCCTTGTCATGTCAGTTGTGCCTGAAGTTGAAGTAGAACGTGGACATGTCCCCGATTCAGATGCTTCGCACGCAGAATCTTCTGTCGGGCTCACGCGGGTGACTTTGCTTTCGGCGTGCGGCAGAGGGTCGACAACTGATGTGCTGTCTGTAGTGTCTAATTTTAGAGAGAGCCTCAACAAGCTTACAATTGGTTTTCGGGGGATAACAGACACAGGCTCAAATGTAGTCTTACTTTCAGGGTAAGCCATGTTTGTGCCCTGCTGATTGCCGAGACATATTTTGGATGAATCCGTTTGTGTCGGCGGCCCCCCGGGACTCGCGGGACTGGCTGTGTTTGTTGTGCAAACAGGGATAGGCTCCCGGGCACACTGCACTTCCGTTGCACTAACGTTCTCTGATCTCGGCTTCTGGGACCTTTCGGGGACATACATTGTTTCTCTAAGAGGCTGTGGGTTTGCTTTTGCTCTTTTGGCCTGTGAGCGCGTTTTCAAGTGAAACCCGAGACGGGCAAAAAAGGACTTTCTACGTGAGTCGCTCCTGTGATCGATACTGGTCCCTTCACACGAACTTTGGCCATCTGCAGACTCATTGCTCGACGTCTACAACACAAGAAGACGGCGTGTTATTCATTTCTGTTGTATCATGCAGAAAGAGTTACAGCATTATCAGTAATGACTTACTTAGAAGATGAATAATAATAATAATAATGCATTCGATCCATCTAGCGCTTTTCTGCACACTCAAAGACACATTACAATGGCTACATTACTCATGCACTCACACATTCACGCTCTGGATAAGATTACATTTGTACTAGCCATTGAACTGATTACTTTTACAGGGTTTCTGCAGGTATCTGAAAATGACATTCAATACTTTTTAGAGCCGTGTTTAATGCAACTTCAAACACATTTTCTGCCCACATCCTACCGCATGGACGCACACGCGCACGTGCATACCTGTACGGCTGTCGGTCGATTACATTTCTAAATCATAAATCCAGATTTCCAGAGTTTAGGCCTAAAGCGCCCGGCTCAACGTCTCCCCAAAAGCTATGGGCGACCATAGAATGACCCTCTTAAACCTGAGCTTCACCCACAAAATCAACACCTCCCAAATAATTGATATCTCAGCCCCTGTAGCAGATACAAACATCATTCCAAAAGAATTTGAGAGCTTGGACATGTGGCGTTCACACAAGGCCTGAGGCTATTATTATTTAATGATTCAAATCAAATGTGTATATTTTTCATGCTCTTGTTCATTGCTAAAAGTGGACAAATGTTAAGCTAAATACACGTTTTTTTGAAAACTTGATTGATACAGTCATTTTAAAGTAGTTTGTAGATAAAGTTTTTTTTATGTCAAAAAGATATACTACACAATTAACAGGAGTGTAAAACATTGAGTCCAATTTTTGTTGAAGAACAGTACATTTTTCTTTTCAAACTAAGAGCAAATGAATTAGAACATGAAGGAACTGATGGACTCCTGTCCATTTTCTACGTTGTAAATTACAACTAGTCACCAGACGCCACAATTATATATTTTATCATATTTATTTTTGCTAAATTCTGTTATACTGACTATATTTATATCAATGTAATGCCATTTGTGACGCTGCTTTCCTGCAAACGAGTCAGAAATAAGACCAATGACGTTACACAAGCTACGGTCAAGAGCTGCTGATTCAATTATGCCCCAGATGGAAAGAACAAGTGACAAGCTGGGCTCTCTACGGGCACCCCTTTGAGAGCTGTGGCGACCTAGCTTGGTGCTAACTGCCAATCCGCAGCCTACCAATGGTGTTTTCATTTAATGAATGCTCATGGACATTGTCTTGAATGCTTCTTAATGCCATTTGAGGCCTTACATTTCACAAAATCCATTTCATGACTTGCAATGCTTTTCAATGACCCGCAGGAAGCCTGTTTGAGACTAAGGGTAGTGACTTGTGCATTACCTTTTTGGTGTCTTGAACTACAGGCGTCACTGCCAACTGTGCAAGGAACTGAGTTTTGGTCATTTGTGAGTGAGGTTCATGGAGGTCCTTGGTGATGGGGGTTAATTGGAAAGGATCGCAAAAGTCATTTGGTGAAACAAAATCCTTCGGTGCATCGTTGATGACTTTGTCATCCGGAGTGACAGTCTCACATGCTTGGTCAGATACAGGCGAAAGCTCGGCCTTGTCCGAGTCTATGGTTGTTTTCACCAAAACCGGTTCCGACACGTCGGAAGATATAGAGGGTGGCGAAGCAGGGGGTGGTGCCTCTCTCAAAATGGAGCTTGGCACTGCCTTCTGAGATATTGAAGAGACATTTGAAGTCCCAGCAACAAACATGTCTTTTGATTTGGGACACGCGCCGGTCGATACCGCCGGCACAACCGATGGACAGACTATGGTTTTTGATGCCCGGTGATTGATCGAAGATGAGGTGCTGTCTGGTGGGACGACTTCGCATTCCTTTTCAGACGAACGCATTTGTGAAACCAAAACGGATCCGGTGGTCAATCCCGGATATGACAGCCTTTTTATTCTAATTACTGGAACGGATGGCAAAGAATTTACTGCAGCATTCACCGTTGACCAAGTTGCTGCTTGCTCCCCAGGAGTCATTTGTGAACTTTCACAAACGCTCGTTGGCTGTGACAAGCGCCGCTCCGGTTGCGGGGATGACAATGGGCAGGTTAACGGTACACTCTCAGCTACCAACGCTGCTGGCTGTTCCCCAGGAGTCATTTCTGAACTTTCACCAGCGCTTTCCGCCGGCGACGACCACTCCAGTTGCAGGCATGACAACGGGCAGACTATTTGTACGCACTCGGATGACAACGCTGCTGCGGTTTGTCCCGCGGGGGTTATTTCGGGACTTTCACAAATGCTCGCGGGCCGCGACAGACATTCCGCTTGCGGGGATGACAACCGGGATAAAATAAACGGCGTGTGCGCGGTTAACAATGTTTCCCTTTCATCCGCGGTCACCTGAGCACCGGGGTTCGGGTGCCGTGATGACGACATCGCGACGGCTGGTCCGACTGAATTCTGGTTCGTAGGTTCAACAAGTGCCTCGCACACTTGCGGTTGGCTTGCCACATCATCTGCACTCGTACGAATTATTATCGTGATTTTTTTGCACGGGGCCGGCGGGTCTGAGCTTTGTTCTGTTGGGCTGATCGTTGCTTGAGACATGGCAAGGGGAGCGGCTGCTGTAGAGGTCACCCCATTTCTCCTTTGAGAAAGTCCAGCGGAGAGTGAAGATGCTAGTGGTGTGCACTTATGTTGGGCAGCAGCAACTGTTGACACAACAGCTGAAATCTGCTTTGGGGACAGTGGGGCAATCGTAGCTCGTGGATTAGTGCATGGCGATTTGGAAAAAACAAAGATTTTTTTGGGGGCCAGGTCCGAGCCCGCCGTTGTCTCCAACGGTTCCGCCGATATACTCGCGGGAAGGGCAGTGCGCCGCTCAAGTGATTTGCTTGCTGTAGCGGTCAACAATGACGTCGGTGTCACGTCAGAAGATTCAGCGACGCGCTTTGGTTGGGGCACTGTCGAAACGCTCACGAGAGACTGAGAATCGCTGGATTGTGTTGCACAAGTGTCAAAAAGCGTCTCATTTGTTGACGCCTGTTCTGCGCCATCGCCACTTAGACCGGTGGTTGCTGGCGACTGTGATGCCAATGCTTGGGGAGGTAGCGGCGATTGCGCAACAGATGGCAGGGTAACCACAGAGCGAGTCCACTGCTCTGGGGCCGTTGCCCTTTCTTGCGCGGAGGTACGATTGTTGGACTGATCCATCGCTTCGACGAGCAGCATGGCATCCCGCAGCATTGCCGAGCTTTGATGCATCCCGAGCGGACGCAATAGCGCTTGTGGTGATGAAGGTGCTGGACTACGAGACGGATTCTCGGCTTCATCGTGCGATGCGCCATCAGCGACAGTTGAAGCTAACAAAAGTGTTCCCTTTGGGGACTTTGGCAGGTGTTTCACTTTTTCTGAGGGTTGTTTTCTTTTATTTCTGCTTTGGTTTACTCGCACCTCTGCTTCCCGCTTGGTCTTCTCTTCCACCAAGCCGCATTTTATTTGCTCTCCCGGCGCTTTGTCCAGAATTGTTGGCCGAAGGTTTTGTTTGCGGATCGCCCTTTGGTCAAATGACGGCGGCTTCATTTGAACCCGTGACGCCTCCGACTGCCGAGTGCCCAATGCAGCTAATCTTTGACCAGCGTCGGATGCCACTTCCATGTTGTCATTTGTTGTCGCATGGACGCTATGGTAACTGACTGCCTCTATTGACTGATTCGGTGCCACGTGTAAATTGCGGTCCTCTTCCAAACTAGGGTGAACTGTGGTCACTTGAGTGCCCTGGCTTTTCTTGAGCGCTTTCTTTGAACATTGCTGGTCAATCTCAGGGCCTTCGGTTTCATTTGCACACGCAGATGGTGCTGGAGGATCTAGGAAAAGTACATGGGCAAATCATAAAAGGGACTTGAGATTGATAAGACGTTTAGAGTTTGTAAACCTTTTCAAGTACGACTTTAAAATGTCTGTCAATATTCTCAGTCCGTTTTTACTTCTCACCTGCAAGTGCACACAATAGGTTTCTGCTGACAACAGTGGGTTCCGAATCCTTTCAAATAAACAGAAGAAAAAATAAATATTACATATAGTTTTAGAGCAAGACACAAACAACAGAAAATAGTCAAGTCATTTTTACTTTATAGAGCACCAATTCATGGAAAAGGTGAAGCAAAACCTAAACAACTCAAGCCTTATTACAACTCACTCACTAGGACCGACTGCTGTCATGCCAGAAATACAGCGGTACCTCTACTTACGAACGTCTCTAAATACGAAATTTTCAAGTTCGTCATTCGCCCCTCGGGCCATGAGGTGCACCGATAGTTTGACGTGAATTACAAACGAGAAAAGGAAAAAAAAGGAGAAAATCGGGTTTTTCTGTCCATACAAATGAAGCAAGAGATAATAGAAAAGTATGAAAAGGGGATGCGTGTGGTTGATCTCGCCAAAGAATATGACCGTAATGTATCGACAGTCGCCACGTTATTAAATCATACATGTTTTGATGCATTTTTATGCTTTATAAAACATTTATGTATGAATATTGGGGGGCTTGGAACGGATTAGGGCATTTACATGGAAAACACGTCTCTACTTACAAACTTTTCTACTGAAGAAAGTTCTTCCAGAA
This sequence comes from Filicampus tigris, assembly GCF_054856515.1. Taxonomy (NCBI): domain Eukaryota; kingdom Metazoa; phylum Chordata; class Actinopteri; order Syngnathiformes; family Syngnathidae; genus Filicampus; species Filicampus tigris. The sequence continues at coordinate 855,024 of NC_141219.1, forward strand.
CCAATTAATTTCGTAAGTAGAGGTACCACTGTAGTCACACCTCAGCAATTACACAGAGGTTTGTTTAAAAGGTTGAATACAGAAAGAATACATCCAACATATAAATAAACTGTAAGCATGCCAAAATGTGAATGTAGCCAAGTGACAAAAGATACACTTTATTAGTTTGGAGTTCCTTCTACAGCCGGTTCGGAATGAATGATTTGTGACTTAGGCTACTGCCCACCATAAATGCCACCAAAAATACGGTAACCGTAAAGCACTTTGAATTGTCCGGTGTACAAATTTCACTCTTGAAATGTGCTTGCCTTGCCTTGCGTCCAGATGTACACTGGCGGCCGCTGTGATATCCAGATCAACACAGCGTTTGAACAAGTTGTCGACTTTTTGCTACAGGACATGTACGCACCTCGTGTTTTGAAAGTGAAACTGTCGGGCTTGAATTTCCTTCTTTTGCAGCGTCATCATCGTGGTTGTTGAGCAGGAGGTACAACGTTTCCTCTTCATTACATTGTTTGCCTTCTTCATTTATGACTTGCCCCACTGGTTCCACTAGCAGAAAAAGCTGGCCAAGGTCTGCAAACATTTACACAAAGACAAAATGAATATTCTTTAGTGCATGGATCATATCACCGGAACAAGGTACAGTGGCTAGGGAAAGTATTCAGACCCCTTGGAATTTTTCACTTTCTGTGTCATTGCGGCCATTTGCCAAAATCCAAAAAGTTCATTTTATTTCTCAATGTACACTCAGCATTCTTAATCTTAACTTGAAAAATCTGAAATGTAGACATTATTGCAAATTTTTGAAAAAAGAAAAGCTGAAATATCATCTGGTCAGACGTATTCAGACCCCTTGCAGTGACCTACATATTTAACCCATCAACCCATTAAGGATGGGAGTGCACAACCGTCTTTCTACCCTTAAAGCCTGGAGAGCATATACGTCATTTTCTTTTTTTTTTATTCAATATTTCTTCTCTTAACCAATGAAATGCATCATACTATACACGTGACGGTGTCATGAGCCCGCAGAGGATGTTCTGGAATTCTGGAATTGGAGTCATAATGGCGGACGCCATCGAACGCGGGAGCTTTGAAATGAGTAAGGGCAGCGATATAGACGATGCGCTTGTGGACTTTGAACCAGTGGAACCAGTCGAACGTGATACGATATGGTTCGTAGACAATGACGATATCGACGTCTTTGTAACAAAATAGAGAACGGTAATTACCACTTAATTTTTATAATTAAAAATAGTGCTTCTCTTACACCGACACTTTATTTTTACATCTTGGATTGAAACAGTAAAGTTGGAATAAACTCGGGCCTGTGTTAAAGACACATTTCCAAGGTCTCAAAATCTTTTGGAATTACAATATGTTTCTGTCTGCTACAGGGGCTAAGATATGAATGATTTTGTAGGTGTTGAATTTCTGGGAAAACTTCAGGTTTTCAAGGGTAATTCCAAAGGCGACCGACGGTTTTGGGGAGCTGTTGAGCCAGGCGCTTTAGGCTTTAATGGGTTAATAAGGCCAAAAGCGCCTGGCTCAACACTATTATTATTCTTACACATCCTCCGTTCTGTTACAAAGACGCCAACATCGTCATTGTCTACAAACCATATCATATCACGTTCGACTGCTTCCACTGGTTCAAAGTCCACAAGCGCGTCATCTATATATCACTTCCGTTACTCATTTCAGAGGTCCCGCGACCGCGGCCTCCGCCATTATGACTCGGAGGAATTCAGGAGCATCCTCCGCGGGCTCACGACACCGTCACGTGTACATTCTGACGCATTTCATTGGTTAAGAGACCGAGAATTCAATAATAAATAGAAAATGACGTATACGCTCTCCCGGCTTTAAGGGTAGAAAGACACAACGGCGCTCCCGGCTCTAGTGGGAGAAACGCGGTTCTGCGCTCCCACCCTTAATGCGTTAACTCACATGCTGGCCATTTCTTCTGATCCCCCTTGAGATGTTTCTGCTCCTTTATTGGAGTCCAGCTGTGTTGAATTCAACTGATTGGACTTGAGTAGGAAAGGCACACACCTGTCTAGCTAAGACCTCACAGCTCACAGTGCACGTCAGAGCAAATCATCCAATCGTGAGGTCGAAAGGGCCGCCCGCGGAGATCAGAGACACAATTGTGGCAAGGCACACATCTGGCCAAGGTTACAAAAAAATTTCTGCAGCACTCACAGTGGCCTCCATAATCCTCAAATGGAACAAGTTGGGGACGAGCACAACTTTTCCTCGACCTGGCCGTTCTGCCAAACTGAGAAATCGTGGGAGGGAGAAGAGAGCCTTGGTGAGAGAAGTCAACGAGAGCCCAAAGATCACTGTGGCTTGCAGTCGAGAGATGGGACGGAGAAAGTTCCACAAAGTCAACTGTCACTGCAGCCCTCCCTCCACCGGTCGGCCGGGGCTTTATGGCAGAGTGGCCCGACACAAGGAAGCCTCGCCCGCATTGAGTTTGCCGAAAAACATATGAAGGACTCCCAGACTATGAGAAATAAAATTCTCTGCTCTGATGAGACCAAGATTGAACTTTTTGCTGTTAATCGTAAGCGCCTGGTATGTTTGGAGAAACCCTGGCACTGCTCATCACCTGCCCAATACAATCCCGACAGTGAAACGTGGTGGTGGGAGGGAGCATCGTGTTGTGGAGGTGTTTTTCAGCTGCAGGGACAGGACGGCCGGTTGCAATTGAAGGAAGGACGAATGCGGCCAAGTACAGAGGAAAAGCCCTTCCAGAGTGCTCAGGACCTCACACTGGGCCGGCCCAAGATTCACCTTTTCGACAGGACAATGACCCCAAGCATGCAACGAAAATAACAAAGGAGTTGCTTCACAGCAACTCTGTGACACTTCTTGGGGCACAGAGTTGTTGTGAAGCCATTTTAAAATGAAACCGTTTTAAAACCTGAAAAGGTGTGGCCTTTGCCACCCAAATCTTGCAACTGGAATTGTGACTGCATAATTTACTAGAAAATTGGCTCTTGGCATGTAATCGCCCGGGTTGCCAAAATATGGCAGTCTCTTACGGTTTTGAAAAATGTATTCTACACTCTGTGTTAACAAAATTTGTTCAACTAATTATCACAGACAAAAAGAAGGGCTTTAAGATATGTGCCTCTTCTCAAAATCACACGTACAGTATGTAAGTCAATATTCTTCCTTTACGGAAATATAATCAATGTAATAATAAATAAGCCTGGTTGTGTGCGATATTGTATCAGGGTTAAAAGTATTTCCGATTATTTGAGCTGTGAATAAACACAGACCACAATGTTGTATATTTAAGTTCTTGGTTTTAACAAACATATTTGCCATTATGTCCGTAAAAAAAAGTACAAACAAAGGCTCACAGTTCATATATGGGGATGATTAATGGGTCCCTTTTCTACATCATACCTTAATAGAATCAAACGCTATCATCATTTCTGGCGAATCTTTGCAACCAAATGTAGTTCATATTTAGTTGGCAGAAATCTTTAACTGGTCTCATTCTCCTTTTGACGTTTTCAAGCACTGCGGTATTCGGGAAAGACGTTTCTGGTGCACGTCATCAGGATGGAGTTAAACGTTGCTGGGAAATCATGGCTGCTTCAAAAGCTCTTGAATGTGGAAGGCAACGTGCACATAGGAACATGATGTTCATGGAATTGTTGGCGTTGATCTCGGAATAATTGCAAATCTTTGTCGTACAACCTACGGCTCATGCTTGGCTCATACTTGGCTGTCGTTGTTCGCCAAAGCCAATAAACAACGGATACAACGTCACGGCGCTCCGTACAAAGACCCCAACGAGGGTCACACTTAAGCGAAAGTACTCACGTCTAACAAAATGAGTTTCACGCATAGTTTTGAGAGATGAAGCATCGCATACTTTTCTGTAGCATTTTGAGAAGGCTACTAGCATGTCAACTCACCACATTGAACGGCTGAATCCTGCATCGTCGAAAGGCTACTTTGACCAGAGTGACTGATCGCAAAGGTTTTCGCTTCCGCCTTTTGTCTGCATGTAGTTTTGAGGGCCTCGTTCTCCGCCTTCAGCTTGGATATTTCAGCCTTTAATTCGACAACCACCGTTTCAAAAAGTTTGGTAGTTTCCGCGATAGTGCTTTTCACCAGAACCTCCATAAAGGAGGCGTACTTTGTCTGAAAGTGGTCCGTTGACATGGTGGCACGTTATCCTTTCGCTTGAGTTCGGAAAAACGGCTCCACTTGGCACGGTTGGCTTCGTCGAAATGCGGCGTGCGTGACATCCGTCTTCAAAATGGCTGCCAGACGTTTAAAGCCCTACGTCACATTTGCTCCTAGTCTTTGTTTATTGTCAAGTAGGTGGCGCAGTACCGCCACCTACTGTGCTGGAGGGAGTGTGGTCGCCTATGCCTGCCTACTGACACTGCCCGATGCCTATATGACAGTACAGCAGTTGCCTACTTCCTAATATTGGACTTTCGTGAAGTATCTGGAATCAGGGTTGGGAGGGTTACTTTAAAAATCTATTCTGATACAGATACTAGTTACCTGTGTGCTGTGTGTGACTTTCCCTGCGGCCAACGGGTACACGCTTTGAACAGTCTGATTTACAAGCCCACTTAAGATAAATCAATTAAATTTCCATGATATTATGTATCATTCTGGAACGAAGCTTCCTTCGGTCTTCTTCCAAGCAGGGACCCCTTATAAACTTAGTCCGTTGACAACTTTTTTCCCGTTGCGATTGTGGGAGGTGTTCCCGCACCCTCTAACACAGCAACAGTTTACCAAATTTCGAGACAGTATTTCGGCCGCCTAAATATGACAATCAGTCAGAGAGAACACCGCGACAGAGTGCGTCTTGCGTTTGTGCGCTGACACGAGTGTAAACAATCATCCCGAGACATTCAAAATGGCGGATACGCCGACGATGACGCCGCCGATGACGCGACATGCACGACCGCTATTGGTCACTTGCCCGTGTAACAAGAAACGACGCAGCAAACGTTTAATCTCTGTTGGAGAATCTCACAGACTCACACTGCACATTGCTTGACAAATGCGAAGCGAGTTCAAGGCTTTTGCTCTGTTTATATTCAAATACGATTCATGTACTGTTCTTTTCTCGTTTCTTTCCTTTTATGCAGCACCAAACGACATCACGCATTAGCCTTAGTAAAGTGCTCAATCGAGAGATAAAAATAGAGCATCATTATCTTTTGTCATTGCACAGTGTAGTTAGTTTCTAGTTAGAAGCGGGTGATATGTTTTGAACTGTGCTTCAACATGTACAGGGGAAAGTTCAGGAGCCTTTTGGATCCGTTCTGAAGGGGATTACCGACAATTCACTGCTGTACGCCAGTCTACTGGGTTTTGAAGGGTCGCATGCTCCAAGCAGACCAGCAGAAACTCATCCATGCTTTTGTCTCCAGTAGACTTGATTCTCGTAACGGTCTTCTTACTGGTCTCCTTCAAAAGAGCATCAGACAGCCGCAGCTCATTCAGAAAGCTGCAGCTCGGGTTCTGACCACAAAGAGATCGGAACGTGTTACTCCGGTTCTAATGGCTTTACACTGGCTCCCAATTAGCCGTGGAATAGTTTTTAAAATTTTACTACTGGTCTATAAATCTTTGAATGGTTTGGGTCCTGAAGACATTCATGAAATGCTGATTGAAGATAAACCCTGTAGAGATCTGAGATCCGGTCAATTGGTGGAGCCCAGAGCTGTAAGTAAACATGGCGAAGCGACATTTAGCTGTTATGCTGCACACCAACAGAATACGCTGCCAACAGAAGTGAAGTCAGCCCCGAGTGTAAAAAGACAGCTTTTTTTCTCATACCCTAAAGGCCCTCTAAACAATTTTAAATCATGTTTTTTTTTTCATTTCTATATTTTAAAAAGCTTCTTTTATTTAGAACCCCTCTTTTATTTCTTTACTTTGAAATGTTTTTAACGTTTTCTCTTAATGTGTTTAAATGTTGTCAACATAAATTCTGGTCATTTTTTGTAAGCTTACTGTCTTCTGCAAATCTTCATTCCTCTCCTTTCCAGCGCATGACTCCTCCACCTGCTCCCTGCTTTGACCGCAGATAACAATGCCATCTGCAAACACCACGGTCCATGGGAATTCCAGTCTGACCTCATCTGTCAGCGTAGCCATCACTATTGCAAAGAGGAAGCGTCTTAGAGCGGATCCCTGATGCAGCCCAACCTACAACTTTAACTCCTCTCTCACACCTACAGCACACCACTGTTCTTCCTACCTGGTTATTGTGAGGAATGATGAACATGGTCGTTGTCTTCACCTACAGTACCCAAATAACTCGCAATTTCAAAAAGATTGGTGACCCCCAAATCAAAGCAATTTAAATGTTTACAAGAGTAAAGATCGTAGTTTGACAAACCAACCCGCAGATAAGGAGAACGCTTTTCTCACGTTTGAACGTGATTTCCTTTATTTCAACAGTGATGCAATTAGCCATCCTAACAACACTGCGTATCTACATTTTCTTTGGCACCACTTAAGGGCTAATGAAGAGCAAATAAACTAAGCTCCATGACTGTTCTTGCAATGACATGTGCAGAGTCATCAACGTTCACACAGCGAGAGAAAAGGAAAAGCTGAGCCTTCCAATTTTCGAAACCAAAAACAGTGGGGAAAACAAGGCATTTTTTTAATGAAAAAGTGCAGAGCATGAACCCAAGTGGTCGTAAAGCAGGTCCTTTGTAGAGCCAGCATCTGCTGAAAAGTGACTATGGGTTAGAAAGCGTCAGTGATTCCCAATTGTAACCTAGACTGAGAGTCTTCTGCTGCTTCACTGGCTGCTGCTCTTCTTTCACCGGCACATGTTTCTTTGTCTTCGGCGTGCGTTCTTGTGTGCATTCTTAAAGATGACCTTCGAGAGAATGATCTGTCACAAACCAGGCAGAGATAGGGCTTCTCCCCGGTGTGCGTTTTCATGTGTTGAGTCAAATTTGAAGGCGCACTGAAACTTGAGTTGCAAACTGTGCAGGTGCAAGGTTTCTCGCCAGTGTGTGTTCGTGTGTGCATTGTCAAACTTGCCTTTTTAGAGAATCTTTTACCACAAATTGAACAGGAAAAAGACTTTTCTCTTGTGTGCGTTCTTGAGTGTATTATTAACTCTCCTCTGTCAATGTATCTTTTGCCACAAACTGAGCAGGCAAATGGTTTTTCTCCATTGTGACTTCTTGTATGTGTTGTTAAATTTGCCTTTAAAGAGAAAATTTCACCGCAAACTGAGCAGGTAAAAGTTTTTTCTCCGGAATGTGTTCTTGTGTGTATGTTTAAATCTCCATTCTGACTGAATCTTTTGCCACAAACTGAGCATACAAAAGGTTTCTCCCCTGTGTGTGTTCTTATGTGCGTTGTTAATCCTGTCTTTAAAAAGAATCTTCTACCACATACTAAGCAGGCAAAAGGTTTTTCTCCATTGTGTCTGCTTCGTGTGTGAGTTGTTAAGTTTGCCTTTAAAGAGAACCTTTTCCCACAAACTAAGCAAGCGAAAGGTTTTTCTCCGGTGTGTGTTCTAGTGTGCCTTGTTAAACCGGTCTTTAAAAAGAATCTTTTTCCACAAACTAAGCAGGCAAAGGTTTTTTCTCCATTGTGTCTGCTTCTCGTGTGCGTAGTTAGACCTGCCTTTAAAGAGAACCTTTCGCCACAAACTGAGCAGACAAAAGGTTTCTCTCCTGTGTGTGTTTTTGTGTGTCTAGTCAATGAGAACTTGTTGGAAAACATTTTACCACAGTGTGAACATTTGAGGAATTTCTTGTCAGTGTGATGCGTCATTTGACCTTTAGAGGGTTCCTCATCGTTACAAGAGTGCGACCTTACGTCGTCACCTTCTGATAGTGAAGTTAAGAGGCCATTTAATTGCGATCTTCCGTCACCTTCTTCACGCTTCACAACACCAGTCAAAGGAAACTTGGTGATTTCATCCTCCTGATCTTCTTCTTTAATGTGCCAGACCTCTGGCACTCCTTCATTTCTCAAGTGAGATAAATTTGGCTCCTCCTCCTCCTCCTCCTCCTCCTTGATTTGGGGGTACTGCTGCTGCTCAGGACAAAGATATTTACTGACGTCTGCAAAACAAGACAAACACACATGATTTGGTTAACTTTAGCTTCGCTCAGTCAAGTCTCATGTTGAGACTACGATGTTGTGCATCATTGTTTAAACATGCTGTTCCCACGGCCATGTGCTGTTTGCAAAGAAAATTGAGCCTCCGTTTTTGAGGGTCTAAACCTGGGCAAATACTAATGATACTTTACACACAAAAGGCCTGGCAAAAACATTTACATTTTAGAGGGTTATTCTCCGATGTGCCAGTAGCCCAACTTGGCCAGGGTTTTGAGGTCCCTTAATAGCCGCTCTCGTATAAATTATGACTGCAAAAAACAATTGTTTTTGTAATAGATTATTTTTGGGGGTTTGGTCTGTAACATGTCAGAAAATGTAAAATGCAAAAATGTGAATCATTCTTCAAAGTAAAATCTGATTGCAACTGTGTTATTTTGTTTGAACACAAAGACAGTCTGTTTTCAAGAACGGCTACAGAAAAATCAACAAACATTTACTTTTGAGAGGCAGGAATCAGAGGATTTGGATTATTTTAAGATGAAAATGGCTCAAAACGATTAAGCAATTATCAAAACTAGTTGTCCATTAATTTGATGATTGATCAATTGTGGAATTAATTGACTAACTTTGACACATCTACATGCAATGTAGTACACAATATATTCAATGTGTAAAAAAATTATTTGTGTCGATGTATGGCATTAATTGTGATTGAAAACACAAGTTAATCAGGAATATTCGAATGAATTACTTGCACATATGTGACTTAATTACTAACAGTACCACCTTAGCAAAGTAGTTATTAAACAAGTGAGAGGAAGTGCACAAACCTGATCTGTGTAACACACGACGAGGTTGTTTGAAAACAGCGTTCAATCTTTGTCCATCGAGCTCTTTTGACGGATAAAGTTCCTCCTCGTACTCTTTTTCTTTCACGCTCTTTGCACACATTTTCACACGACAACAACAGCACGTTCCGCTGAGCGATGTGTTGCTAACAAAAGCTTGCCTCGACTGTATTGGCAGTTAGCATCTTAGCGAAAATAGGCTTAAGATAGGCCGAGAAGCTTTAACGTGCACCAAACGGACACGAAAATTGAACTCATGTTTCAGTCCAGTAAAGTAGAGATAGACGTCATGTGTCAAGGCTGCAGTGCGTCCAGTACTAACTCGGGGACAATTACTTAGTAAAGCTAATTTGGTATCATAAAGAATGCGGAAGTATATCTGACTTGAAAGTAGTACGGCAACGCTACTTGGACAAACTACGTGCCACGTTTACGAACCCGTGAATCCTTTAACGGTAATAGTACACAGTTCCTGTCAGCGAGCACAGCGATTGTCTAATCATTTGGTTGACTAAGAACGGCAAAAATTCCTATCACCACACCTCTTGTTTTAACCGATGTAACCCTATACATTCATAGTGTGGAAACAAATACAACACAATTAAACAGAGACACGGATGCATACATGTAACCTGTTACAAACCAGTAGGAAAGGTTGACCCGAATCTGGTCAACTACATAAAGTACATTGCCATGCCCTCTTGACAGGCAGGGTTTATGTTGGCGAGAGTCACGAAGCTTGTCCAATTGGGGTGGCCGTATTACTTGCAGCCGCAGCTCTACCCCTCGCTCGTACGGTTTGCGCAACTACACGAGCCCCACGACGAAAACAATGCATCCTCGATTATTACTGCAATTAGAGAAGTATAGTCCCAATTACGCCCATCTCTACTTCGCTGTACTAAAAAAAAACATTGAGTTAAAACTCGTCTCGGCGCACGTTAACGATTCAGGAGACAGCTTAGTTTATTTTAGCTTAGCTTGCTAGTGGCTAATGTTTGTGAGCAATTCATCGCTCAGCAAAGACCAGATGTGTGTGTAAAGTGTTGTGATTATCGTGTGAAAATGTGTGCTAAAAATGTGAAAGAAGAGAAGTTCGAGGGGGATATTTCTCAGACAAACGAGGGGAACCAGTCGCACCTGAAGGCCGTTTGCACGCAGCTTCGCGTTATGATACACAGAGCAGGTTTGTGCAATCTCACTTTCAACTGTAAACATTATTCCAGTTTCATTTCGTGGTTTTGATCATACTCATTGACATACATTTACGCTATATTATTAAGAAGTATGAAGACTAATTATGAATACATATTTAACTGTTGTAACAGCTGAATTTCCTCTTCTGGGGATCAATAAAAGGCTATTATTGTCAAACGGTGGCGTCGCTAGGGCTGTTTTAGGGGGACTTTAATATCCCGCGTGCCTTGGGATCAAAATGTGACCACCATGCCCACTGGCTGTAAGTTGAGCACACTTGATCGTTGACAGTGTTGGGCAGTAGAAAACACAATTTTCAATATCAAATAGGTTTTTAGTCATGAAGCTACTTTTGTAGTCGCATCACATGCCGCAGCTACTGAAGCAAAACACCCTTGGTTGTTCTAAAGCCTACTAAATACATCTCTTCCCTTTGATGTCATGTGACGCAGCTAATACTACTACTGCATCCTCGCACAAAATAGGATTCAATGTCGGAGGACGGGGCAGAGGGCAGAGGTATGCACATCTCGTCAGTCCCCATGGTTGTACCCGAACAAATTCCTGCGACTTATCCAATATAACTCGTGGTTCTGGTCCTCAGAAATCTTCTTTACAACACCAAAGTGGTTGTTGTGTATTGTCACATTATTCATTTGATTTTTGATAACTTATTTAAATTTTGTAGAATAAGAATGCTAATCACATTTGCACTATCATACATTATTTGTTTAGTACGCACTGTTGAGTTATGTTAATTATATCATCGTCCTGTCGGTGCATCGCTAAATCTTTGAAAAAAGGCTTCTTAGTCTTTATAACTGTTTGTGAAATGTTGTACTCACTCACATCCTGTGCATTTCCTGGGAGCTTATTGACACAGCAGTTGTCGTTTCCCAAAACATCTTTAAACACAACACAACATTAAAGTCACAATATCAGACTTAAGTGTGTGTGTGTGTGTGTGTTTGGCTTCTTGTGTAATGCAGATCTCGGTGAACATCTTCATCCCGACTCCGAGCAGCAGGAGTCAGAATCCTTCCACATCAAAGAGGAGGAAGAGCCTGATTTTCCTCACATTAAAAAGGAAGGAGAGCCAGAGCTCACACACATTAAAGAAGAGCAGGAGGATGGTACCATCCCATTTCCGGTGACTTGTGTCATTGTGAAGAGTGAAGAAGGTGATGGAGACCAATGCGGAGGATCACCAAGGGACAGCCCGTTAGCTCCACTCTCCACTAGTGACGACATAACTTCACACTCTTCTCATGAAGATTTAGATGATAATGATGAACCCTCTAAAGGCGATGTGACATGCCACACCGACAAGGAGTGCGTCAAATGTTCTTACTGTGACATAACGTTTTACAGCAAGTCATTGTTGAAAACACACACCAGAACGCACACAGGAGAAAGACCCTTTGCCTGCTTAGTTTGTGGTCAAAGATTCTCTTTAAAGACAAATTTAACAACACACACAAGAAGACACACAGGAGAAAAACCTTTTGCTTGCTCAATTTGTGGTAAAAGATTCTCTAGAAAGGGAAGTTTAAAAAGACACACACAAACACACACTGGGGAAAAACCATTTGCCTGCGCAGTTTGTGGTAAAAGATTCACACAGAATGTAGATTTGAGAATACACACGAGAACACACACTGGAGAAAAACCTTTTGCCTGCTTAGATTGTGGTAAAAGATTCTCTCTAAAGACCTATTTAGCAAGGCACACAAGAACACACACTGGTGAGAAACTATTCAGTTGCAATGTGTGTGATAAAAGATTTTGTTTTCAGTCCCAGGTTAAGAGGCACAAGTGTACTGGTGAGAAGAGCAGTGAAGCTGCAGAATAAACTCCAGAAACCGAAGCTGTGTTGCTGTGTTGTTCATCATTGGCTCTGTTTACATGGAGACATTTACTCTGATTAAATTAAATGTCTGATCGGAATAAACACGCTTCATGTACACACCCCATTCGGAATATTCTGACCTGATCAAGCCGATTCCGATCAAGATTTTATTGCGAACCAGAGAGGTCGTTTATATCGAATGTTAATCCGATCGGCGCGCATGAAACACACTTATTCCGACATTTCCGAACAAACCGTCTCTACCGCACGCCTGTGACGTCAGTGTACGCGTTTCTGTTATTGCGCGACGGTCATCCCAAGCCTTTCTCTCTTTGCAGCCATGCTGCGCATCGCGGCGGGGGAAGTCCCACCCGTTTCCCGCTCGACGGGTTCGCGCTGTGTGGCGGGTCTCGCGAGGACATGTCACGAGATTTCACGAGAAATACGAGTTCTCGCGAGAAGGGACGCTTCGGGGCTCAGAAGCGAAACACTCTTCAATAGAAACAAATAATTAGCTGTTCGGGTGATGACGTATCTATATTTTGTGTGCTCCGGTTTCACACTCCAACATCCCAAACAAGTCCTGGCGTCAAATGTACTTATCGAACCCCATGTTTGGCTGGGTTACCAGAATATTGCTGCTACTGAGGGAATCTTGTCATTTCCTTTCCTCAAACGAAGTACACTAATACTTTTCTGAAGAAATGGAAGGCATATTTGAATGTTACTACGAGTTCTATATTGTACTGTATTTGAATTGTTTTCCTTTTGCCTCATTCCTTGTGAAGTAGAAGTACTACCAGAATATTTGGAATAGTAGGCTATATTTGTGTTTTATTTTTTTTGATTAATCTTTAAACGATTTAATTGTGTTAGCTATACAAAATATGTACTGTGAATGGAGAAAGTGGTGGAATCGGTTCCTTTCAATCCATTTCTGTTCCTATGCTTCTTCTGGGTAGCTATGTCATCAAATTCAATTAATACAAGTGCAGAAACTCCCCCATGCAGCCGCACCCAACCACCATGTCTTCAGTCTCCTCAAACTCCCTATGTATCCTCTTCTAATTAAGTTGCTCCATCTACCGAAAGTAATACCACTTATTACCCCTTTTACAACACGACTTTTTCTCAAAACTCAATTACCTGACATTTACAGGTTTTTTTCTGGCTCAACAGCCTTTTCACATTGTACCCCATTCGATTTCTTAGTCAATTATACAGCACACTTCATAAAAACAAAAAAAAAAATCCCTATATAAAGCCAGAAAGGAATGAGTCAGGAATGAGTCGCTGATTCTGAACACAGTCTGAGTCTGAGTATATTTCACTTTATTTAGCTACTTAACTGACCGCCGCTCTTCTCGCCAGCACACTTGTGTTTCTTCACATGATCCTTACGAGAGAATTTTCTCTCACACACACTGCAATTGAAAGGTTTCTCCCCAGTGTGTGTCCTTGTGTGTGCTGTTAAACTTGTCTTTCCAGTAAATCTTTTACTGCAAACTGAGCAGGAATAGGGCTTCTCCCCAGTGTGTGTTCTTGTGTGTATTCTTAAATCTGCACGCCGAGAGAATCTTTTGCCACAAACTGCGCAGACAAGAGGTTTCTCCCCAGTATGTGTCCTTGCGTGTGCTGTTAAACTTTTTTTTTCAGAGAATCTTTTACCGCAAACTGAACAGGCAAAAGGTTTATCGCCGGTGTGTGTTCTTGAGTGTATTCTTAAATCTCCATTTTGAGTGAATCTCTTACTACAAACTGAACAGGCAAAAGGTTTCTCTCCAGTGTGTGTTCTTGTGTGTATTCTTAAATCTCCATTCCGAGTGAAACTTTTGCCACAAACTGAGCAGGTAAACGGTCTTTCTCCGGTGTGTGTTCTTGTGTGCAATGTTAAATTACCCTTTCTAGAGAATCTTTTACTACACACGAAGCAGGCAAAAGGTTTCTCTCCTGTGTGTCTTCTTGTGTGCACTGTTAAATTTTCCTTTCTTGAGAATCGTTTACCACAAACTGAGCAGACAAAAGGTTTTTCTCCAGTGTGTGCTCTTGTATGTTTTTCCCACAATAACTTGTTGTTAAAGATTTTGTCACATTGAGAGCACTGGATGCCAGTGTGACATGTCATATCAAGTTCTTCATCATCATCATCATCATCATCATCGTCATACTCAGAAGAGTGTGACGTCATGTCGGAATGATCTGATTGTGGTGCGAGTGGGTCATCTGGTTGTGATATGACACAGCAGTCCCTATTAGCATCTTCACTCTTCACAGTGACACAAGTCAATGGAAATGTGTTGATGTCATCGTCCTGCTCTTCCTCGGCAAGGTGAGGGGACTCGAGCTCCCCTTCCATTTTGATACGAGAACGCTCTGGCTCCTCCTCCGGACACAGATATTCTTCACCGACATCTGCAGGACACAAGAGCGCGGACACCTTCTCAGTCAACCTTTTACCACAAACCAAGTAGGCAAATTTATCTTCAGTGTGTGTTCTTGTATGCGCTTTCAACAAAGACCTTCTGTAAAACGTTTTGCCTCAATGAGAACACTGGACGTATTTGTTGTCAGTGTGATAAGTCATATCACCTTTCGAGAGTTCATCATCATCATCATTAAAGAAATGTGCGTCTTCTCGACAGTGGCCTCTGACAGTGGAGCTCAGAGGCCGTGTAATTGTGATCGTCCACAGTGGTTTCCATCACCTTCTTCCCTTTTCACGGCAACAGTAGTCAAAGGAAACGTGGTGATATCCTCCTCCTGCTGCTCCTCCTTTATGTAAGGGGGCTCGGATTGCTGTTGCCCAGGACCGAGATATTCTACACTGGCGTCTGCAGGACACAAGAAGACAAAACATGCTTTGCTTAAGTCAAGCTTTGCTCAGTCAATGTCATGTTGCGACTTTGTTGTTGTGTGTGATTGGAGCTCTTGGAATTGTTGACCATATCCTTAATGAAGCCCCACTGACAAAGTGTCATTTGCCATTTGTCGTGCCTTGTATGCGTGTCATTGTTGGCCGTAATAGTCTAGCCTGGAAATAAATGCTTCCGTTGACGGTGACGTCACATGCTGGGGTTTTAATGACTCTTAACTCATTGAATGCTATCTGACGTAAACAAACTATCGCCTCTCCCGCGCGCATATACATTTATACTGAACAAAATTTGGCATTAAAGGGACTACCGAATTGGAACTTTTGACGTGAACCTTATTTTGAAAACTAAAAGCTGCCGGGAGATACTTCCGCTCATCCAGGTCCCCGTGGGCGTCGAGGTAGTCACGAGCCGCGCGTACACCCAACGTGTTGTGGTTTATTTGGCATCAAACCTAGTGATGGATTGCGCAATCATTCCCTCCTACCTGTGCATGTCAGTCGAATGAGCCAGCGATCAACTGTGCATTAGAAGTGAACCAACCTGCTTCTTGGAACACAACTTGCGGCCTTAAAACAGCGTCCAGTCGTAGTTTCTCGTCCTCTTCTTTTGTTCGACAAAGTCCCTCCTCGTACTGTGCTGTCGTAATCGCACACATTTTAACACGGTAAACACTTGACACTCAGCCTCGATTTCTGCTGAGCGATGTCTTCTGTTGCTCCCAAAACGCGTCTCTGGGCTAGCAACCGGAGAGCTAAGCTAAGCTACGATAGCTCGAGAAGCTTCAGTGTGTGCTGAGACGACTATATCCGGACACTTTGAACACATCGTGTTGTTAGGCGGAAACTGACGAACTATCCCTAACCCTAACTCTGGAAGAAAACAAAGAAGTCAGTAGCTCGAGTGACGTCCCAGCTGCCACGACCTCACCTCGCACCACAATGATTCCAAAACGCTGCCCTCACATTCCAGTCCAATAGGTGGCGGCGATGTTCGTTAAATGCTAACATCGGGAGGCGACGTTGGTCACGACAGATTTATTTTTGTCGTGCTACAGTTAGTATTACGAAAGAAACGACGCGATCAAAGGTTTGTTATTACATATAGACAAATATTTGTCGATGAGTGCAGAATATTGTTCCGTAGTCGGCTTCGTTAACGTATTACATCATTTGACCAAAGGGACTTGCCGTACTGTTTGCGCTGCAGCTCTACTTCCGGGTACGTGTTTCTTGGACCACACGAGCTTCATGTAATACATCTTCCCGAATTCCTACTTAACATACTTAAAGCCTTGGCACAGTATGTTGAACCTACCACGTTCACCAGTCCTAAAACGCCAGTGAATAAATCTTCGTCTCGTCTAAGTGCACATGTTTGAGCTCGCTCGGCTTAGCGCGGCTTGTTGGCTGCGAACAAAGAGGCGCGTTTACTAGCAACATGTCGTCGCTAAGCAGAGATCAAGCGTGAGCGTAAAGTCTTGTGATTTTCGCGTAAAAATGAGCACAAAAGGGGTGAAGGAAGAGCACGAGGAGGAACGTTATGCAACAGCCGAACGCGACGAGCGCCAGTATGTGTTACACGGTGGAGGTTGGTTCACCTTTCTCCCTTTTGTAGTAGCCACTTTCTATTTGTAACAACATTCCTGGGTGACACG
This sequence comes from Filicampus tigris, assembly GCF_054856515.1. Lineage (NCBI taxonomy): Eukaryota > Metazoa > Chordata > Actinopteri > Syngnathiformes > Syngnathidae > Filicampus > Filicampus tigris. Next base: position 871,542 of record NC_141219.1, read on the forward strand.
TTTCGTATCCGGGCTTCGGCCTGCATTTTCTCCCTGTGCTTGTGTAAGCTTTCACCTGGTACGCCGTTTTGCTCCCACATTCCCCAAAACATGCACCTAAGACTCTTAGTTGTCCTTAGGCGTGAGCGTGAGTATGAGTACTTGTTTGACTGTGTGTGTGTGTGTGTGTGTGCGTGTCGTGCGATTGACTGGTAAGCAGTCCAGAGCGTACCCCGCCTCTCGCCCGAAGTCAGCTGGGATAGGCTGCAGCTCAGCCGCCAGCTTTTAATGAGCATAAGCTGTACAGAAAATGACTGAGTTATTACACAAGTTCCTGATGAACATTTATAATTAGTACTGCACAACGTCCAAGTCACAACCTAAGACTTGACTTGACCAAAGCATTTGTGTTTGTCTTCTGGTGTCCTACAGACGTCAGTCAAGAGGACCTTCATCCTGAGCAGCAGGCACGCGCACACATGAAAGAGGAAGAAGAGCTTGAGCTCCATCGAATCAAAGAGGAAGACGAGGAGACCCATATCACAGACTTTCCATTGACTGTCATTGTGAAGAGTGAAGTTGAAGATGAAGAAGATGATGAAGACGAAGGCCACCGTGCAGGATCCCTAGTAGACACCCTCTTACCGCCGCTATCAGACAGTGACGACTTGTCATCACACTCTCGCGACACTTACGACGACGAACGCCCCAAAGGTGATTTGACGCCTCAAGCGGGCAACAAACGCGTGAAATGTTCCGAGTGTGACAATACGTTTTTCAACAAGTCATCATTGAAAAGACACATGAGAACGCACACTGGGGAGAAGCCTTTTGCCTGCTCAGTCTGTGGTCTTCGAGTAACTCAAAAGAGTATTTTAACAACTCACATGAGAACACACACTGGAGAAAAACCTTTTGCTTGCTCAGTGTGTGGAAAAACCTTCTATGTGAAGGGACAATTAAGAACACACACTCGAATACACACAGGGGAGAAACCTTTTGCCTGTTTGGTGTGTGGTAAAACGTTCTCTTCAAAGACAAGTCAAATAACGCACACAAGAACACACACTGGAGAGAAACCTTTTATCTGCTCAGTCTGCAATTTTGGGTTCAGTGCTTATTCAGGTTTGTTCAAACATATGAAAACGCACACCGGGGAGAAAGAATTTCCCTGCTCAGTTTGCGGTAAAAGATTTGCTCGAAGCTGCAGTTTGACCACACACACAAGAATACACACGGGCGAGAAACCATTCAATTGCAGCGTGTGTGAAAAAAGATTCTCTCGCAAGGATCAGGTGAAGAGACACAAGTGTGCTGGCGAGAAGAGAGGCGCGCCATGAAGCTGGCAATTGTAGCCAAACAAGCTGTGTGTGTGTGGGGGTGGGTGGGCGTGTGTGTGCGTGCCTGTGTGTGTGTGTGAGTGTGGGTGTGGGTGGGCGTGTGCGTGCGTGCCACGCACAGTGTGTGTGATCCTGAATGAAGTCAAGTCCTCAAGCTGTGATTGTGTTTGCAATTTGTAATTGAAGCAACCTGGATGCAGTAAAGCAACATTTTGGTTGAAGGCATTTGAGAGTGGTGATGATGGTTGTGTGTTGAGCGTCCCTACCTTCATCATTGGCATGAATTTGAGATCAAGGTTGGTCTCATCGTGTGGCCGGCCAAGGGCAGGAGCAGATCTTCATCGACACCAAGAAGACGTTCCACTGGGGTGCTGACTGACTGCGTCTTTCCTTACGATGCAGCACGTGACTCAGCCTTTTAAAGTTTGCCGTCTTCTGTATATGCCGGCTTGTTCACAAACGGAGACAGAGAGCTCTTTTGCACTGGTGTTTACTATGGCCGTAGTTCGCTCTCTTTACACCGCACAAGTGGTGGGACAAACAATCAAAATCCTCTCTGATTGAATACATACCACTTTGGCCCAATACCCAACAAAGGGTACTTAGATATTATTCAGATTCTAATCCACTTCATTTCTGCAACTTGCACGATGTCGGGCTGTCGGCTATCACACGCAGCTTCAGGCTTCTGCTGGCAGAAAACACAAAGTGACATGGACACTGCCCTCCAAGTTAAACTTGCAAAATGTACCATTTTAAATGATCTTGCAAACTAAACCTTCTTCACAATATAGCCCTACGATTCGCACAAAGATAATAGGAACATGAAAACAACGCACTTCCAAAAAATGAGTTGCGCACCATGCAAAACTTATAATTAGAGGACCAACAGCTCCTTCTAGTGGCGAAACAAAAGAATCCCATTGATACTATTTCAAACAAAAATGAAAATTGCTCTCAAGTTATGCTGCTGTATAAAATCGCGCGAGACAACATTTCCAAAATTGCAGGCCAGTTTCCTTCTAGAAATCTCAAAACATCCGGAAAATTTGGAAGACAGGACAAATTCATAGACGAGCATAAAATACTTTCTGATAGTCATTCGGCCGGACACAACCGTTGAACATCATGCGCTGCCATCAACGGAAGCGATTGGGGAAATTCTAAAGGCTGCGCTGGACAAAACAGTTGGATTATTCATTGGTTGTAGAAATAAGCTTTTGCACTTATTCTGTATTAATGAAACGTTCTGGGGTCAGAGGGCAGACGTTAACAGACAGTCACAATTTGTCAAGTTGGGAGAATATTCCGCCCTGGCGAGTCGCAACACATTCTCAGCTAGAGATGTTCCTTACGTAAAGAAATGAACAAACATCCACAGCGTAATCATCGAACCACACGTATGACTAAATCGTCCAATTGACCATCGAGGCCCTCTGCTAGCTCGGCGAATAGGTCGCAAAACCAAACGACCGGAAACCATGCACCTTGCGGTCAAGAGAGCACCAACAACAACGATACAATGCATCATAAAGAAAACGAGTACGACACAGAACCAATATTGCCATCTACATATTTATTGACAACAATTAAGAGACCAACGTTTGTGGCGAGGCGCGCATGCGCTGCTTGTGTGCTTTGTTTCGATCTACAAACAGGTCGACGAGGAACAGTGACGAAACTGCGATTGGACACGTTTTCCAGTCAGACTAACTTCAACATGGCTGCCTTTCACAACCGCGATGAGCGAGTGTGAACTTCAGCTTCCGACCAGCCCTAATTAGAAGACTGCAGTATCATGTCACCTAAATAAGAGATACAACAACGCAAGTCAACACTATCGCGGGCCGACTACTTTTTTTTGGGTGTCTTTTTAAAAAGTGTTATTATCATGATCCAGTAGACACTTCTACAGCCAGCGTACCACGAGCAGTCAACAATGATGTGCGTCAGCAAGTCGCAGTCGCAGCAAGTTGACATGTTAACGTCCTGGAGCTTCATCGAGCGCCGCTCTTCTCACCAGCACACTTGTGTTTCTTAAGCTGATCCTTACGAGAGAATCTTTTATCGCACACACTGCAACGGAATGGTCTCTCACCTGTGTGCGTTCTTGTGTGTTTAACCAACTTGGAACGCTCACTGAAACGTAAGGTGCAGACCGAGCAGGCAAAAGGCTTCTCTCCAGTGTGTGTTCTCGTGTGCACTGTTAAATAGCGCTTCTCGGAGAAGCTTTTATCACAGACTGAGCAGGCAAAGGGCTTTTCTCCGGTGTGAATTCTCATGTGATTCGTCAAACTAAACTTTTGAGTTAATCTAAGACCACACACTGTGCAGCCAAAGGGTTTATCGCCAGTGTGTGTTCTTGTGTGACTTATTAAACTTTCCTTTAAAGAGAATATTTTACCGCAAACTAAACAGGCAAAGGGTTTCTCTCCAGTGTGCGTTCTTGTGTGTCTTGTCAAATTGCGACTTCGAGAGAATCTTTGACCACATGTCGAGCAGGAGAAGGGTTTCTCCCCAGTGTGTGTTCTCATGTGTAGAACCAACCCAGACCGGTCACTGAAACTAAAGTTGCACACTAAGCAGGCATAAGGTTTCTCTCCGGTGTGCGCTCTCGTGTGCCTTATCAAACTTGCTTTTCGGGAGTATCTTTGGCCACAAACCGAACAGGCAAAAGGTTTCTCTCCAGTGTGTGTTCTTGCGTGTGTCTTCAAATGTTCCCTCCGAGCAAATCTCTTCCCGCAATCTGAGCATCTGAACGTTTTCTCTCCTGTGTGGGTAATCATGTGATTATTCAAAACATACTTGGACACAAAAGTTTTGTCGCACTGAGAACATTTCCATCGTTTGTTGACGTTGTGACACGTTACGTCACTTTTAGAGTGTTCATCGCCATCATCGGTGTCGGGAGAGTGTGATGTAATGTCTTCATGATCTGATATTGGAAATAAGACATGATCCGCTTGGGATCCTCCACAGTGGCTTCCGTCACCTTCTTCATCATCATCATCATCATCATCATCATCATCCTCACTCTTCACAATGACGGTCAATGGAAACTTGGTGATATCGGCCTCCTCCTCTTCCTCTTTAATGTCGGGCATCTCTAGCTTTTCTTCCTCGACAGCGTACGAAGGTTCTGGCTGATCTTCAATGTCAGGGGGCTCTGGACCCTGCTGCTCAAGATGAAGACAATCTTCACTGATGTCTGCAGAACACAAGATGACAATCACGTTTACTTTGGTAAAGTCCAAGGTTGTTTTTCACTTTTATCTTTGTGTGCACTGATGTTCAGCACCTTTGGGTGTTGAGAAAAGGAGCATGCAATTGATCATGACAAATGATGCATTTTGCTGTTTTCAAGCACGTCATTTAAGGCCAAAACAATAATGATTGCTTTAAGTGGAGGGAAACATTATGAATCCGTTTTTATGAAATGTTAGAAATCTCAGCCCCAAGCAATTGCCTGTGTTGGCCTCATAAGGCAAAATGCTGTGCGCCTCACCGTGTGTTTATCTGTGCTTTTGTGTGAGCAACAAAACGGACTACGTAATACACAAATATGAAATATATTAGCCTGACTGTGGTACATTCGAGCACACATTAAAAGTGTCTGAAAACATTGAGAAGTGAAGAGGGACAGAAATGGCCACTTGCCAATTACAAGCTCCTCAAGACAGTTCGTTGCGCAATCTGAGGTGAGCTCGGCTGCTCGTTGCTGCACTTGGCATCTCGCCCATGTATTTGAACAGGAAATTCAAACATTCGGGAATTTGAACGAAAGATAGATTCGATTTTTTTTAGGCACAGAGCAGATTTTCTGCAAACAAGTGATAGGATGAAGGGAACAAACCTGCTCTGTGTGCCACATCTTGAGGCTTCTTGAAAACAGAGAATAGCGGTCGACGTTGTCGCTCGTTCTCCTCTTTTGTTCCACCAAGTTCCTCCTCGTACTCTTCTTTCACACATTTTGCACACATTTTCGCGGGATACTAACAACAATTTGCTGTCACATTTGCTCTCTGCTTAGCGATGTGTTAAAATAATGGCTCTCTGTTAGCGACTGGCAAGCGAAAATAAGATAAAACTGGCTCGAAAAGCTTTAACGTGCACTGAGACGAGTTTGCCCGGACAGAAAATTAAGTCATAATGTTTAGTCCGGTCAAGTATTGAGGTGCAAATTGTGCCGAGGCTTCAGTATGGTCAGAAGTGCGAATTCGGAAAGAATTATTTAGTAGTGCTAATGTAGCTAGTTATATACATAGCAGTAGAGCTAGCGTAGCATATTTGTACGGCAATTCCACTTGGACAAACTAGGTGCTACAAAATGTCAACAGACAAGACCATCACGAGAGCGTGTTATTCCGAGTAAAACGCTAAAAAAAACCGACCAATTGTATTTTCGTACGACAAAAATTTCTAATCCAAAGAAATGTATGATCACAAGACAATTTCGTTTCTAATACTGGAACGATTCGGTGACGTCATCCACCATAACCAATCACGCTTAGATACGAAATGAAATTGCTTCCTGGCTTTCGGGATTTTTCCTCCGAAACCTTTGCAGCCTCGACTCGATGACTACACTTTATTAAGTAATAATCCTGTGAGCCAGGAAGAAAGACTCGACACAATACGACCCACCACTACTCGACTAGATTCAAAGATCATTTATGCATTGTCTGTGTCTGGGTAAACTCGCCTCGCTGCAGGTTACAGCTTCTCGAGCTATTATTTATTTATTTTTTAGCTTAGCTTGTTCACCGCTAACAAAGAAACGCGTTTGTTGTCAAAACGACGTCGCCAAACAGCGATCGAGTGTAAGTGTCAATTGCTGTGAATATCGCGTGACGATGTGTGCAAAAAGTGCAAAAGACGAATACAAGGAGGAACTTTCTGGAACAAAAGGGGAGAACGAGCGACAGCGTCAACTACTGGACGCTGTTTTCAAGAAGCCTCAAGTTGTGTTACACAGAGCAGGTTGGTTCACATCCCAATCTTTCTTGTTTGATTGTTACTTTTTATGTTTATACGTTGCAATGTTTATTTCTTAACTAAAGCCTGATTTGTGAAGTCGAACACCTGGGTAGTGAAAGACGTCCCCTGGGTGGACTCGAAACACAGCGGCTGTGTTGGGAATCAGTCACTCATTCACTAAATAGGGATTGTTATATTCATTCATTCATTCATTCATTTTGCGAACGCTTAACATAACAAAGCTTCATGTCCGAAAACTGTAGTCAGTCATTAGCAACATGTATGTGGACATCTGTACCGATGGCCACTTCGACCTCTGAAAACATCAGAATCACAGCCAGTATTCCGCATGCTCTTCGAGTTGAGCTTGAGCTTTTTATTTACTTGAAGCGTTTTAGACTGTCCTTGCAAAATCTCTGTATGAAGATTAGAGAAGGGCATGAGTGAATCATTGTGAACCCAGTGGGACAATTGATGTGTTTTCACACCCGGTTGGGTTACGGATGCCAACAGCTTTCATAGTCAAAAAGAGAAGTCGCCTGCCTCCTCCGCCATGGCCTCAGTTAGCATGCAGCTGTGTGCATTTGTTCTGAATTTGTTTTGACTGTCGTGACAGATCGGGAGCATTTTTGACAACATCTGTCACTTCAGGGTCCGTTTGAATGGAATGGTACAGTAACAACAGCTTGTCTTGCATTTTAACATGGCCCAAACATGACAGCCTCATCCCACAATGCAAAGGAGTTCCCAAAGCGTTCCCAAGCGACATAAATTCATTTACATTGACTATAAGGATATTAGCATCCTGGAATGTGTACTCAGTGGTTCTGATTAGGTCCCCTTGGATTTTTCTTTCACATCAGTTCTTTGTCATCCTAACAATTGATGATTTTTGCACCTACAATCACAGAGCTGGCCTCCTTTAACCTCACTATTATACATGTTCCTGAGAAACACTGGCCAAAACATGTCTGAAGATTACGCAACATCCAAGTCACCAGATGAGACTCAACAGAGCAAAGTTTGACTTTCTATTTTCTTATGTCCTGCAGATGCCAGTGAAGAATATCTTCATCTTGAGATGCACGATCCAGAGCCACCTTATGTTAAAGAGGAAGAGGAGGAGGCTGATATCACCACGTTTCCATTGACTGTCATTGTGAAGAGTGAAGAGGAGGAGGAGGAGGAGGAGGATGAGGATGATGATGATGATGATGATGATGATGAAGAAGAAGGTGATGGAGACAACTGTGGTGGAGCCCAAGCAGCCAGCCTCCTAGCTCCACTGTCAGAAAATGACGACACGACGTCACACTCTGCTGACACTGATGATGATGATGATGATGATGATGATGAAGAACACTCTCGAGGCGATAGGACACACCTCATGGACAAGAAGCATGTGAAATGCACACAGTGTGGCAAAACATTTAGTTCAAAGTGGAATTTGAAGGTTCACCTTCGAAGTCATAAAGGAGAGAAACCTTTCACCTGTTCTGATTGCGGCAAAAGATTTACTAATAAGGGAAATTTGAACGTCCACACAAGAATACACAACGGGGAAAAACCGTTTTCCTGCTCGGTTTGTGGTCTTCGAGTAACTCAAAAGAGTGGTTTAACAACTCACATGAGAATACACACTGGGGAGAAACCTTTCCCCTGCTCAGTATGCGGTAAGAGCTTCTCCATAAAAGGTCATTTAAGGAGACACACCAGAACGCATACGGGAGAGAGGCCCTTTGCGTGCTTAGTTTGTGGCAAAAGATTCTCCATCAAGGGACATTTAAGAACGCACACAAGTATACACACTGGTGAAAAACCTTTTGCCTGCTCAATCTGCACCTTCAGTTTCAGCGAACGCTCGAAATTGGTCAAACATATGAGAACGCACTCTGGAGAAAAACCTTTTTCCTGCTTAGTTTGTGGCAAAAGATTCTCTGCAAAGACAAGCTTAGTGAGACACACGCGACTGCACAATGGAGAGAGCCCCGTCGCCTGCTCGGTGTGCAACTTAAGTTTCAGCGATCGGTCCGGACTGATTGAACACAAGAGAACACACACCGGAGAGAAGCACTTTTGTTGCTCAGTATGTGGTAAGCGATTCACGCAAAGAGTCCACTTGACATCACACGCAAGAATACACACGGGCGAGAAGCCGTTCAGTTGCAGCGTGTGCGAGAGAAGATTCTCTCGTAAGGATCAGGTGAAGAGACACAAGTGTGCTGGTGAGAAGAGCGGCGCTCAGTGAAGCGTCAGACAAACTGTGATGAAAGCGACTGCACAAGTGCTGATGTACTCCTGAATAAAATGCGAGTTGGTTTCTTTGGTCAAGTCGTGGTTGTGTGTTCTTACCGTTAACATCCATTCATCACAAGCAGGAATGAATATGCTTTCTTGGCGTGTCCATCATTCGCTTGAGCTGTAATCGTCAAACGCCATGACGATGTCGCCATTTACTGAGTGGCTCCAGTGGAGTGATGAGCGCTGCTTGCATGCGGTTCTGCCTTTGAACATCTTGTGGCGTTTGTCAAGACAGTTGTCATCATCTGTACTTGACCCTTCCAAGCCGTGTCCCCCCAAAAAAAGAAAAGATCTGAAAGTGTGCCGCTCTATAAGATTGGCCATTGAAAGCACTTGACAAATGACAAGCCTGTTGCATTTCGTCAACATTCCTCAAACACTGACGTCTTTGACAAATGAGACAAATTCTTCGACAGGGCCTGGTGGGGAAGTGTCTGACTTTGAACTGACGTTGACTGAAAAAAACGGGCAAGCGAACACAAAAAGAAGTGACGAGGCACACCTGGACTGGCGAGAGCGGATTTTCCCCACCGAACTGCTTCTCACGGGCCAAGTTTGCTATGATGTCATTTGTCCAAGCGGATTTGCCGTACAACTTTAACTGCAGCCTTCGCGTATGGTCTGGCTAACCGAACGCGCTTCACTTCAGTAAAAAAAAAAATCCTCAATTAGTACTGACCACACTGAAGCTTCGACATAAGTCTCTTATTTACAGGCGTGCAACCTAATCCACGAAATCCCATTTTCCGGATAATCTCGTCTCGGTGCACGTAGAAGATACTTCAGATAGCTTCTCTTGTTGGACAGGGACGCCTAGCTTTGTCTTACTATCATCACGTCACTGTAGCGCGGCTCCAGCGTGGGTGTAAATTGTCGTGGCTCTCGTGCGAAAACGTGTGCAAAAATTGCGAAAGAAGACGAGGAGGATGAACTTTCTGGATTAAAAGAGGAGAAAAGGCGACCACGCCAACTAGACGCTCTTTTCACAAGGCCTCGAGTTGTGTTGCACGGGACAGGTTTGTTCACGTCGACTTGGTGTGTATGTTTATTTCGTGCATCCCCCCCCGCCCCCCCCTATTTTTTTCTGTCAAATAAAGAAATAAATCAAAATAAAAAGGTAGACAGTGCCGTGCAGAGGGTGGGGCCAAGCGAGTAGCGATTCAAATTCCAATAAAAATGATTCAAATTCAGTTTCTGGTGGCACAGAGTATTTCAGTCTGTGCTTCTCTGTATAAACAATGATGCACAACAAGAGACTTGAGCTGAGCAAAGTTTGACTTTACCAAACCATGTTTGTTGGTCTTCTCGTGTCCTGCAGATGTCAGGGAAGGAGATCTACATTCTGAGCAGCAGGAGTGGAGCTCCTTGGTGGAGCAGCAGGAACCTGGGCCTCCTAACACCAAAGCGAAGCTAGTGACTCCCCGCGTTAAAGGGGAGCCGGAGCCCTCTCACAGTCAAGATGAAGCGAGGACAGAGATGCCCAACATTGCTGGCTGATATCACCACCATTCCATTGCTTGTGATTGTGAAGAGTGAAGACGGGGAAGAAGAAGGTGATGGAGACGACTGTGGAGGATCACAAGCCGACGGGGTCTTGGCTCCACTATCGGATTGCGACGACATGACAACGCAGTCACCCCGACGCAGGTGGACACTCTGAAGCCGAGATGACATGTCATACCGGCAAAAAACTCTTGAGAATGCACGCAGGGGGGAATCCGTTTGCCTGCACAATTTGTGGTAAAGGAGTCTCTCGTCAGGCACATTTGAAAGGCCACACAAGAACACACACTGGAGAGAAACCTTTTACTTGTTCGGTCTGCAACTTAAGTTTCTGTGAACGTTCGGGGCTGGTTCAATACATGAGAACGCGCACAGGAGAGAAACCCTATTCCTGTTCATCTTGCGCTAAAAGATTTACTCAAATAGGCGCTTTGATATCACACATAAGAGCGCTCACTGGGGAGAAACTCTTTTCACGCCTTGTTTGCGGCAAACGATTCTCCCAAAGTCGCAATTTGATAACGCACGCGAGAACACACACTGGGAAGAAACAATTTTCATGCTTTGTTTGTGCTAAAAGATTCTCTCAAAGGTGTAATTTGGCAACACACACAAGAACACACACCGGGGAAAAAACATTCAGTTGCAGTGTGTGTGATAAAGTATTCTCCCAAAGGTACCAGGTTAAGAAACACAAGTGTGTTGGTCAGCAAATGACGCTTTAAAAAGCTTCAATGAGGAAACGTTGACACTCTTTGCTAAGCTGTGTGTGAAAAATACATCATTCTGAAAAAAAAATGGAAGTCTTCAAACGGCGATTGAGTTCAGCATCTATTGTTGGAGCCAAAATGCACTAAGGCTAAACTGCTGTAGGTCATTTGAGATGGAGGTTACTGATTTATTTTAAAGTCTACTCCAAGTTGTCAAAACAGATACGATAAGCAATTGATAGTATAAGTTCCTTTTTAACTGCAATTTGTTCTGATGGGATATTTTGGAGATGGCACTTTTTTTACGGTTCACCACAGAGAAGAGGGTCAGCATTTCGCAGTTATGCTGCATATGAATGGATTAAGCTTCCAAGTTCCAACAGAAGTGAAGTCAGGTCACTGCTGTTAAATCCAGGTTGAAAACGTTGCTCTTCCCATAGCTATGATTGGGGGAGGCATGTCATTTTTCAAATCAAATTTTCCAAAATCTTGTACTTGCATTGTACGTTCTTTTTGTCATTTGAGTAAGCCATTTTTTTTGTAGTTCTTTACTTTGTTTTTAAATGTCTTTAACTTGTTTGGCTTGTTAATTATTTTAAATGTTGTACTTTTAATTATGTGAAGCACATTGAGTATGAAATGTTCTATAGAAATAAAGCTGACTTGCCTTGCCAATTGAAGATCATTTCAAATCGTTCACCAAGCCCACTGGATACTTCAACTTGACCGAACATTGAGCAAAAACTTCATCATTTTTGAGTCCTTCTTTGTGCACTAAATGTGATCATTTGTCCTCTCATGGATTTTGAGTTGCTCAAAAACGAGCCTGACATTGTTGCTATGGCATTGTCGCATCACCGGGGCCGCTGCAGGTACACTTTCCAAACATCAATGACTTGCTTGTAATGACACCTCCACACCTGCAGGATCCGCTGTTGCCCTGGCTCCCGCAAGTAAAGGCAAAAGAAATAATGTGAAGGAGACGGCGATTAAATGAAACGTCCCAAATTAGCACTGAACGTACCAAAGTCTTGACAAGAGTACGTCCCATCACGACCTCGCTGAGCTGAACATCACGTCGCACATCACGTCCTGGTGTCCGGAAAAACTCGCCTGGGTGACGAACTTGAAGCTTCCCGGGCTAGCTTAGCTTAGCTCGCTAGCCGCTAAAGACGCGTTTGTCATCAACACATCGCCAAGCAGAGTTCAAGTGTGCGTGTACGTGTTGTGATTATCGTGCGATAATGTGTGCAAAACGTTTAAAGGAAGAGTACGAGGAGGAACCTTGTGGAACACAAGATGATCAACAGGACGCTCTTAGCAAGAAGCCGCAAGATGCGTTGCATACAGCGGGTTTGTTCACTTCCTACGCTCGCTCTTAAATGGCACAAGGACTTTGTCTTTTGAACGACGCTCTTTTTTTTCCCCCATTTCACCTGGGACGACGTCGTGTGCTTTTGATAAAAATCACTGACAGACATAACGTGACTTCCATTTCGCTTGGCCCTTTCGTAAAACCTTGTAAACATCAGTGTGCCCTCACGATTATGTGGACCCCAGAGAATCCAGGTCGATGTCCGTGGGTTTTTCTTTTTGCTCGCGGTACAGTGAGTCGCGCATAAACTCGCATCCTGAAAATTGCTGGCGTTATACTTCAAGTTGCTGGAAGCACCAACTTCAAATGTGATCCTCGGACCTGGAAATGCTCATTGACAAACATTCTGTATCTTGAAACCATTATGCGCGACATCTTCTCAATGTGAGACTTGACCAAGCACAACCCGTCTCGGCTAATTTCCAGCAGGCGGGCGTGCTCGCTGGCCTCTCTAACTTGTCTTTCCATGCATTTGTCTTCTTTTGACCCGCAGACGTCAGTGAAGGAGATCTTCATTGTGAGCAGCAGGAGCCAGAGCCTCCCCACATCAAGGAGGAAGAGGAGGAGGCTGATATCAGCGAGTTGCCATTCACTTGTGTCATTGTAAAGATTGAAGATGGGGATGAAAAGGACTGTGATGAAGACCAACGTGGGGGATCATCACAAGCAGAGAGCCTCTTAGCTCCCCTTTCAGATAGTGACAACACAACGTCACACTCTTCTGACACCGGAGACGACAAACACTCTCAAGGAGATATGACCTGTCGCGCTGATAAACAGCGGCTGAATTGTTCTCAGTGCGACAAAACCTTTCCCGAGAAGTCATCCTTGAAAAGACACACGAAAACACACGCTGGAGGGAATCGATTCACTTACTCGGATGGTGGTCAACCATTTGCTCAGAAGGCAGACGGTAAACCTTTTGCCTGCTCAGTCTGCCCCTTAAGTTTCCGTAGGCGTTGCAATTTAATTACACACACAAGAACGCACACCGGAGAGAAGCCTTTCGCCTGCCAAGTTTGTGCAAAACGATTTGCACGTAAGGGACCTTTGAATGTTCACATGAGAACGCACACTGGCGAGAAACCTTTTGCCTGCTCACTATGCTGTAAACGATTTGCTCGCAAGGCACATCTGAACATACACACGAGAACGCACACCGGAGAGAAACCTTTTGCCTGTTCGCTCTGCAACTTACATTTCAGTGAGCGTTCAGGATTGGTGCTGCACATGAGAACCCACACTGGGGAGAAGCCCTATTCCTGCTCGCTTTGCGGCAAAAGATTTGCTCAAAGTCGCAATTTGACAACACACAGGAGAACACACACGGGGGAGAAGCCATTTCGTTGCAGTCTGTGTGATGAACACTTCTCCTATAAATACCAGATGAGCAAACATAAGTGTGCCGGTGAGACGAGCAGCAGTCAATCAAGCGGCAAAAGTGCAAGGTAGCCGGCTCACAAGCTTTGGAGTGTCCCTGGTCAGATGGAAAAGTGTACAGTGAAGCCCCGCACTCGCCTTTTCGTCTATTTGTATTTGTATGTATTTGTTTTGCAGCCCAGCCGACGTTATTTTTGTCAAACTCACCAATTTGCTCTTTTGTGCTCGGCCATACTTTTCATATCCATACTCGTTTGTTTCCTCTAAGTTCAGAAATGTGACAGTGACGATGCTTGAATTTCTTTCTTTGCCAATGTCTGTTGCAGCGCAGGAGCACAACTTCTCCTATTTCTTGTTGAGAGCAGTGATCGTATTGTCCTGGATTTTGTGTTTGTCCCAAACTGAAATGGATTTTCAGATGTTGCCCCCCGTAATTTTTTTTATCGTATCCTTCCTCCCCGTGCAAACCTGCCTTTGGCCTCTGTGGAGATGTCTGCCGGTTTTACTTGTGTCCTGGTGTTCCCGCCTTACTGTAAGTGTGCATTTTCCGCTCGATGTCTTTGGCTTCCAATGTACACAACTACAGTTTTTGCGTCCCGGCGATAGTTGGGCTAAATACAGTCAACTGCTCTTTTATCATGTTCCAGACTTACCCACCGCCACAGGTCTAACTAAATCTGCAATCTAGATGATATTTTTTTTGAAAAAAAGCTCTTCTCAAGCAAATTGTTGGAGTATTTCTACACCAAAAACATGTAGAGTGTACAGAAAATGCATATTGTGGTGTAGTGTCTTCTTTGTACATGCCTTTCATCGTGGTGTGTCTGGGTTGTTTTTCTACATTCAGAGGCGCAGCTGTTCATTGTCACTGCCAGTTGAAGTTTATTGTCAAACTGACACACGAGAATTAAACATTGCATGTTTAAGCACCACGAAGTTCAACCCAACTAGTTTTGTCTCACAAGATTCGCTTGCCTGGTGCTAAAGTATGACATGAAATGCCATGGATGGGGTAACAGGAAATAACATTTGATGTTGTGGTCATTTCAAACCTTCCAAAAAAAAAAGGTGTCTAACGCACACAGCAGTATCGTACAAAAAATATTGATAAGAATTAAACATTGTATATTCAAACATCAAAACGAAACCACACACTATATTACTTACAGGCATACATGTTCTGTTCTGTTCTGTTCAGTCGGTCGGAGTCAGTCCATGCTGGTTTGTGTCAGGCACACTGCATTTCCATCCAGGAGAGGTCAGCGATGCCCCGCATGTTGTGGCGCAAAACAATACTACGCTGAAGGCGAGCTTGCCTCTGTCTACAATATACAGCACTGGAAAAACAAAACAAAGCAAAAAAAGGACGGGTGGCCGTGAAAGGTGAACCGCAAAGTAGTTGAGGGAAGTAGCTCTTCTTTTGCAAGTCAGCACAAACTTTTGAGCTTGGGCGCAAGTCGTTCAACTTGCGCAGAATCAGCGAGCGCGGCGCTTCTCATGAGCGCACGCGTGCTTGTTCCTCTCCGACTCGGTGGGGAATCGCTCTTCGCACACGCCGCAACTCAATGCCTGCTCACCAGAGTGCGTCCTTCTGTGTCTTACCAAGTTGACGTGGAGGGAGAAGCTTTTAGCACAAACTGAGCAGGAGTAGGGTTTTTCCCCAGTGTGCGTTCTCATGTGCGGGACTAACGACGAACGTTGGCTGAAGCTTAAGTTGCAGAATGAACAGGCAAAAGGTTTCTCCCCGGTGTGCGTTCTGATGTGTGATCTCAAATGTCCCTTCTGAGTGAAGCCTTTGCCGCAAATTGAGCAGGCAAAAGGTCTCTCGCCGGTGTGTATCCTCGTGTGTATTCTTAAATCCCCCTTTATCCGGAATCTTTTACCACAAACTGAACAGGCAAAAGGTTTTTCTCCGGTGTGCGTGGTAATGTGTCTTTTCAGTGATGACTTGTTGAAAAAAGTATTGTGACACTGCGAACATTTGACTCGTTTGTTGTGAGCGGGAGCCGTCAAGTCCCCTTTGGCGTGCTCATCATCGGCCTCGGCGCCCGAAGATTGTGACGTTACGTCATCGCTATCTGACAGCGGAGCTAAGAGTCTGTCTGCCCGCGATCCTCCGCGGCGCCGGCCATCGCCTTCCGTCGCCACGGCTTGACTTGAGCCGCCGGTCGGAGGCTCCGCTCGTCCGTTCTCCCCGCGCCGACCTTCACCTCCATCGAAACTCTTCGCGCCAGTCAAAGGGAACGTGAAGATATCGGCCCCCTCCTCTTCCTCTTTAATCCGCAGCATCTCCGGATCCTCTTCTTCTTTAATCAGCGCGAGTGCTGGCGCATTTTCTTTTCTGTTGTGAGGAGACTGCGGCACTCGCAGCTCAGGGTGAACATTTCCCTCGCGGACATCTGCAGGACACGGGAAGACAAACGCACAGGGCGCGTTAACATCAACTTTGCTCAGTCGTCTCGTGTTGTGACGAAGGTTGACCTGATGCGATCACATGCTCGCAAACCAGGGCACATCACGGAACTTTTCAGGCGAGAGAGAGAGAGAGAGAGAGGCGGGAAGGCTCTCGTCTGACGAGTTCTCTTGCTCAGATGGGAGGCTAAACTGCTTCTAAGACAATTTAAACAGAATACAAAGACCTGGTTGAATCGTTTTATTATTTTTTGGGACCAATTCTTCATTGGGAAGCTACTAGTGTGTGACACGTACCAACTCGTTGGGCATAGTGATGTGACCAGTGCAGCACAGTAGATGGTTTGTAGGGTTAAATGGCGTACCAAGGGCAAAAGTGGTAGTGATAGTGGCCACCTTTCTAGTAGGACAGACATTCTACTAGTAGGCTGAACTGTCTCCGTGAGGATCAAGAGCAAACTGGACCTGGCCATTTGCGAGACGTTGCCCGGATGTTCGGCTTCAAGGATTCCATTGGACAAAGAAATAAACAGTGAACGGTGGCAAATTGTTTCAAATAGAAAGCAGTTGCTAAAACATTTGAGAGTAGGAAGTGGACCAACCTGGCCCGTGCTCAGCGTGAGGCATGAACACAGCCTCCAGCAGTCGCCGTTGTCGCTCGTTCTCTTGTTTAGTTCGACAAAGTTCCTCGTCGTACTCCGCTATCGTCCTTTCGAACACTGCGAATATTTCTTCGACAGCCGCGCTTAGTCGCGCATTCAGCAACGCCCTTAGCATTTCCACTTTACACATTTTCACAGTCAATCACAATTTACGCTCACTCACACTTGAACTCCGCTTGGCGAGATGTCACGAGCAGACGCGTCTGTTTGCGGCTAGCAAGCCAAGCTAAACTAAGCTAAGCTAAACTCAGCTAAACTAAGCTCAGCTCAGCTCAGCTCAGCTCAGCTAGACTCGCCGGAAAAGCTTCAATGTTGATCGGGGCAACTTTTCCCGGACGCCAATTTTGAACGCAGAGGTGGGTGTACCGTATCGAGGTGTCACGCACGGGTGAAATAATTCTTTTGTGAGGCGCGTTTGGTTCTGGAGGGAGGAGAGAAAAGGGTATGCGATGCGTGCAGTGTAGACAGCTACCTCGACGCTCACCGGGACCCCAATGAACGGAAGCTGTCGAAAGTGCCAGCTGCAGCCATCTTTTATTTTTCAAAATAAACATGTGGAGTCACAGCCGGTGTTGTAAGTTAGGGTTTTAGGTTATTATTAACATGACAGCCGTCATGTAAGCAGGTGACTTAAAATAACAATATGGAGTCACGGGTAAATCGTGTTATTCTGCAAGCGCGCATCTGCAAATGTAGACTTTGGACAATATTACGTTGGATAGCCGCGTTAGCAGAATATTCATTTTCTGCTTGTGAAACGCGTCAAACAGATGCTTCTTTCGTGGTTGCTGATATTTCTCACCACACATACAAAAATCGTTATCCCCTTGGTTTCCTAATAAAATGTTTTGATCTGTTGCTTATTTCAAATGGCTCATTTTGAACACACCAACAATTAAACGCAAGACCTGATGGAGTCATTATGTCGTCTAGAAGGCTCTAGGAAGGGTATCCCCAGTCTTTTTACTGATCTAAGAAAAAATTGAAGTAGAATACACATTGGCGAGAAACCGTTTCTCTGCTCATTGTGTCGTAAAAGATTCTCTGGAAAGGGAAGTTAGACAAAAAAAAAACCGCCCCTCCCACCCACCACAAACACACGCACACACACGCGCGCACACACACACACACACACACGTATATATACACGCCGGAAGGGAAACCTTTTGCCTGCTCAGTTTACGGTTAAACATGTCCGGGTGAAATAAATTCAACAAGGCACACAAGAAGAACACACACTGGCGGAAGAAGAAACATTTTGCCTGCTTAGTTTGTGGTAAGTCATTCTCGCCTCGGTCTACGTGGAAGGATCTCGAGCTAGCTTAGCGTATCTTGCCACTGTTAAAGAAACCTATTTGTTAGCAACAGCATACGCATCGCAATGCAATAAAGCATAAAGTCTTCTGATCATCGAGTGAAAATGTGTGGGAGGCGCGTGAAAGATCGAAGAAGAGTTCGACGAGGAAGTTTGTGCACCGAAAGAGGAGAAGCAGCGACAGGGTCGACTCGTGGACGCCGTTTGCAAGCTGCCCCGAGATGTAATGCACACAGTAGGTCTGTTCACTGGTTACAATCACTTTTTGACTCAACTTGTGGCATCTGCGTCAAGATGAACCAGTCGGTGCACTGCACAGGCGGACAATGTATGTGTGAGGGCCAACACAGTACTGCAAAGCTTTGAGTGATTCGCGTATCAATCTGGCTATTAATTGCCTTTTTATTCAAATCTGGGTTGGTGTGAAATCTAAAATTGTTCGAGCTCAACAAGTGACAATGTTTCAAGGGAAATGCTGCAGTGTAGTGAGCACATACAGTGGCTACGCAAAGTATTCAGACCCCTTTACATTTTTCACTTTGTGTGTCATTGCATCCAAAATCAAAAATGTTCATTTGATTTGTCAGCACCCCATCTTGACAGAAAAAAACAGCAATGTCGACATTTTTTTGCAAATGTGTGAAAAACGGAAATATCATCTGGTCAGAAGTATTCGGAACCTTTGCAGCGACCTTCATATTGAACTCACATGCTGGCCATTTCTTCTGAGTTGGTCCAGCTGTGTTGGATTCAACTGATTGGACTTGATTCGGAAAAGGTCTATGCAAAACCTCCCGGCTCCCGGCGCATGTCAGAACAAGTCATCGAATCATGTGGTCGAAGGAACTGCCCACGGAGATCAGAGACAGAATTGTGGCAAGGCGCTGAAATGACTGCAGTCAATGAATGAAGCAACAGCCTCATAAATATCTTACACTCTCCTTTAGTTTATGCCCTTTTCCTCTCTGTCATAATGAGGCATGATGCAAAGATGGGGAGGACCCGAATGCGTGAGGGCGAGGCAGGGGGACAGTTTATGAGATTTTAATGAAATACAAGTGACCACATACTGATACTCTGTGTGGTGACGAGGCTTGGCTTGCTGGCAACGAGAGATGCCAACGAGAGACTGGACTAGACTTGTCACAAACCAATCTTGAATCTACCATAATAACAACCAATAGCAAACACAACGACCCGACAAGGGCTGAACAAAAAGTCGCAACTTAGATGCAGGCATACTGATGAGACAACGAGAAACACCTGGACAAGACACACGCAGTAGGAGGGAGCTGATTGGCTAGCACGAGGGGGTGGAATGCACACAGGTGGACACAATAGTCACTGACGAGACAGACGCAGAAACGCCGAGAACGAGGCAGGAACACTGAAAAAACATGAAAGTAAAAAACCCGACAAGACCCAGAGCAGGACACTCTCTCTGTCTTACTGTATTGTCGTTAGAGTGGCCAGGGCAAGCTAGTTCTTGCTTGACAATGGCGCCGTGTTATTTGTGGTTAGCAAAAAAAAAAAAACCTCGGGTGGGGCTCGACTGTACTTTTTTTTAACACCAATGATTACTTTTCTACTAGCACGTCGGAGACATCTCGTGACATCTTAGTAATGAATATATGAAAGGGGTGCAGCAATCAAGTACTTTAGTATTGGGATATCTTATTGAAAACTCTATAGAATAATCAGGCATTCGGATAAAAACAAAATATTTTGGGGGATTAGTTAAAGATACAGAAGACAAAAATATCAGCACACCATTTTTCTCTGTAGAAACTGAGAATTTAGATCAATCTCTTCCCTTCGATTTTGGTCTATGAGCCGAAGTGACAGTGTCAGAAGCGCAGTGGTGCTCAGCTTGCTCCGGTAGCGTGCGGCTAGCGCTAAATGCTGACAAGTTGTTGTTTTTTTTAGCGCCCTTACTTAGCGATTGAACATTATTTCCGGATGTTGTGTTGTCGTCGGTAGCAACAGTTTGTGACAGTCAGCCGTTATGCCGCCACACACAGCAACTTCATAGTCAAAGCGTACCAAGGCATTGATGTCCGTATATTATTTGGTAACCAAGGTTTTATTTTTCAACTTGGCCTTCTTACCGTCACGTATAGCAGGAACACCTGTTGCTGCGGTTAGCTTGACTTCTTCTTCTTCTTCTTCTTCCTGACAGTCCGTACACATCGAAAACTCAAGGCAGAAAAATTGTCTAGAGCGTTTTTATGGAGCGAGGTACTGGAATTACTGGACACCCCTTTTCAACCCTGATATGACAACAGAAATTGTGACTGCTTTGAGTGACCGCTTCTCCAGGGCAAACAAATGCAAATAAGTGAATTTGTTCACGGCGAACTGTGACGATCCAGGCAGGGCTTCACCACTTTTTGTTTTTAAACATAAAGTGCATTGGCGCAACAAAGGTCGGCAAACGCAAGCGGAAAGTGTGCCAGCTTTCTCGGTCACTTTGCTATTTTGATGAAAGCATGTCGCAGACTAAGACACTTGGGAGCAGTTGTGAACTGTGAGGAAAAATGTCTCAAGTGTCGCTTTAAAATCCCCAAAGTACATATTCCTTCATTTGAGACTTCCCTGGTTCCTTCCTTGTATTGAGTTTCACTTCCTCTCCGTGATTCTCTTTGTCCATAAGTGACAATGGCATCACCTGTCTTATGCAACGCAGCGATTGGCA
The DNA here is from genome assembly GCF_054856515.1 of Filicampus tigris. Classification (NCBI taxonomy): domain Eukaryota; kingdom Metazoa; phylum Chordata; class Actinopteri; order Syngnathiformes; family Syngnathidae; genus Filicampus; species Filicampus tigris. The sequence continues at coordinate 892,191 of NC_141219.1, forward strand.
TCACCGGGCCTTTGTTCTCCGCGCTTCCGGTGCGTTGTTGTCACCGTGTGAAGGAGCATTAAAAGTGGGCTAATGGCTTGGCAGCAAGTCGGTCGCGTTAGCGAGTGGCAACGCTTTTGGTGTCTGGTTCAGCGCAGCATGCAACGCGATCATCGATCAGAAGGCTTGACGGTCCTGTGATAGGCGTGGCTCAAGTAGCGTTGTTGGATTCAAAGCAGGAACGTTACGCTTGGCAGCAGAGAGAGGGGACGATGGATTCGCACAAAAATGACCTTCCTCCAAATCGCAGGACTTTTGTCGCACCTTTTTAGCTGCCTGCGCTCTCACTGCCTGAGGGCGCTGGGCCCCCTCGTTGCAAAGTTATTCTGGGACAAAAGAAGACACGCAAGCACATTCTCTCCTGATGTGCAGATGTTGCACTGGACGACCTTTTGTCTTGGAAGCAAAAGATCAATCCGGCAGGAGGCTGGATTCAATTTCACGTACGCGACTGGTAGGGCTTAACGGCCAGCAATGAAACAATGAAGCAGATAAGAGCCACAGAAAAAAGACACTCCACCGTGCAAACTGTATGGTGGAACACACTCTGATTCGCAACACATTTGCAAACGATATTTTACCATACAAGAACTGAATTAAAAAAAAAAAAAAAAAAGCATCATTATAAAAGCTTTTTAAATTTGAACGCCAGTTTCACACAAAACTTGAACAACTGTCCTACGAGTGTAAAAATAAGCATCACATCAAATAACAAACTTGAAGCAAAGTAACCCTTGAACATTTTTAAATGTCACGCAAGTGTACAAAAAGAAAGGCAAACGTGTGCACGATAATATCAACTGTCATACATTTGTTAAAGGAAGCTACTGTAACTGCTTGATCATTTCAAACTTTATTTCTGTACTTTTTTGCACCGAATGGTCACATAGTTTGTGGAATATTTGGGAATTCCCAAGTGTGTTCAACTGTAGAAGTCGCACAGAGTAGATTCCCACGGGGAGGCGATGATTTGTCCTTGCTATGTCCAAATGATTTATGTGATTGCACAGGAAATGGTGTGACGAGAAGAATGAGCCGAGAGCCTTGAAAAGAAGTCGCAGCACTGCTTTTGACCTCGAATGGGTCACGTTTTATGTACATGATATTTTCCGGGCGGCCTTCTTGTATTGGTTAACGCTTGTCGCGCACCATCAAACATCCCCGCCACCGATTGAATGTTCTCTTCCAGACAAGAGCAGGAGAAAATGATGGCTTTTGTCCTTTCTTTGTGTGCCAAAATGACAGCCGACGCCGTCCTCCGCTCCTGCTTTGTGACAGGTCCGCAATGAACGAGCGTATCGCATCTTCTCGAAATGCAACAGGCCCCTGCGAAAAAGTCTTGCGTGCGTGTCGTGCGCCACATGAGCGAGCGCCAACCGCGCCCGCGGAAGAAACCGAAACCGCGCTAGGAAAGGGACAGCTGGGAGAGCTGATTCTCAGAGTCCCATGAAATCTTGACTTTGTCCAGACCGTGCCTTGCCAGGCTAATGCAACCATTTCCACTCTTACTGTACTTACTTACTGTGTATTGGGAATTTGGGGGGTTGGAGCGGCAAGGGGCCGGGGGGAGGTGAGTGATATCTGGCTCCAAACTGCTCCAACATGAAATGCACGTTCAAAAAAAAGAAGAAGAGTCTTTGCTTTCTTTTGCAGACAGCAGATAATGCTCCTATTTTTCCACTGGTTTTCTCTCCGTTCGTGCGCGCAGGCTGCCCCCGCGAGGGAATGAGCTCACCGTCTCCTGGCCGACTCATCGTGTTTGCTTCGCTCGGCCACGGCAAAAGTTGTAAATCCGTTTGTGCCTCCTAAGTACGTGCATACGGGCAACTGTGTCACCTTGGGCACTTAAAGGCAAAGTCAACCCAAACAGATTCGTTTCCGGAATATGTTCTATGCGGGCCCACTAGTGGGAACAAGGCATTATGATTAGGATGAAATAGGGGTTGAGCAACAAAATCCAGCCGTTTTCAGCCATCTCCGGGGGTGGCCGTTTTGTCACTTTTGTCCACCGTAAATGACATCGCAGCTGCTCAGGGCTCAGGTGACGAGCAATCGCGGCTCGGCTCCAGAAAACAAGTGAGCCGTGATTGCTCGGGACCTGAGCAGTTGTGATGTCATTTTCAGTCGACAGACGTGACAAAATGGCCGCCCGCAGGGATGGCTCAAAACGTGGGGCTTAACTCTCATTCCACAAACATAATATTTATCAGAATGCCGTGTTTCAACGAGCGGGCCTGCATCCAACATACTCTTCAAACAAATCTGTTTGGGTTGACTTGCGCTTTCAAAGCCACGCGATGTAATCATTCCACCTTAATGTAACAGCGTGAAAAATGATTGTTAGTGGGCTTGTCACAGCTCCGCATGCACGTTTAAGACGTTTGGAATAAACGTGATCTGGTGTTTTCTTCCCTCGGGTGGCGCCGTCCACCTCCTGGGCAAAGGTAGGCAGCACATCTCTTTCAACAAGCTTGGTCGAAGTCGCCGTCAACAAAAACGACCCCATCGGGGTGGGCGAGCTGCCAGCGTTGCAGTTTGCCCCGTTTTGCGGGTGACGTCCTGGCCTCGGTGCCAAAGACGCTCGCTAGCGCTGGGCTGTGACCTTGACCAAAAGTTGACTTTATTTGGCTCACTTTGCTCGCCCCCTCCCAACAAGTGTCTTGTCACATCTGGAATGTACATTCAGCGGAGCTTTTTTCTTTTCTTTAGGAAGCACAACCTGCGCGGACTCAACGGACCATTTGCTGTGGGGGCGTCATTCAAAGGGCCATCGGGGCCCCCAAAAAAGAAACAAGTGCATTACAAGTGAGAAAAATGATTGCGTACAATGAAATGTTTTCATGAAGGGCATTTTATTGACACGTCCTTTGCGTCTTAGCAAGGAATGACCTACGTGTGGTTTATGTCAAACGAGTAACCTTCCGCGTCTTGTTCTGCTTTTGGTATCCGTGCGTTGCAAAGCTTAGTGAGCAGCACTGCTAAAGGTAGCGGGAAAAAACAAGCGCATAATGACATCACCTTTGTACGGCAGACAGAGCCAATCGAACACGTTCTCCTTCTCCGACGTACAGTACGTACTGTGCGCGAATAAACGGTCAGACCCTCCCGGCAGAGCGAGAGCGTAAGTCGTATCCCGGACCCGGGAGTCTCCGCCATGGCAACGGGTCGCCGTGAGCCGCGGGGCAGGGCACGTGGGAAGCGCTCACCCATCCGGAGACGATAAGGATGAGCGCAGCGCAGCGCAGCCGACCGAGCCCGTCGGCACATTCGAGTCCCGCTGAGTGAAAACGCTCCACGGTGGCTTTTTCCCCGAGAGGACACAGCGCACACAAATATTATGAAGGACGGAATTAGAAGCCGCGAGTCTGCCGGCGACTCGCAGGGCCAACAAAGCCAATGCCATGAGGATGAAAACGCTACTCAACGCTTAGCTGTGGGCTTCAAAAACCCTCCCTTCACGAAGATGACGCTCGCGGGGCAGAACGTGGTGTCGGTCGCTCATCGTTTTTCGTTGAGACCTTTCGGATCGCCGATGCCCGAGTTTTGAATCCGCCCCGCCATATGCCACACGCAATCATCGCAATTCTAATCTTCAGAGCTCGACTGGTTTCACCTCGATAGATCGTTTCCATTTTTGGGGCATTTTTGACATTGAATAACATGCACGCCGTTGACAACTTCCGCTCCCTGTGTTGCCGGTTCGCCCTGTTGAAAATAAAAGGTGTTTACCCCAAAAATGACTCAGCGTGATGTACTGCAGTCATCTATAGCCACAATATGAAAGCTTTTTGATTTTGTACATACTGCATGTAAATCAAAGCTCAGCATGATTCTTTGTCATGGCAAAATGCTCGCTACGGCGGCTTGCGTGTCTGACATTGTGGCCACTGAGTGTCTTTCAAAGGAGGCGCTCGAACGATGCGGCGCGCACTCCAAAGTCACCTGCCTTGAATAGGATGACGTCTGTGGGCCAAATGAGTCATCGGAGCCGCCGGAAGCCCACCCCATCGCCCATATGAGGGCCCCGGTCATGCGTCTGCATCGGAGGCATCCGCTGAGACAGGGACCAAGTGGCCTTCTTTTGTAAGGTCCTCTTCCCGTGGGTGCCTTTCACACCGGATTAGCCGCTCGTGACGATGGACACCTCTAATCGGGCTTCAAAAGCAAACGCGTCATGCGGCGGCTTTGTTGAAGCCCTGCGACCCGAGCAGCAATCTGCCGTGTACTATCGATTACCGTCGCATCTTCTTGCAATGTGAGAAGTACCCGGGGCACACGGAGAACATGCAAACGCCGCACGGGAAGGCCGCAGCAGGGATTCCAACCAAGAACCCGACAACCGTGTGGCCGATGCGCCGACCGCGCCGTCTGCGTGCTGGACCAAACATTTACATGGAAAACGCAAAAGAGTAGAGCAAAAAAAAATAGTGCTGTCAAACAGAGCAAAAAAAAAAGAAACGGTGCTGTCAAACGATGACATTTTTTACACTAATCAATCACAACATTTTCCACAATTAATTGTATTTTCCAACTACAGTTTTTTACAAAGCTTGGAACCGATATTTATTTCAGTGGTGCACGCAAGTGCGACTGCAGGAAACGTGAGGTCGATGTTATTGCTGCCAAAGGAAGGAAGTTCAAACACTTATTCAATCCAAGTTCTCTTGCTTTTGCCTCTCTTTCACGTTGACATGTCATGATCTATAAAATAAATCAAAACATATAATTGTGTGTGTGTGTGTGTGTGTGCGGCGTCAGTTTAAGCAGACTACATTTGTTTCCTTTTGTGACTTAGATGAATATCAGGCGACATGTTATGAGCGCTTCAACTTCCAAAGGGTTCACGTACTTTTTTTCCTGCCACTGTTACATTGTCTGTCTATACGTGATGCTGTCCCGTCGGTGTTAAAATGTGCTCCTTAAATTCAAACTCAGCTGCATGGCTGCTATTCGTTCCGGCGTTTCCCTTTACACGTTGGCATGAAAGTAGCAGACGTGAAGGCAAAGTAACAGTGATGTGGTTGTTTTCAATACACGGTCATGTCATGTCATTTTCTTTGTTTTGTCTTTGATTTTGAGAGTCAACTTGAAACATCTTTTGGGAAGAAGATTCCTTGACTGTGCCAAAGTGCAGCTTGTTGCAAAGAGATCTGCGTGACGTTCACTGGCAGTTCTTGTCAAAAGTCAGTTGACTGGCATCTCCGTCCATTTGTCGACTTTTTTCAGCGCATGCGGCATCCTCCGCCGCATCCGGTGGCGCAGCGTTCCACTGAGCCCGAGTGCTAAACGGCCACCCGCAAAACATCGAGCCGGCGATTATTCTTGTGTTTTTCACAAGGACAACAACAGAGCACAGAGTGAGACGTGCTGGCTTCGCAGCCTACAATCTTCTGTCAACATGCCTCGCAAGTAACACGCGACCTTGAAATTCTTGCTCTTTGCACAGTGGGGCCTGGACTGCGGCTGCAGCGACAGTATGCTAGCGATCTGTTGTATTTTGGGGGACGGGGTGGGGGGGTGTTGAACATCATGTTCTTCTGGGGTGCTCTACTGACAAAGCATTTCAAGTGACATAGTGTAGAAATTGTGAACGTCGTAGGCATCGGGCAACATAGGGAAGAGAGCGACTCCACTGTCAGAAAAACAGTGCCAAATTTGCACCTCGGACCATCCAATGGCTTGTGGATGTCACTGACGCCCACTTCACAAATCGATCCTATTGGTCGGTTCCCCGAAGGGGGCGGGGGTTATTTTTACAAGCTATCGATCACTTCGAAGCGCTGCAAATGCTTTACTCTCTGAACAAACACAACGTTTTGGGCTCTCCCGAGAAGCGATGAAGTGATTTTCGAGGTACGACCATTGCATCCGACTCGAGCGATATGGTACTTTTTTTTTTACCCTTTCTAGTAGCCGTTGGTCTAGAGCTGCCTCCAAAGGCTCCTCCTAGACCAGAGATGGCAACACTTAAAAATGATTCTCCTACCACATCCGATCAGCTTTAGGGTTTAATAATTACATCCTCCGTATCAATTAGTAGCACTTGGACCTGTTCGTCTACCTTGATGCGCTTTAGCCGCTTCCTGCGAAACCGATGGCCCGAGCGCAGACAACGAGCGGATGAGACAACAAGCCCGGTGGAGGCGGAGGACGAGGACGAGGAGGAGGGCCTGCAACGGGCGGCTTCATCTTCAATCAATCAATCAATCAAATTGATTTAGATAGCACTTTTCATACAAAAAAAAAAAATGCAACTCAAAGTGCTGTCCAATAAAAATGTCCAAAACACAACATGCCGCGAGAGAAAGGCTCAGCGCTCCGACCAATGCTGAGCAGGTATGGAAATGTGCTTGGACACACCAGGTTGACTTCAATATGCATTTACATTGAAAAACGGCTTGCTTCCGCATTGGCGGCAGGCGGTACGTCGAGATCCGGCAGACATGGTGAAAAGTATTTTGGGGTCACGTCAAAGCCAAAAGGTAAGCAGAGCTGCATTCGGTCTTGTTGGACGCAATGGTTAGCATCAGTTAACAGCATCAGATTCCGATAAGCCACACATAAGTTGTCGACATGGTTGTGTTCGTGTATGGTGTTGTATCCGTGAGTCGCGCGCAGTGGCGTGAATGAAGTGCTGCTTCCGCCAGTGAAAAGGCTTTTATTATGGTCTTGCGCGCACTTTGTCTCCCAAACTCTCGGCTCTGCTGCTGCCAGAAGAAGCTGCTGACTTCAGTCAACTGACTCCACCCCAGCCGCCAATGCAATGAAATGTTTCCTCTCCATTTGCCCAACATCATATGGAGTGGGGTGTCCAGCTATTCATATATATATGAAAATCATTTGTGACTATCTTTAAAAACAGTCAAATGTAGAGAGAGTCTTATATTTTTCGTCATTGTCTTATCATCACTGATACAGAAGAAAACACCCCAAAAATTGACTGGAGGGTACAGGAGCAAGAGAACGTTTTTTTTTTTTCCCAATTAGACGCTGTTTGCAAATAACTCACCGGGTGGTTGGTCATCAATCCCTCCTTCCATCCATTTTCTATACCAGGGGACACCGAGGTGGGATTGACTAAGAATACAACGATTAGCGACCCTGATGTGAAAAGCAAATAAAAGAAGCCGAGCAGCCAGGCGCGTGCAAAAACCAACGTCGTCATCATAGCCCCGCCCACTTTGTGACGTTGGCTGACGTCGCCCGGTTTGAGCGCTGCTGGAGAACGAGCAGCATTCATTTGGCGAGCGGACTCCGAAAGGGAGAGCCAGCGATGGCCTCGCTCGGGCAGGAGCGCCGTTACGGGCTGTCGTGCGGCAAAAACAAAAACAACAACAACAACAACGGCAACGGCAGCGGCAGCGGCAGCGGCAGCAACAAGCTCGGAGCCAACAGGACACTTTACCACGTCAAGCTCACCGACACCGCCATGCGAGCTCTGGAGGCTTACCAGAACCTCAAGGTACCTGTGGCGCGTGCCGACCGAACACCAACACTAACACGAAGACAAACAGGGCGAAAGTTGTTCCCTCCGCTTAATTTCCCTTCAAATTGCCATCTCATTGTCCCAAAGTATGTTCGTGTCATCCGGCAGCAGCAGTAGTTTGTGCTTCAGGAGCACGACGCCTCAAGAGAGGCCGTCACCACACACACACACATACACACGCGCGCGCGCACACGCATTCATTTAAATGACGCTGTTCTCTCTCTTTCTCTTTCACCTCAGGCTAATTTACCAAGTGAGCCGTCAATCTGTTTCGAGGGGAGTCAAGGGGTAAGGACGTGTTTACTTTCTACTTGGAAGTTTTTTCTCATTCCCAAACACTGTCTTATTTACTTACTACTTCATTTACTACGTGGAAAACAAACAAACAAACAAACAAACGGAATTGGCTACGCCCGCGGCCATCGTGAGGAGAAACGGCTCGGATAATGGACAAGGAGTAGAGACACAATTGTCGCTAATTCAACTCACCAGATGCTAAAGCAACAGTCAGCTGCTCACATCGGATATTACAAAAAAAAAATCCACAATTTGTAAAATCGAGCGGCATTGTAATGTAAGTTCAAGGTGATTGTGAATGCACACATCAACAAAACATCGTGTTATGAATGAAAAATAGATGCGCGTATGAAGTGCATCATCCACTGAAGACAAATAAACATCGGCCTTATATCGACGTGTCCCTTTTCCAATTTGAAAAAAAAATGTATCAAGTGAATCAATCTCACAACCAAACAGTGACATGAAAATCTTTCACACAGTAAGACAAGGTTATTATTTGTAAGAGTCCCGCTGCTGACAAATGTCAAAGTGGCAACTAGTTGTTGGAGAGATGCCCCTCCCACCATGTGTGTGTGTGGTGCACGACACAAATATTCATCCGAGTGTGAGCAGAATTGACATCAATAAATACACACAGAAAAAAAAGTCGCTCGGATGAATGGATTGTGTGGAGTCTTGCCTCATATTGTCGACTAGTTTGCTTTTCCCGATTCAAGACTATCTTGACTAGGGATAGACCCGTAGGTTTTATTCAGCGCTCTTACCGATTACGAGTCGTCAAGGAGGACGATAACCGATATTTGGAGCCGATACTCGTTTTCAGTCAAAAGGAAAACATTTGTCAGAACGCAGACCATAATAATCGAGCCGGCGGATAATGGTTCTATCGCTAATCTTGGCGTTATGTGGATGTGATCCGTTGACGCGGTTGCTCCGCAATGCCGGGTGCATCCTTTATGTTTTCAGTCTGTCTCAGGTCTTGTCATTTCTCCGAAATTTGTCCGTGAGAGGACTTTTTTCCTTTGTTGTCGTATTGTTGGATCGTCGTATATACCAAAAATGCCAACGACAAACGCCGCCCTAGCCATCGGCAGAGAGTAAAGGCCTCCAGCCACGATGTGAAATATTTTTCTCCCCTATTGCGCAACTGCAAAGTAGACTTTGTCACGATCCATACTGGGGGCTCATTGCAGGTCACTGGGTCAGGCTGCAGGTGACTGCGGCGCGACAGGGACGAGAGCGCCAGAGACGCGCGCACGCACGCACGCACGCACGCACGCACGCACGCACGCACGCACGCACGCACGCACGCACGCACGCACGCACGCACGCACACGCTTTGGTATTGGGCAGAGTCAGGCGCGGAGTGAGCGGTGTTCATGTGTCAAACGAAGGAAGAGCCCTCAGTTGGCCCCGTTGCCTCGTGGGAAGTTCATGTTATGCACGGCGTGTTTACGCTCGGTTCCAAACGGTTTTTTTTTTGTTTTTTTTGCGGGGGGGCAGGCCTTCCCAGCTAATTCAGAATTCTGCAGCAAGCGCCACCGCACCACATTTGCGTACGTGCGTGTGTGTAGACTGTGTGGCGTCAGGGACCGCTCCAGCTTGGACCGGAGGGAATGTTTTACTTTTCAGTCCGTGCGAATTGCAAATTGAAAGTTGCCACCTTCCTGTCCGGACAAGACGACGAGCTACTTTTGTCCGGCAACTGCGAAAGAGTGAAAAACGGTGGAGCAGGTGCTCGTGTCCGCAGGCCGCGTTGTCGATATTATTAGTCCAAGTTTTTTGAACAATATGCTCAGTATTGGTCTTCGTATTATATTATTGCAGTTGTAGTTGGCAACCGTAGTGCGAGAGCCGCTCTATTTACAGTGGTGCCTTGAAATACGAGTGGCCCCGGTCAGGAGTTTTTCAAGATGCGAGCCGTGGTTCAGCCGACGTTACGCTTTGACTTGCGAGCACAAATTTGAGATATGGTGGCAGCGGACTCAAGTCACAACAAGCGGCAATTGTCTGCGGCAGGTCATTGATTTCATAAACGCAACACACTATCGCTTTTTATTAGGGCTGCACAATATATCGAAAAAAAGTCGATCTTGCGATAATGGCCATAATGGGCATATCGCAAAGAAATCAGTTTGTTCTGGAATTGTATGCTTTTAACTGAATTTGACCCATCAGATGCAAACTTAAATGCGCACGCCACCCAATAGTTGGACATGATCTGGAATAATTGCGATGAGTCAGCTAAGAACACATTGGGCTTGCTTATTTTGCTGCATAAAAAACATGAGCTTCTTTGATTAGATAATAAAAATGTCATTTCTTTAGGTACGTGTTAATTCTGGCAATAATATCGATATTGCATGAGTCAACATTCATATCGCATGTCGTATGTTTTTCCAACATTGCGCAGCGCTACTTTTTAGACATGCGGGCAAAAAAACAGAACAAAATGATCATGTTTGCATGCCGTCAGTATTGGGCTTCGGGTCAAAATTCACAAACATTTGGAATATTCCCTTTACACGCGTGAGTGGACCGAATTACTCCCGCGTTTGAATATCCCGATTGAAACGGCGACGCAAATAGACGTCATTTCCGCTCCGGGGTGTGGTGGTCATGGGGAATTTGTGGAAAAAAGGTGTATTTTCCCAAACGGACGGTCAATTTCTATCACGGCCGTCAGCATCTGTCCGCCCCCCGTTTCCGATTCCGTTTCGACGCGTGACGGCCTGTCCACGACAACTTTGCTATGCGGGGCGCGCGGCTCCGGACCCAATGCCAGAATCGGCTAGATTGGATGGAAACCCGCATTCCTGTTTTGAACTAAAATTGATTCAAAGTAGTCTACAAGCATTTTGAGTATTGAGTATTTGGAGTTTTCGTTGACTAAAACTAGACAAAGATGATCACCAATTGGAATGACTAAAATGTGACTAAAACCTAAGCATTTTTGCCCAAAAGTCTAAGACTAAATCTAAAATGCATGCCAAAAACAACACTGCTTTGCATGTTGTGAAGTGTTTGCATCTCGTTTTTGTGCTCAATGATGTAAAGGGGAGTCAACCCAAACATATTTTTTTTCCAGAATATGTGTGGCATTCTGATGAATATTTTATACTTTGTGGAAAATGAGAAATCCAGCCCTTTTTAGCTAGCTCAGGGGGCGGCCGTTTTGTCACTTTGGTCGAGCGAAGATGACATCCAAGTTGTCTTTTTCAGTCGACAGAAGTGACAAAATGGCCGCCCCCTGAGATGGACAAAAACGGGTGCATTTTGCTGCCTAACTCATATTCCACAAATACAATATCATTCAGGCTGCCGTGTTTAGAGTAGTGGGGCTTGCATGGAACATATATTCTGGAAAAAAAGATGTTTGGGTTGACTTCCCCTTGAAAGGCATGATTTATTCATGCGGCGCCCCCACCGGCTCCCGCCCCGCCCCGCCTCGCCCCCCCCCCACCCCCGGCCCATTGCGCAGCGCTTTAAGCCTGGCAAAAGCAGCTGAAATCCCCCGAGGGGCCGCCCGCCCGCACACGCGTGTGTTTGTTTATGTGGTGTGGTTGTGCCTGTGAGTAAGGATGAGGGAGCGCTCACCAATTGCGTTAGGATGTGGGCTTGTGTGTGCGTGCGCACGTCCTGGCCTCTCGTTTGAGTAACAAGGAGCTTGGGAATGTGGCCTGTCTTTTGTCACCCACAATGAATTGACTTCCTCATCCTAATGCATTACAGTCAATCCCGATGTGTGCGTGTACTCTGCCCTGGAGGGGTTTTTTTTTTTTTTGGGTAGGCCTGAGCAACATGGTTGGGAAAGAGGGGAAAGTCCCTGCTGTGCATCTCATTGGGCAGAGGCTAACAGGTGATGAAGACTTGTTTGCATAAAGTTGAAGCTCATGACTGGTTTAGTAAGCGAAGATAGCTGCTGCTGCTGCTGCTGCTGCTGCTTACAGGAAGGGCTGAATAATCAAAGTCGCTGGAAGCAAGCCGGAGGGAAAACAACAACAACAACAGACTTTTTTGTGCCCCATGAGGTCAACTCCCATGTCACACTCGCTTTCTTTGTACAGTTTTGGAACATGTCACGTGGCTCACGGATCCTGCGCCTGCCAGTGGAGTGCGTTGTGAGTGGAGGAGTTCTCCGCAAGGGCACCCGTGCTCTCCGAGCAAACGGGCATCTGCCCGGCAACCGAAGTTGGCGCGGCTGGCTTTGCATTCTTTGCAGCACACAAGACACAGCCCATCTGCTTTTTCCAGGGGCGTCGTTAACTCGGCGATTTCCGATGCCCAAGCCACGTCCTAAAAGGCGAATGAATAGAAGTGAGCGACCAAGCAACATGAACATCGATTGTTCAGCGCAGCGGGTAGCAAAATGGCAAATGTCTTTAAAAATAGGGATGGAACCATTCACTCACGGCCCGGTTCGATTTGATTTTCAGTTCCCGATTTCGATTCAATTCGATGAAAAGACAAAAATGACTCATTTGAAAATCAAAAGAGGTTCTTATTTTGACATCGGCATGTTGTCCTTGTTGCAAACAATAACTTTTTGTCACCTATTAAAAAACACATGAAAATGAGCTCATCATTTTGACTGCGCAACTTCATTTTTGTTATTGGTGTTTTATTAGTGCCAGAACTAAACATGAAAACACAATAGATTAGACTGTTATCATTGCTAATACTTTCGTGATCAAAACGTCAAGATCGATTCTTTTATTTTTTTACATCGATGCATATTTTAAGAAGTTGAAATCGATTTTCGATGAATCGTTACAGCCCTAGTCCAAAAGCATTTTCAAAAATCTGGGCCATTTGCAAAGTCGGCCACCAAATCCGTCAGATGACAGTGTGCTTGAAAAGTATGTCTTCTGTCATCGTCTGTCTTTTGAGTTTGGTTTTGGACTTGACTTTTCCTTGCGCTCCTTTGTCTGTCTCCGCTTAGTTTATTGAGTCCACCTGTGCTCGTCATCCCGGTCCCTGGTGTGAGCCAATCAGCTCCCTCCTAGCCTCTGTGTCTTGCCCAGGTGTCCCTCGTTGTATCGTCAACTTGTCTGCATTTGGTTCCCCGCTTTGGTTCAGTCCCTCGGTGGTTTGTTGTCGTTTGTCAACGGTCGTTCGTCTCTTGTCGAAGTCAAGTCCCGCCCTAGCGTTTGTTTAGGTCCTTTTTGATCCTTCGTATTTTGGAATCCTTCCCGCTGACCTGTGGCCTTTTTCTTTTCTTTTAATGAAGTACCTTATATGGCACTTCATTTTTGCCTCCTGCTTTTGGGTCCTCCGCCGCGCGTTTCGTGACGTAATCATCTTTAAAAGAGGAATCGTTTTTAAAGTGGAACTCAACTCCAAATAGTCACGTACCGTGTGATGCCACGAGACTAAAGATGACATTTTGACAATGATTGCCTTTGCGCAATATGAATTAAGCACAAAATCCGTCTGTTTTGGTCCATCTGAGGGGGCGGCCATTTTGCCTCTTGCTGTCGACTGAAAATGACATCACGGTGGCTCAGGAAACAGGAAGCAGATGAACTTGGAGCAAATCATTGTTCTTTCTGATGGGGGAAACAATCGTTTCCAAAGAAATGGCCAGCATCCCAAAATGGTTCCACTGACTAGTCCGTTGTATTCTGGTTACGGCGACATATTCAATTTTTCAAGTAAATTGAGATTGTAAGGTCATATTGGATATTCAGCCAAACGTGAGCGTTTGAGACAAGTGGCCACTGAGGTGGGGGGAAAAATGACTTGTGTGTCTGATCAAGCGGTTCATCTTAGCGTCCCGTCTAATTCCCTCATGTGAAAGTCCAGGCTTCGGGCTTATGGGGCATAAAAGGCCGCTTGTTTCGCCGCCACACGCACGTGTCAAAGTGTGTGTGTGTAGCCGGCCTTGCTTGGGGGCCCCGCAGGGAGGGGTCGCGCTGACCCACAATTTGTTGAAGTTGACAGTCTGGCCCGGAGCACCTGCCGGAGACAAATTCTTCTTGGCGCGGCTTTTGGGAGAATCTCGAGGACGCGCGGTGACCTCCGGCGTCGGCGCTCTGTGTGAAATTGCGAACGGAAGGTGATTGCAACCCCGTCTTGATTAGGCGCGCCGTCTCCCGCTGGGGCGGTCGCACTCATCGGCCAGCGTGCCGACGACTCCCACCCAGACCCGACCGACTGGAACGTAGGGCAAAAAGAGTGGAGATGAACTACCGTGGATGCAAAAGTGGCTTCAATTGTGCCAACTGGTAAAAGTCATTCTGAAAAAGAATAAATAATAATGGAGGAGGATTTGGCACTTTTTGCCCCCACGTTTTAAAGGAAACTCTTAGGTAAGCGGGGGAAGAAAAAAAAGCTGGAGCTTGTATTCTTTTATTACCATTGTTGACTTTTTGTGACATGAGCGCAGCCAAGACAGACAAGTGTACCATTTCTTTCTGTCACGGTAATTTCCATTTCTGTGGTCATCAGCATTTTATTTCTGTTTACATGCTGTGACGTCACCAAGCTAAACAGCAAAACCCCAAGAAACCGAAAAACAGTTTGCAGTTTTGACAGTTTGACGTTTGAGGCATGTTTTTTCCAGAAATGGTTCGGTCACATTTCAGATGTTGCAACTTCCGGGCCATTTTCACGAGTGTGCCGTGGCTTCGCTATTTAATTACGGCTAAGCGTTCACACTCGCACAAACACAGCCAGTAATAGGACTGTGCAACGAATCGAAACTCAATTACAAATACGATTTTTACACTCCACGGCTACGAAATTGGCATAATCGTAAAAAACGACAAATAATGTTTGTTTACACAAGGAAATCATACTTGAATTTATAAATTTGCACTTTTTACATTTTTTTTTAATTTTTTTATAGTAACTAGGTTTATACATTTTGTTTGGTCCAAAAGGAACTTGCATAATTATGGTATTTCAAAGAAATTTGTTTGTCGTTATATTTTTCACACGTAAACATTTTCTTGTTCAGTACCAAAAAATAAATGATGGTTTGATTTCAATTATTACCAAAATAATTGTGATTAGGGCTGCTCGGGTCAGAAAAAAAATATGAATCATGATTATTTTGGTAATAATTGAAATCGCGATTATTCAAACGATCATTTATTTTTTGGTACTGAACAAGAAAATGTTTATAAAAAAATGCAAATGTATGATTTCCTGGTGTTATGAATCGTTTTTTTACGATAATGCCAATGTTGTAGCCGTGGAGTGTAATAATCGTATTTGTAATTGAATTGAAGTGCGTTGGATATAAATGCATATTAATCTCTTTTTACAATTATGCCGTAGATCTTGATGATCCTCATTGTAATTGAATTTTGATGAATTGCACAGCCCTCATGATGAATATTTTTTTCATAATCGAGCAGCCCCACCCAGTGTGCCCCGTTTTGCGATTGTTTGGTATGAACAGGGCAAGCCGGCAAAATGTTTGATTAGCGCAAGCGGGGTTGTTGTTGTTGTTGTTGTTGAGGGAGGGGCTCCGCTCAACCCGAACGGCAACTGGTGGTCCTGGGAACGCATCTCCTCTTTTGTTTGGGACGGGATGAGGCCTTGATGTGAGGGCGGCGAGGACGAGGAGGAGGCGGCGAGGACGAGGAGGAGGAGGCGGAGGAGGAGGCGGCCTGGCTGTCTGGCGTGCGCGCGTGTCCTGCCTGAGCTCAGGCGAGCGCCGTGCCGTCCCGCTGCGCTGGGTCAACACGCGCGGGAAGTGCGCGCTGCGAATGCGGGGCCCGGGGTGGCTCGCCTCCTGCCGCCAACAGACGGCGGCGCCGGCGACAGGTTTCTCTCGCACCCCTCCTCCCCCTCCCACGGAAGCAGAGAGGCGAGGCGAGGCGAAGCCGCCGCCGCCGCCGCCGCCGCCACGGCTCTGGAGCCCAGGAGGCCGGAACAAAAGACGGCCTGTTTTCAGAAGGCCGTGACTCAAGCTGCAGAGGATATGGAGACAATAGGCTGCATGAGCTCGACGCCCCGACGCCACAGTCAGCCAAAAGCCGGCAGGAAAGCCAAGCCCCGTGCACCGACAGCAGTCTCTCGCACTTTTTGTTCCATCAACTTTCTGCTTTGATCGGAAAAGGAAAAGGAGGCTTTTCCTGAGACATTTCTGATGGCCGCCGCTTGCCGTCTTGGTTCGCTCGCACTCGCCGGCGCTCTTGACGAAATCACAAGGACATAAGCAAAGATTGCCTCATTTACGTTGTCCGTATGTAATCATCAGAATGCTGGTTTTTGGGTTTTTTTGTCCGGGCTTTGGAAAGCCTTGCTTTGGGCTCCCCCGCTCGGTGGCTCGTGGCCGCGATCCGCCCTGCGATTGACGGGCGTCCGGTCCAGTCGGCCGTTAAGTTGCCATAGTTACAGCGCTAAAATGGATTGCGTTTCCATTCAACACAAACTACTTTACTTGGAAAAGAAAAGCCAGAATATTTGGTGCATTCATAAATAATGACCATGTTGCAACAAGTTAAAACTCGAATCGAGAAATATTCTTGGCAAATCGTAATGTCCCATCACTGTTTTTCTGTTTTGCGAACAGACTCTTGGGCCACTCAAATGGTCCTTGGGTCTTGTTGGTACCATATTGGTGATCTACAAAGTGCTACAAAAAATCGATTCAAAAAAAAAAAAAAAACGTCATTATTTACAATGAAACTTTTAACTATTCTGAACTTTCAACTTTTTATGAGGTGAAACGACAGAATCGCTGCAAAAGACGCCTTCCAAAAAAGTAAAAATGAAATGAAAATAAAGAGTCGCTCCTGTCGTGGAACAATGTGGGCGGTTTTGAAAGCGCGCCAAGTCAGTCGCCCATGCCTAGCTAGCTCACACATGTCGTCGCGTAGCCGGAAGAAAGATGCGAGCCCAAGTCCATCCTTTTGAGCAGGTTGTCGCTGTGTTATTTGATCGACACTTGACACTCGTGTGTGCGTGTGTGTGTGTGTTTGTGTGTGCGCTTTCAAAGTGCTTCCAGGGCAAACACCCGCAGCGTTGAAGAGCAGAGAGAACGACTTGATTGTCATGTTTTTACAGCCTCGTTTGATGTATTTGGAAGATTTTTAAAATCACATTTGGCAGGGCTATTTTTGTTTGTATTTATTATGTGTATATTTGTCCTTGGAGGTGTCACCATATCTGGAAGAGGTAGTCGGTGACATCAGTAGTTGTTGTTGCCGCTGCTCACGTCACGTCGCCAACCCAATGAAGGATGCAAATGGATCAGCGGTGTCCGTTTGGCACCCGGTCGAGTGGAGCGGCAACGTATGTTTTGGAACTTTGCTTTGCTCACTTGTGCCGGAAAGAAGCTTGTGATCCTCCTCGGACTACGTCGTGCCACTGTGCAACTTTGGAATGCTTGGAAGATGACAAAGTGTTGTCAGAAACCATTTGGGGAAAAATGAATGTCACTCAGCTGACTTCAACCGTGTGGTCAGATTGCGCCAGCAAGCCACGCGTGTCACGTGACACCATTCCGGCCATGCGGCGAGTCTCCTCCATGTCCTTGCAAAAGGATCACCATGTCTATCTTGATATCCACATTATGCTAAATGGGAGGACGTGGAAATCCAGAATTTTGGTGTTTCATCATTATCATTCAAATTGCGCTGCCGACCAACGAGTGGACTGAGACCGCAACTTTGACCGGCGCTAAAATGACAGCAAACGGCACCGGCAATTTTCTGGAAATCATGCCTGTAAGAATGAGGCCCAGTACAGTTGTCCTGTTGAACAAGGCCTAATGTTACATCACAACCAGTACAAAAAAATACAATCAAATTCTGTGCACACTGGTGAAAAACGCTGTTGTATCGAACAGAATAATGTTGGCACAATGTGAGGAATTGTGCCATCGCGAAGGTCTGCGTGGACATTGCTCAATTTGCCGGAGCCGATGTCGTGCCGCACGACGGCAAAGTCATTCGGATTGAGTCAACGGCGCGCCCGCGTCATCGCGACGTCATCACGACGTCATCATCCGCCGCGTTGGGCGCCACGGTGAACGATAGGCCAAAGGCGGTGTATTTGCCGAATCAAAAACATGTCCGAATGCAAGAAATTGGCGGGGCTTTACAAGGATGAATGAGACAGTGGAGCCAGAGAGCGATATCTTGCACAATAACGAGAAACGGTTGCAGAATTCACAATATTGAGTGGGGCTGCGAAGCGGACCTACTTCCTCCTTTGTGTGCGCTGGATATTTTTGCGTATCTTGTGTGTAGTGAATTAACATAAATCTTGAGCCTCTCGTGTGCAATTTACAAACGGTCGGTGCGGGAACTGCAGATGATGGCGGCGGCGGCGAACGATAACAACGCCGTCATTCGGACTAAGTTAGGTGCTGTGTGTTTGCTTGTCAACCGTCCACTTGAGCTGCACAAACGAACGGACTTATTTCCTTTTTAACAATGCGCGTGATTGTAGAGCATTCCTTTCTTTCCTTTGACCTCACTCACCGAGTGCCTGTAAAAGCAGACTTCTTTTTTTTTTCGTGTCACTAATAGCCTCCGCATGGAGCCAATTGGAAATGTTTGCAATTTTAAGCTCCGAAATGCAACTGTCACGTACTGCCGGTTTTGTTCTTGTTGTAGTTGGAAAGTGAGCGCTACATTTCTCCAAAAGTTCCATTTTGTTGTGCGAAACAAAAAGTGCTGAATGTAGCCACCTTGGTGGAGGTAACGAGTGGTCGGTGTGGATGCGGTTGGAAGGCTCGACCAAATCATGCTGGTCCAATTAGTTGCTTCTTGAGGTTGACCCAGAGTCTCCAGAGTCTCCCTCCCTCCCTCCCTCCCTCCCCGCCTCCCTCGCTCGAAGCGCTGTGGCCTTTAAACAACTTTGCGCTCACACGCAGCTCTCCTCCAGCGTCGGCGTGTCTGTCCGCACTCTTCTCGCTGGCAACGGCACTGCGTCTCGAAATAAATCACGTGCGGCCATGTGCTCCCAGTTAAGAGCAGCAAGGCGGACCTCTGAACCGGAGCGGCGCACTTTTAGAGCTGCGTGGAGATCCGACCGCTGGCCGACTCAAATGGCAATTTTTCCACACCGCGTCGTCATCCCGTTGCTTTGCCACCCATTTCCAAGTCACAAATGAAGCGACTGCAAATGAGGACGGCAACAACGAGAGGCCAAGAGGATGGATGCCACCTTCTTGTCTACAAGACATATGGTGAAAACAAACACATTTTTCAAATCGTGCGATACTTTCGGAGGTTGTGCTATGACAATAGTTATCGAAAACGTGTCAGGCGAGTGCAAAGCTTGCACCCAAAAACTTTGAAGCGCCTTGAAGAAAAGAGCAGGCTGGATCCGGTCAGCTCGTTTTGATGTGCAGCCGAGGGCTTAACAACCGTGTGTGCCAAATGCGTAATTCTGCTAGCAGGAAACGGTCGTTGTCAGAACAGGAAAAACATCTCGCAGCTTGGCTAACAATGCGACCGAACTGCTGCGTGTCAACACATTCAAACGCAAACCGTCTCATCATCGGCTGCTCTGCTCTTTAGTGTTAGCTGGTCATGTGCAGTCAACCGCTGTGATGCTTGGTGAGACTGGGACAAACTAGCAACACTCCTATTCTGATGTAAAATGATGTAAGACACTTATCGCCATCTCCGTGTTCTTTTCTTCGTCTTTGACTTCTTTCTTCTTCCGCTTTCGACTTTTGAGCGAGCCGGGACAAACGTACGTCTAACAACCACATCCGGGATGCACCGACACGAGCTTAAAGAGCGCCTCGCGGTTAATAGCACATAGTCCCATTAAAGCGTTATGTCACAGGCTGAGAGGAGCCACCTGTGTCGCCTTTGCGAGCCGATGTGCACCGTTGATAAGAATCCAGATGAAGCCGCTGAAGTGGCTCGCGCGCAGTGCGCTTTGTTTGAAGCCTTTTGCAAAAGCCTGCAAGTGAAGACTTGTGCGGTGGGCCGATAAGAGCGCAGCCGAGCTCTTCTTCCACTCTCGCAAGAGTCGAGTGGCCTGATGACTTATTCAATATTGTTCTGAGCGGCTGTTTCGCTCGCTTAATATGATGTGCTTTTTTTTTTTTTTTTTTTTTTTTCCCTCTCAGCAGCCATTTGTATGTTTGTGTCCTTTTCTTTTCCCAGTCACCTACTTTGCTCCCGTCCTGTTTCCTTCGTAGTGCATTAAGCTGCCGGCCCCCACAGCCGAGTCGGCCGAGGCGCCGCGCGTCTTCTCCTTCTATTTATCCAGCGACTGCAAAGAGCAGCCGCAGGCCAGCTTCGACTGCGTCCGGCAATATGTTTCAAGGTAGGAAGCTAAAACACAAATGCGGGGAGCCCCCAAACGCTTGAACACAGCCTCCTATTTGTTGGCGTCGCTTTTTACCTTCCCAATTGAAAACACGTCCCACGCGTCTTCGCAACCCGCCTTTGACGTCGCTCTGTGAAAATGCAGCAAAGACCGAGAATGACGGCACGCTTTTTTTTCGGGCCGTCTCATGCCAGTGAGCGACGTCTCCCCCCGCCTCAGACGGTGCCGGGGGCAGTGGCCCCAAAGTCGCATTTTGGGACAGTTTGACCTTGTTCCCGTCACACTTCTTCTTGATCGCAAGGAACGGGCCCGGCTCCCGTTTGCGAGGCGGGACAAACCGATTTCCGCGGGACGGCCGACCCAATCGTCTTCTTAGGTCACGCGGGACGACTTTTGCCGCGTCTCGTGCTGGTGACAGCCAGCTTGACTTGTCGATGGAAGGCGCCCATTCAATTTTTACGCAGTGTTTTCGCCGTCTTTTCCAATGTCTTTTGCTCACTTTGGCCCCGCAAGTGAGGGAAAGGCTAGAAAGTGCGCAGTCACGCGCGCAAACGAAGCGGACGAGTGCTTTGGTGTGTGACGCGCGACTTTTGCCCAAGAAGACTTTTGCGAGCCAGCCAAGCTGGAGGTTTCCCACCGAGCGTATCCCGCCACGAAGCGTTTGTCTTTTTGCCACGTAGCACGCCGGCGACCTTACGTGGAGCGACCTGGGCCGTGCGGGGCAGCCGCCGCCGCCGCCGCCGCCGCGAGTCTGTGTTGGCGTGCCGCCGCGCTGGGCTCGCCGGCCTGCCTTTGTCTCGGCGCCGTTGACAGCTTCAAGCTCCTGCGGCTCAGCGGCCGGCTTTTCTTTTGTTGCTTTTGCAGTGACGGCCGCGAGCAGCTGGAAGGTCAAGGGGTCATCCAGGACAAGATCACCGTGTGCGCCACCGAGGACTCCTACCAGATGACGCGCGAGAGGATGTCTCAGGTAGAGAAGGATAGCTGGAGCCGCTCCGCCATCGAGATAAAACCCGGAGCCACGCTTCCCAGTAAGGATTCGCCTGGATCGAGTGTCTCACAAATGCAAAGTTGTGGCTTGTGTTAGCTTCGCTGAAGACTGAACGGCCCTTTGGTTGTTTTTCTATTAGCGAATGACCGGTATGCTTTTTTTTCAGGGCCAATACGATACCGGTTATTAGTAGTCAAGGAGGCCGATAAGCGTATTAATGATAATGTTAAAATCCCCCCCCCCCCCCCCCCCCCCAAATTAAAACTCTTAACTTTGTTGAAACGTCTTTAAACATTTGTTTATCGAACAATTTTTCAGATTTGCAAGATGTTTTGATCATTATTAGAAATGTTTTCCACGGTACAGTACATCTCAGCTTTAAAATTCAAAGAAAAAGGGAGCTCCCAGGGTCATCAGCACGTCTTCAAAAGTGAAAGAAAAACGTAAGACAATAGCTCCGTATGCTTTTCTACAGTAACTCAAGTCCTCCAAAATGTCAAAATGGCAGAAATGTTCAAATTTCACTTCCCTTTGTTTTGATTTCAAACAAAAACCTAAAGTGCAGAGTGTTCCCAGGGTCAGTAGGAATATGTTGATGAATAAGTTAACTGAAAATTGACATCAATAGTTCCTTGAAGTTGATGTTCCTTGAAATGGATGTATTATCGGCCCAAAAAGGCCCATGCCGATATCCGTCAAAACACTGACTATCGGAGCCGATAATCGGTCGACGCCTATTTTCTATACTGTATGATTGGCTGCAACCGGCTCAGGGTGCGCCCCGCCTCTTGCCCATAAGTCAGCTGGGAAAGGCTCTCGCTCGAGCGCCATTCTGATCAGGACATGCATGGATAGTTTTATGAAAATGTCATTTGACTACATTTCCAGGAGGAGGAGGAGGAGCAAGGTGGCCATTATGCATCAGTGACCCCAAGAATTTGGGGGGTTTAATCCCTTGCTCGATGCAGGCGTGTATTTGACATATTTTGGATGAGATGTCAAATGTTACAACTTCAAATATTTTCTTAGTCCACAGTTAGTCATCACTTTAGCTGTTTTGATTTTTTTCCACTTATCGGTGATCACATTTGGACACTCACGTTCGCCAACATTTTTTAGCAGTTGCTTGCCAGGGAAATTTTTATTGACGCTCGCATCTGGCTTTGGAGAGAAAAAAAAGCACAAAGTGGTCCACACTGGCATTTAAACGGTGTCTGACTTTAAACCATTGTTGCAAAAGAGCCAAATGTCATCCTAAGACAATTCTTCCCAGTTGTCTTTTTTTAGCTTGGGACCATAACTCCCAATTCTCCCAGTTCTTTAGGTCCATTATAAAAAACAGTCATTTCTAATGAAATGTTATCGCTTGCTTCTTAATGCACGTTTGTCGTCAGATGTTACGGCTCAGGAGCATCGCCCGACATATGAACCAAACGTGCCGAACCAAAGTTCAGCACTTGCCGGCTTCTTTCTCCCCTTTTATTTCTCCTCTTCAGCGCTTGCTGCCGTTACGCAATATTGTTTCCTGGCAGGACGGTTTGGCCCTCGTTTCGTGTCGAGCTCCAGACTCTTGCTCAATCTCTGGATGCTTTTGAGCCAACTTGGCCCTTGCGGATTGTGTTCCAAGCGTTTTTATGGTCAAGATGTGCACGGTGAAGCCCGCGGTAGCTGTGCTCTTTCTCGCCCTTTTAGCTTGAGGACGTGCACACGTTTAGGAGGCAGCTCGTGCCCATGAGAAGAGGCACACGCTCGACGTGCACGCGTCTCCTCCTGTCATTTTTTTGCACTTGTGATTTACGGCTGACATGGCAGGTAACATTGCAGCGCGTATTTGAAATGAAAGCCCGCACTGTGACCTTCAAAGTGCAGAATCGTGTGTAAGTGGATTAGCAAGGGGAGCTGGCTCTCAGCCATGCCCTAACATGCCCTACAAACTGTCTGCTGAAGTGATGATCGGGTTCACCCGGAAGACGAATGATCACTTCACGAATCGCTTTGGTCATATTTTGGGTAAGGCGTCACCGAGACGGCGCGGCCAAATGCGATCGGCTATCTGCTAGTTTTTCAACTTTTGTCCGCTCCTCCTGGACTCGCTGAAAAATGTGTGCTGGATACGACGCGTGACTCCATAAGTCGTGCCATGTCCTGGGCAAACAAAGTCAAATAGGCTTCACGTTTGTCCACTCGCAAATTCAAAAAGAGTTTCTCATCAAGCGACATTTCTAACAACGGCGCCTTTCATTCTGCCGGAAATGTTTGGATGAGAGGAAGGAGTGAAAGCTGCGGTGGTTTTCTGTCTTTGCTGTGGAGGCAAACAAGTTCAACATGAAAGGGAGCTCATTTTCACATGTCTGATGAACATAATTAGTGGCTTGAAATGAATCCTGTTGAATTGCGTTAGAACTTCAACGGCCAATTCTGGACAATGGTTCGCTTAGGATTCCTTTGAATCTCATGATAGCGCAGTGTGTCCTCTAGCGACTCAGCGGGCTGTTCTGTATTGTGTGTGTGTGTGCGCTCAGGTAAAAGCGTCAAGATCCATAAGAGGCCGCCCATTGCGTCCGCATCGGACAGCGGCTCGTGCAAAGCTCCGGCGCCCAGCCGGTGGAGCGGCGGCGTGGGCGTGGGCGTGGGCGTGGGCGTGGGCGTGGGCGTGGCCTCGCTCCAGCACCAGAAGCCCCTGAGGGAGCGCGTGGTTCATCTGCTGGCTCTCAAGTCCTACAGGAAGCCGGAGCTCCTGCTGTGGTTGGAGAGGGACCGGGGCGGTCCCAAGGACAAGGCAGAGCTCGCAGCCGTATTGGAAGAGGTATGAGCAAGCGCCCATACGCCTTGGACACCTCATTAGGAACACCCGCACCCTTGAACGAGATCAGAAACGGGATTGTCTCATTGTCGATGATGCCCGATATCACAGAGGCACTTCTTACAAGCCGTACTTAGTTTGCGGTGGCGCGCAAGATGCTGAGCCGCAAATACTCCCAACGTATGAGAAGAGCGAAAAGAGAATTCAAGATTGGACATTTGGCAGGCAAAAGCACAGCGGTAACACGGAGCAATGAAATTCTGCCCAATTATTACACTCGTATTTTCGGAAGGCCGGTTCCTTATTTCAAAATTGCTGCGATTGTTGTATTTGTACGTCTTAAGATTGTACATTTTGGCTTTAGCTGTAATCATTGAAAATATAAGAGTGAAATCTTTCACTCTGTGTGTAGTGAAGTGAGTTTCTCATTTGGAAAATTGAATTTTGCTTTTCACATTACTGTACTGTTGTGTAATTATTGAGATGTACCCGTCTGCACCTGAAACAGATTTCTGCAAATATGGCCGCAGGCATTGATTTAGTTGCTTGCAGATGGAGTGAGTGGCGGGCAGGCGGGCAGGCGGGCAGGCGGGCAGGCGGGCAGGCGGGCAGGCGGGCAGGCAGGGAGGTTCTTTTTGTGGGTAAGCTACTATTTGTTGACATTTTTTAATGATCTTAACAAGGGGTGCACCGATGATAATTTACCGGCCGATCACCGATCTTTAAAAAGGCTGCCCTGCTGATCGCGATTTTTGCCGAGACCGATTTGTATTTTTTTCATAACCGCCGACATACCTCTTCAACGTTCCATTGTTGTTTGATTGTAAAACTCTGAACAATAAGTGTGAAACAATACAAAGGGGTTGTTTAAAGCGCACATGAAGCGGTTGTCTCAAATCCAAAGGATGAGTCATATTCACAGCACTGGAGGACAAAGGCGGACTTTTTCAGACCTCTGCGGAGGGAGATGAGGTCAGTGGACGCGATCGCTTTGATGCGAAGGCATCGGCCGATCCCGCAAGATGAAGGAAATCGGAGCAGATCCTGATCCCGGCCGGCAGATCCATGGCTGAACCGGCCATTCAAATAACAGCATCGAAATGGATGTCGATTCAAACGACAGAAAGGACAAAGCTGGACAAATGCAAAAAAAGATGGAGAAATGAGGCAGGCAAAAAAGAAACGATGCACGTGCTTCATGCTTTGACGCAGACTTTTGCGCCTCCCGCACGTCATCGGGCCAATGTCCAACTTGTTTTGGGGACGGGATGTCTGCAGCCTGCAAAAGATTGTTTACGGGAAAACCTCGTTAGGGACAACTTTCAAGTCTGTGGGAGGAAGGAGTTCGGAAGTTACTCACACGCCGAGTCGGATCGCTTCAACTAGAAAGCTCAATCGGATGACGTTGAAGGCTTCTTTCTTATGTTGACTGCGAGAAAAAGCGTGGAGGTTCGCTGCGCGAGTTGAGCTGCGGCTTGCGTTTCAGGTGGCCCAAGTGAACCCCAAAGACAGCAGCTACCTCCTGAGAGACGACTTCTACAAGTACGTGCGGAGGGACTGGCCCGGCTACGGCGAGGAGGAGCGACTGCTCGTTGGCAGGTTGCTGGCCAGGTGGGTTTGATCGACGGCCATGGAATCTCTCGTCGTGTCGTGCGCACGACAGAGAAATGGTTTGATGTGCGCGCCGAACAATCGTCCGTTCCTGGGGATCCCCAGTTGAACTTCTCACATTCTGACAGCAGCGACGCGGACGTCAGTCGGAACGCGTCGCAGCGGATCACACGAACGCAGTGGGAAATTCTTGATTACAAGCAGTAAAGCAGAGGGAAAAGACCCGATGGGCATAAATATGAGCGTTTGTCCACTCGGCGCCCGGTGGTCAGTGAGCGTCTGTCCACTCGCGCGACCAACGACTTCATTACAGGCCATCCTTCAAACTTACGCCGGGGCAGTTGTCAAGCAAGGGCTCCCCGTAAACGCCTTGTGCCGCTCCCAACTCGTCTTCCGTCGGCGCGCCGCGCCGGGCCCTGCTGCCGCGTGCGTTGCGGCCGGAAAGGCTCCTTCCCCAACTGTCGCCGGTTGCCAAGTTGGAAACCGACTTCAAGTCTTGCCAAGTGGCAAGTGCAAAATGAAGTTGGTTTGTTGGAAGCAAATCCAGTCGTTTTTCGGCCTTCTCGGGACGGCCATTTTGTCACTTCCGTCGCTAATGTGACCGCAGATGTTCCTCCTGAGTTGTCCGGTGTCGCTCTCTCATGTCATTATTCTTCTGCACCTTTTGTCAGGAAGTTGCGGCCCCACGCGCACGGCCAGTGGAGGAATCCTCAGGCCGGCGAATCCATCGCCAAAGCCTCCGAGGGGCGATCGCTGCTGCATCCCGGCCCGGTCGTGGTGAGCGCTCAAACGTGGTGTGATGTCATCACTGCTGGATTGTCTGAGCGACGTGACTCTGTTGCGCTTCCAGAAACGCCCTGTGCCCGCGGACACTCCACAAGCTCGGGCTGCAAAGAGGCAAAGACAAAGTGCGCAAGGGACACTGCAGCAGCCACTTGTCAACGGACTCTTGAGCAATAAGGGAGCGCCCGTCACCGACGCTCTCGGTTTCCGCACTAAGCCTGATTTCCAAGGGAGCCATAACGCCACGGCGGGCTACGTCGGAGACCACCGGCCCGCTTCTCCTCTCGCGCTTCGTTCGGACGCCGGCCGGCACGGAACCGAAGCGATGGGCGCGAGCCCCGAGCCGCCTCGAGCCCAGTCGGAATGCGCTCAGCAGCACAGGAAGAGGAAATCCAAAAAGCACAAAGACAAGGAGCGGGAAAGGCTGAAAGACCACCGGGACAAAAGGTGGTCAGAGGACAGTCCCAGTCTCAAGCACCACCGGGACAACTTACTTGGCAGTAAGGCGCTATTTTTTTTTTTTGTTTTGTTTTAAATTTTTTCCTTTTCCTAAATTTCAAACTCACTGTCCGTGCGACATTTAGATACACTTGCATCATCTACAAATGGGATCCAAAACAACAAAAGTATTTTAAGTAAGCTCAGGGCCGCCGGTCCCTAGACGCAAAGTACGCACAGTGCGTCGGTCGGCGCGGGGGGCCCCGAGTCGCGCCCCGAGGGGAGGCGTTGCGACATCATCGAGTGCGCACGACATGCGCGAACGCTCCGACGTGCACTTGACATGCCGTTCACCCGTGATGTCAGCCGTGATTGGTCGCCGCCTGAGCCCTGAGCAACTGTGATGTCATTTTCAGTGGACAGAAGTGACAAAATGGCCGCCCCCAGAGACGGACAAAAACGGCTGCATTTAGCCATGTTCCGCAAAGGCAATATTCATCAGAATGCCGTGTCTGGACTAGCGAAGGCGCATAGAAGATATTATTGCAAAGATGGGGTACATAACATTTTGCCACCGTTGAGTGTATATCTTCTCTCAGTCAGCCACCACAAAATAGCAATTGGACGACCCGCTCGACTGAGGTCTTGTCGTCACCTCGGCGGCCTCCCGCCGCGCTTGTACGGTCTCCTCTCCGAAGAGTGTTTGTGAAGCTCTCTGGAGAGTTGGGCCTGTTTTGTTCCTGACTCACTCGACAACAGTTGTTGAGCTCCCTGAAGTCGCGCCTGCCTGCCCTGACTCCTCCCACCTCTGAGCTCCAAATGGACATGTTCAAGTGCTGGGCACTGGGGGCTACTTTGCTGACTCATGTTGTTCACATCTTCGTCTGTTGTGTGTCTCTTTTTTTGTAGATTGCGACATCACTGATGACACGGACTTGGTGGAGGAACCGGATTATGTGAGGCAAGTGTGAACATGTTTTTTCTTGCGGTTTCTCTCCTTTGACTGTATTTTACTGTCACCTGCCATATCCATGAAGAAAATCACATTTTGACTAATAGTCAACTGCGGATGGATTCAGACATCTAATAGCTCGTTAAATCAACAATTGTGTTGGTATGTTCCAGGGATGTCACAATATCGTGACATCGCGATATTAAAATGGCCGCAATATATCGTCATGTCTCGATATTAATAGCAGCAAATCTGGTTCAATGCCCAAGTTGTTTTCCATTTGTGCAGTTCCAGCACCCTCTGGTGGTTAGTTTATTGATACAGCTTAATCTGATGCCGCCTATGTTTAAGACCCAGCTAATCGCCAATAGCAGCCCATGACTGGCCACGCCTTTTTCTTTGTGAATGCTCTTATTATGTACAAAAGCAGAAAATTGTGATGCTCATTTTTTTAATACGAGCTCCTTTTTTAATTTTACAACATCGGGAGCTTTTATACAGTATCGTGAGCTTTTTATATCGCCAACCTCCCCAAAATATCGCGCTAATTATCGCATCGTGAGGTTCATATCGTGATATTATCGTATCGGGACATTTGTATATCGTGCCATCCCTAGTATACTCCAATTTCTATGCCGTGGAACTAAAGTGTAGGCAACACACTTGAGACTAGTTTACAACACAACAATGTGGAGTACTGGAATGCAACTTTTTGTCTCGCCATAACTTACGATCCTCTTTGATTCTGTTCGGGAACTAATTTTCAGTCCGTCTAGGCAAGTGCTGCCGTTTTGGTCAGCAACAGACGAAGTGGGCTTACTGATGTGAACGGTGGCGTTTATGAACAGAAATAATTCAACTTACAACCCCATTTTTCCATGATGGTTAAAAAAGAGGCATCGATTTAAAGGGAGTCTCTTTTTTTTTTTTTTTGTCCTCAAGTGGGCCAGTTGACCAATTGTTGCACGGCATCTATTCGCGGAAATAGTCTGTGTGTAGAACCGGCAATGGATGCAGATGTAGTCGTCTTAAATTGCTGTATCTGTGACTGTATTATTACACATTAGTAGCGATTCAATTTTAGAATGACTTTTTGTCCAGATTTTCTTTAAATCCCATGTCTGCATATTCATATGAGACACTGTGTTACTTGTGTGTTGGATGCAAGACATTTGACATGAACAGCTGTGTCAATTTCGATCCAGCATAGCTCATTTCGATGAGCTAGCTGTGCACTAATGACTTGCATTGCTGATTACTGGAACAGGATTAGAAAGCGATATCTGTCTAATGCTGCCATCTCATGCCAGAACGTGGAGTTGCAGCATCCAAAAATGCAGAGTTTGCAAAAGAAGGAAGGGCTTCATCCGACCGACTAAATTGCGTGTCTGCTTGCAGCACGTACGTCAGGATCACAAGCGTGGAGCAACGGCAACGCTACCAGGAGGATTTCAGCGCCGAGTACGCCGAGTACAAAGATCTGCACAGCCGAATCGCCACCATCACTCGCATGTTTGTTCAGCTGGCATCCAAGATCAAGAGCATGTCGCCCGGCACCAAAGAGCACAAGGTGCCTGCGCTCACAAGTCGGTTGTCACCGCAGCACTGGCCGCTGAGCACTTTCGCAATATTTACATTGTGCTCCACTCTTAATAGGTCATGGAGGATCACATTTTTGAGAAATACAACAAGTATCGAAAGGTAAGGATTTCATGATTTATTTATTTGTCTGCCATTATTAGTATTAAAACAGATTCCAGATTTACACACGTAGTGCCTTTTGTGTGCGGAAAGAGGCATTTGTTGGGGGAGGCCTTTGTTTCTTAAAATGCATGTCCATTTTTCAAAAGATTTCAATTAAAAAAAAAAATTTTTTCATTCAGTAACATTTAATGAAAATAGGTTATTGTATTTAATGGCCTCAGTCATCTCGTTGGAATGTTTAGCGGGAATGCTTTGCACTTCATTCAGCAGCACGTTGACTCTAGTCCCCCGCAGGTTTATCTTAACAGCTTAACCTTTACACATGTAAAACTATTTACACCCACGTACTGGCATCACCTGTTTTTTTTTTCTACCGCAGTGGGGGGAAAAAGGCATCTATTTGAGGTGTGGTGCTTATTTTATCATTAAGATTCCAACATCCCTAGAAACTCACAATGTGCACCCTGGGGTTTGACAAGTACGCTCATGTGGTCCTCGGGGGCTCACTGTTGCCCGCAGGCACCACGTTGGCGGCCCCTCATCTAGCTTTCCTCAATCCACCGCAATAATAGGTCCATTTGCTTTGTAATTGGCACGAATAAATATGTTGTTGTCGAATGTTGAGGAAAAAATCATCAATGTAAATTCCGTGTATGCTTCAACATCACACCCAATGTAATCCAGATCTGATCTAGACTTGAATACTTGCTCTCATTGAACACGTTGAGCTATTTCTGTCCAAAGTTGGCATGTTCACGTAACGGGCTGACTCCGTCCACAGAAGTTTCCAGATTACCAGGAAGAGAAGAAGCGCTGCGAGTATCTGCACCAGAAACTCTCGTTCATCAAGCAGCTCATTGTGGACTACGACGTCTCTCCGGGCCAGCCCAACGGGGAGATTTTTTCATGAACCCGATCAGGTCCACCGGTGATGGAAAGCTTTTTAGAAGAGCCCATTTTTTTACAATTTGATGTCGATTTTCCCCCCCTCCCCCGCCCCTAAACGATGCAAGGAGAGGGACGTTAAACTCAGCAAAATGGTTGTCGGTGGATCATTGGAAGCCATTTGAATGGAAAGCAGAAGAGCCTGTTGGACTCATCAATCCACATCCGAGTTGCCTCCTTTGAAATGTTCCAAGAAAGCCTTCTGGTCTGCTGCTTAGCTCGTGCCTCTTTTCTCTTGTTCCACCGTAGCGTCGACATTTTGATATTTTCTTTTTTGGACCATAAAGCTAGATATGATATTTGTAGTTCCAAACCCTTCATCTGTATGAATTCTATTGTTTCATTGCAAAACTTCAGTTTTGTACAATGTCCCCCATCCTAAATGGATGAGAACATATGGTGCAATGATCAAAGAAACGTTTTAAATGATGTCACGTGCATCTGTGGGTTCAGTCTGCCCCTGTGATGTTTTATTTGTTTTTCCATAAGGCCGGATTAAATACCAGCGCTGGCCCTGAGATCCCCGCCCCTAAACTAAAGCATTTATTGAGTACACTGTTTCACTTCCTCACATCATCGACTGCTGGTGGACTCTATCGGTCAGCACGATTAGACTTCTTCCCTCCGTAGCGTGATGTGGAACAAAGTATTTTTCTTGGAAGTGCTGATGTATTTCTTTTAAGACGGCCTTCTTCTCTTATAGCTTCTAGGTCACATGATGTGATCGAAGCACTGCGAGAGGGAGCTGAAGAACCTTTTCGCCTTTTGTAACTCAAAGTGACTCTAGTCCCTTTTTACACTGCCTACCAGCAAAGTCCACCTGCAATGTCCCTGCCTCCCTCCCGGTCATGGATTTATACAAACAGCACTAACACGGAATGGGGGGATGAATTCTGCTCCCACCCTCTTGTGTTGAAAGCCATTGTCTGAGAAGTATTTCACACATCACACCAAACTGTCATAAACACGTACAATACAATACAATGCAATGCAACTTGGCAATAGTTGGCTATGGGGTACACTTGCTGAGCATTGAACCAGCGCCCTCCGCACAAAAGACATGAGCCACTACAGCACGGGTGTCCCTGCCCCGTCATGTCTGACCTTCTCTTCCATACAAAAGTCGTGCTTCATTTATGACTCTGGTAGTACTGCGGAAGGCGGAAAATTGACGTGACTTTGTCCTGCACTCGGAATGGACACGACATGAGAAAGAAATAGCGGCTTTTCCGAGCGGCGTGAAAGGTGCTCGCGACGTGACGCCCCCTTTAAGGGAGCTCACCTTACACTTCCGAGAGTGTTCTCTCATTCTAATAAAAAAGAAAAGCATTGCACAAGCAGAATAGTGCAACTTTGGCACTGAAGGCTGCAGAGTCAGTTTTGAATAAAGTCACATATTTACTCAAAGTCCAAACATTTGATTTACTCGTACAACGACTGAAGGGATCATATGGAGACGGATGGTTCAGGGAACAATGAAGCCATAATGGTAAAAAAAAATACATAAAACTAAATAATAATAAAAGCATGTTGCGATACTTTTTGGTCCGTCTTCTCATTGCCTACCAGGAAGGAATTCACCTTTGGCTGCTTGCTAGTGACACTTGCTGTAACGCTTGTCTTCATAAGGGCAGTGGCTGGGTTGGAGCCTAATTCATAACCGCCCACGCCCACACACACGCGCACTCACGCACACACACACACACACACACACACGCACACAACTGCACTGAGGATTTAGAGAGAATAGGCACTCAAAATAAATTGTAACCAAATTAATATTCACACGACCGTCCTTCTGTCCGTCAATAATTAAAAAGTAGAAAGGATGACGTCTCTGAGAGTGTCTCTGAAAACGGAACATTTTCCTCCCAAATAACGCTCTTTGTTTTGGCACTTGTGCATTCGTACTGCTGATTGCTTCCGCTCCCTAACCTCGCGTCAACGCCCGACTCATCAAGTCAGCACATCGAGTCCATGGAGACGCGGTTGTCATGACGACAGGCCCGCGCACGCGAAATTGTGGTGACGTTGTGATGTGTTTGGCAGTTCTTTGAGCGTCGTCTCAACATTTTGCACACTACCCTTTTCGAAACGGTTTTAAAACGACTCCACGAACTGGTAAGTAAACAAGCAGTTCATTAAAACCAGCTCGCGTCGCAATAAATGTCCATATCAGCGGCGTTTTGCCACGGGCGGTTAGCCTTATGTTTTCAACAGTTAGCATTAGCGAGCTCAACTTTACAGGTATGTCGAAATGACTTTAACCTGACTGTAAACAGTTCCCTTTGAACCCTTTTTAACCCTCTTTATCAGGTTGTCCATGTATAACACAAAAGCTTCAGCAGAGTCAGAAATGACGGCTGCTGGCAGTGCACGGAAATTCATCAAGAAACCAGCCACGTTTCACCTGACCAGTGCCACAAAGGTAAGCACTTTCACTTGCCTTCATTTCCGTATGCAGTGGCGTTTATTGAACCGACTGCAAATAGTACACGTCAGTCAATTTTTATAGTGCAATGTCTGTCCTATAGTTTAGTCAATACAGCTAGTAGGGATGGGCGATCGAGTACCGAAAACCGAAAACCGATCCGAGATATTGGTAACCGGCCAAAATCACCCTTGTTTCAAGTTATCGGGCCGGTCGCCCTCTTGCGGCTGTTTTACTGTCACGAACTAATAACTGATAACTAATAGCATGCATGACTGACAGACAGAATGTTATTTTGAGTAAACTGTATCCATGTCAATCCTCTCACA
Source organism: Filicampus tigris (assembly GCF_054856515.1). Lineage (NCBI taxonomy): Eukaryota > Metazoa > Chordata > Actinopteri > Syngnathiformes > Syngnathidae > Filicampus > Filicampus tigris. Next base: position 925,252 of record NC_141219.1, read on the forward strand.
TGCCAGGCAGGCTTAGCTACCGTACAGTACTAGTCAAGTCAAATTTATTTAGGGTTAGGGTTTTTATCATATATATATATATATATATATATATATATATATATATAGTAATACAAATATTTACTTTTCTGCTCTGCTGCATTAGTGCATGTTAACGAATATGGTGCATTCAGACTTACTGTTGATAAATTTGCGCTATGTGTCAACAGCGTCGGAATGGAAGTCAGTCTTAAACTGAGGGGCCTTTCTCATTAACTGCAATGTCAGCTTTACAGATACCATGTCTGCTCTTCAGGTTGAGATGTAGGTTGTTACGTAGACCCCTACCCTGACAAAAACAAGAGACATCTGTTGCCAAGGTGGCATTTATTCAAGTGGAGGAAGCACCATGGCAATTAAATGGAGCACAATTGTTGTTGTTGTCTTTTTTTTGAAATGGAGTCTACTTATTCTTCAGCTTTCAGTGATTTCTCAGTCCACTGTGTTTCGCCTGTTGTGTGTCATGCTGCAGCTTCCAGAAAACACCAATTGCCTGTCGTGTTCGGATGACGGCACATACCTCAGCCTGGGCCACTCCGGCGGCTTTTCCGTGTGGTCCGCGAGTAGTCTGAGCCGTGAGTCCGAGTGGCTGCAGGACAGGCTGGAGATGACCTCCATTCACATGACCCGCGGCGGTGAAACTGCCTATTTGCTGGGCACGATTGACGACATGGGTCGGTCCTCCGCGCTCGGCCTGTCTCTGTTACCAGATGATCTGGAGACGGCACTTTTGTGACATCTTGCGTGCCAGTGAAAGTTCAATTGTGAAAACCGTGTGTCCTCAGGTGTTGCCAGAGTCTTTGTGTATAACGTTGAAGGCATTTATGCCTTCAGTGTTATTAACATGCTGGTGAGTTTTGTGACATCAACACTATGGATACATTCACACAGAATGTGTCCACCATTTGATCGGCTTTTTTTCCCCTCGTGTCAGGATGACGTTAACAAGAGGAGTGTTTGCTTGCACTTTGAGCTATCAAAAGGAGGCGAACATGGCGCCATAATAATGAGGTGTAAGTTGACTTATTATTCTCATTTGACCAGCTTCATTCCTTTCTTTCTCAATTTGTAGTTCAGTCTTCATATTTGAACACAATGATCCATTTCTTTTTTCAGGCAACAGTGAAATTTGGCTCGAAATCTATTACTTTCCCGTACAGGACTGGCTGAGAGAGTTAAAGGTCGTATCGCATATTTTGCTTTAGTAAAAACGTATATTCCAAACTCTTGAAACATGTTCTAGAGAATATGATAGACCGTGATTATACAATGTGAAAAAGTACTTGCTCCCTCCTCAAATTCGTATTTTTTTGAACAGTGGGCCCCCGCATACTCACAGTTTGGCACTGGTGGATTCACAGAAATTTTTTCCAGCATTTTTAAAAATATTTGTGGAGGGGCGGGGTTTCCCTATTTCTCGTATGTTTTGGGGGGGAAAACGCATACGTCATTGTTTCTAAAAAAAAAAAAAAAAAAGACAAATCCCCTTAATGCATTTCACTTGCATGCGGATTTTGACTTTTCACGACAGTCCTTATCCCCCATGAGTAGCAGCGGTCCACTGTATATCCTCTGGCCTTTGACAGTCAATCCTCAATTTGTCCATCATTTTGCAGAGAGAAAAAGGGTCCAGTTGAATCCCGATTGTGTTTTTACAGGATCCCAAAATTTCAGCCAACATGAAATGGTCTTCTGCTGTTCGTGTGAATCGAGTCAATCCCTCGACAGGTATTGTTATCATCTCAAATAACAACAACACAAAAACGTTCCACGGTGCCTTGTTGAATGAGGGGAAACAAAATGCAATTGAGAAAATGAGCCAGCGTGCTTTTGTTGTTTTGCAGCAAGCTCCACAGAGTTCCCCAACATCTTGTCTCACTTTTTAGTTTTGGATGAAACAAGCGAGCCACCGCGGTAAAACCAAAAGCACGCACGGGAGGCGGAGAGAAGAGCGCCTCTGTTGCTAATTGGGCTGAATCTTTTCCAGACAGTGCACTCCTCACTTTCTTCTGCGCTGCGGTCACTCTTCTGAAAAGAATAAAGCAAAGCCAGGTTTGTCAAGGACAAGTCGTCCAACCTTTTCAAGACATCCCATTGGATCACATTGCTTGTCCACGGGTGCAAATCATACGTCTGTTTTGATCGGTCCACTTTGAGCACCAACTGTCTGCGCGCATTTCCGATCCTACCTTTCACTTCTCCTCCATGCTACAGTTGCTTTACTATGCCAGACTATCGAGTCGTGTATTGTTCTGTACTCTACTACCTTTAATTACCAAACTACATTGCACTTTATTATACTATATCATCAAGAAGAATTTATATTTACAATACCCATACTAGCTTTAACTTGACCTATATGGTACATATACACTGGGACCGTATACTGTACCAAATCGTTGCTGTCCTGTGAAAAACACTTCTGTCCATTTTTCGTTTTTTTTTTCTCCATTTTTTTAAACGTTCACATTGATGGGTTGTCCGTAATGTGGAAAGCCCATTAAAGTAAAAATGGACACACGTGTTTTTCACAGGACGTTGACAAAATGTTACTATACTAACTTGACTGTTTGGTACCTTATACCAAACTACGTCTCGTTACTACACTACCTTTAACAATTAGACGGTACATTTCCCATACTATAGTCAACTCAAGTCAAGTCAGGTTGCGAAAGACGGCTCTGTGGCTTTCCTGGCCAATGTGATTGTTGGCATTCCCTCCTGTCTCATAGGATCCCCACTGGCTGTCTGCTTTTGGTGGAACGGAAGCTACAATCTTCTCTACTTGACGCTATCCAAAACAGCAAAGGCCAAACAAGGTCAAGGCAGATTTGACGGCGCTTGAGCTGAAGAGCCGCATCTCGACCGCGTTTGACCTCCTCTGTTGCCGAGCAGATCCCGAACCTCCACCGTTGGTGCTGTGGCCCAACGCGGCTGAAATCGTCTGCTCCGCCGTCAGCCGCTGCACTCGTTTCATTGCGCTGGGCCTCAGCAACGATTTGCTGTGTGTCTGGGACAGGCTGTCTGGTCAGTATGCACACCATAAATCATCAAAGTCTTGGAATTTCCATTTTTTAAAAATCAGCGCACTAGCGTTAGTGCTAGTATGGTCATTTTTTCACACGGTACATGCAGACAATTTGCACTTGAATCCTACCCGAATCAGACAAAATACACTTGCACCAAATCTTGTACTTTCGACCTCTTGATGCCCTCCATGCCAACAAAACCATTTTCAAGTAGGACTTCAACGTGATCTTGTCTTTGCCACGTGCTTGTTCTTCCTCTGAAAGACATTTTGTCCCGCCTACACAAGGGACATGTGCCAGAAAACGTGTCATTGAAGTTGTTAGAAGAGTCAATGGAGAAGATGATTGAAAAGACCGGCACAAGGGATTCTCGGACTCCTGTCAAGTCTCTTGCTTGCTTGCTTGCTTGCTTGTGTCAAAAGCTCAGCCAGAGTGCTATTTACTTTGCCAAAACCACTCGCAACAAAAGCACCGCCCGAGTCACATTGTGGCATCAAAACATCAGTCTTAAACAATTGCAGTATAGCACAGCTGTCTGAGTTCAATGACTACAAAATCCTTGGCCAGCAGCCTTACAGTAGGTGCTCCAAAAGTGGGTGCTATGGCCTTAAAATGAAATCTTTTTTTTTTTCCCCCTCAAAAATGCGATTTCTGATTTGAATCGTTTTTCCGCTTTAGCATAATACGCACTCGGCTATAATACGCCTCCCCCAAATCGCCCTTTCAAAGCAGATTTTCCTCTGCATTCATGCACTCTGCGTTCCCCCAATTTGCTGGTTTCCATGCCCCAATAATTAACATCTGCATAGTAATTAGATAGATAGGCATTTCTTGTCTTCAGGCACATTTTTTTGCTGTTAAAAGGAGTTATCTTAGTCAACACTTGAGCCCGCAGATACGAATGCCGCTAGTGGTACCGAGATGCAACATGCCCCTTTTGAGCTGCGTGCCTATGCGTAGTTCTTGAATGTGCACAGCACAAGCTTTGGCGTTGGCAAAAAAGTAAACCTCACAAATTACGCTTGACAAATGAGCAATAGTGGCAATTATTTAAAAAACGACCACATTTGGAACATAAGACATGAAATATCATATCGGAACAAACATACACCTTTTTCGGTACCAGGTGATTTGCCCCCCTCCCCGACCACCGTACAGTATGTTTAATACCCCCTTTATACTCAGACTACCTCCGAAAAATGTTCAGCAAGGAAGCAAATACCTTTCTAACGTGTCAATAAAGCAATGTGGAAATGGGCGATGTTGCCGTAAAAAAGACATCAATAAAAAAAGTGAAAATGTCAAAGGCAAGTTTAATATGTTGAAGCTCTTGTAAGTGATGTCATTCAGTGCGGTTGTTGTAGCTAATGAAGCACCTTTCTATCAAGAGTACACGACGCATGAGCTAGAAATGTGACTTTAGTGGCAAAGGTGAGCTGAAGCCCGCCCGCCAGCTGCTGTGACATGTGGAAGAAGCCCAACCCCCGCAGCTGTGCTACGCACGCAGCTGCACACTTGCTTGTGGCGGGGGCCAACGACAGATATATTTAGCATTTCCCTCAGAGCAACTCAGCCAAAACACGATAATGAGGCCGCTCATCAGTTTGAGGAAAGAAAGGCGTCCGAATGACTGCCAAGCTAACGGGCATTTGTGGCCTTATTAATCGCTTTGTTTGAGCTTCGCGGCTGTGTGACTGTCGCTCCTTGTGCGTCTCTCCCTCAGGCTCCCCGTTGTCGATCTCCGGAGCAACAACAGACAGTGCCTTCCTCAGGCTGCAGTTTGCGGATTACTGGCCGGCCTGCGCTGATAATAGCCAGACTTTAATGGCCGGTGAAATCCACCTGGTGACACTTTGCGAGAGCGGCGCCGTTCACGTCGTAAGCGCGGGCCGAGGCGCGGCGACCGGCTCTGAGCAGCTCTCGCCCAGGTCGGCGCGGCTCGTCGCGGCTTTCTGTAGTCGATACACACCCGCCCTCAATCGAAAAGCGAAAAGCCGCCATACACGGACCGCAGAGGGGATTCACTCGACCGGCGTTGCCCATGCCAATAAGTTGCCATCTCTTGTTTCATGCACAGGCCAAAAGACAGCGGCGACCTGCCGACCGTGACGGCATCGGTGCCCTTCCTGCAGGGCTTGGTAGGCGAGCGGCTTATTGAAAGCGGAAACCTTGGCCCAAGCCGTTGCCAAAGCACTTTTCATTCTCTCCTGGGTTCCTGGGAAAGTCGCTGGTGGTGCAGCGAAATGGGAAGATGTTCCTGCAAGATGTGGTCAACAGAGCCACGGTGTGCGTCTTGAGCCTTCCTGCTCATCTTCAGCTGGCCGCCCCCTGCAGTCCCATCTATTCTCTCAATGTCAACCAGCGCATTCTCTTCATACGAGGTACGCAAAATAAAAAACAGAAAAAAGACTTTTGTTTCCACGCGCGCTAAAATGCAGCGAGTCAAGTGCGAGGCCGTTACGGGCATGAAAGATGAGAAGAAAAGGAGCGGAGGCCTTTATGTGTCCAAATACTGGAGGATTGTTACTTCAATATTCGAAAGGAATGGAACGTGTAACTGCCTTAGCTCCCGTTCATCTTTCCTTTTGTTCGCATTTTCATATGTGCGTAAATGCACCAGTTTAATGTTTTTCACCCATTAAGGCCTAAAGCGCCTGGCTCAGCAGTTCCCCAAAACCAAAGTGCGACTTTGGCATCACCCTCTAAAATGAAAGTTTCCCCGAAATTCTCCACCCACAAAATAATCAATATCTCCACAGGAGTCCCCAACTTTTTGGGTGGTTGGTGGAAGAACCTTTCCAAATACGTCTGTTTGTTTTACTCGTCCTTTGCTAGCTTGTGCATTTAATATTAGCGTTACGTGACGGAGACAACTTGACACATGCGTTAAGAGTCAGTCATAGAGGGATGTAACGGAGAGAATCAGGTCACTTTTCAAACTAAAATAGTTTTCAGCCTCGGATAATAAAGGAACCGGAAGTACCGCTGCCTTTGATATTTTCTTTTGTCCGTACGTCCCGCCGCGGCCCGATCCAAAGTGGGCTACGGCCCGGTACCGTACCGTACCCTGCTGTAGCAGATGTAAACATCATTGCAAAAGAATTAGAGAGCTTTATTCATCTTTACTGTCGAATATGGGAAAATAAAGTGTCAGTGCAAGAGAAGCACTATTTTAAATTTTTTTTTTTTTTTTTTTTTTTTTAAAGTGTGGTAATTACCATTCTGGTAATTGGTCACAAAGACCTCGATATTGTCATTGTCTACAACCATACATCACATTTGACTTGTTCCACTGGTTCCAAGTCCCCAAGCGCGTCGTCTATATCGCCGCCGTTACTCATTTCAGAGCTCCCGCGATCGACGGCGACCGCCATTACGGCTCTAAAGATTTCCGGAACATCCGCCGCGGGCTTACGGCAGCGTCACGTACATATTCTGATACATTTCATTGGTTAAGAGACCCATAATGAAATAATACAAATTTTTAAAAAGAAGAAGAAAATGGCCAATACGCTCTCCTGGCTATAAAGGTAAAAAGACGCAAGAGCGCTTCCGGCTCTAGTGGTAGAAACGCGGTTCTGCGCTCCCGGCCTTAACGGGTTAATTGAACTACTGAAATTGTTGCACTTTTCAATGATGTTCTGCTTTATTGCGATGCACTTATTTGTGGTATTACGACACATAGTATCGCAGTATTATGGTCAGCGTATCACTTGTGCGTGCCCACCAGCCGAGCCGGAGCCCAGCCCCGGCACTTCCTCCCACGACGATCCCACGAATCAGAGTCAGCTGCTCGTGCTGCGTTTTGACGAGCACGACGCCATCAAGCCATATGTTGTCTCGCATCCACAATCCCCATGGCAACAAAAAACAAGCGTCGTTACCGGAGAGGATGCCTGCAACTTGTATCTCCAGCAAAGGTTTGCAAAGTTTCATCCCACCCCCTCCTGCCGCCTGTACGCCTTTTGGTGTCAGCGTTTAGTTGCGCGACAATTTGTCCCGTTTTTTGAATATGGTCACATTAGTTGTGTTTTCATTTGCAGAGCTCTGTCGATGGACGAGAGGCACAAAGCTATCACGCAGACTTGGAAGCGACTGAGGTGTGCCACCACCACGTAAAAGCGTCATGAGCAGCAAGTCGTTTCTCTTTTAGTCAGAGGTCACGTTTTCATGAGAGCCACACATCAGTACTTGTACTTTGACTTGCTATTTTGATTGGTTTTGCGATCGAGCTTACAACTCAACTCGCCTGTACCGGATATCAAATCGATGTTCCCCATTGAAATGAATTGTAATGGCTAAACTGTTCCAACCCATTCAAATGGGTTTTAAAAGGAAGTTATCTGCGTATTATAAAATGTCAAAGGGAAAAACATCATAAAAGAAGATGTAGAGAAATAGACTGGGTTTATAACGTGTCATTAAACTGAAAATCACACGTACACGCACACACCGGGGTATTTGTGTGTTGACATGTGCCTTTAAATTGGCGCGGCCCACCGAGTGACGTTGCGAGCTCCGACTCCAGCTCACGTTGGCCATTTACATGCGCTGAAGTCACTTTCGAGGTCTTCGCCATGCTCCTTGCAAGTTTTGTATTCATTTCAATCTTTCTGCTGTTCCATATCTGAAGTTTGCGCGCGCTTCACTTGTTGGCCTGCGGTACCAAGTCATGGCTCTTAACTGGATCCGATTTTAAGTTGATGCACTCTTTTGTCAAGGTGCCACTGTCTGTTCCAAAATGCAACTCTTAATGAAATGCAAGCACTTTTTTCATTTTTTTTTCATGGGGCAGCGTGATGCCTCAGCCTCAGAGATTCATTGATTATTCGTACCCTTACGCGGTTCATTCATTGTATGAGAGCGCACGGCGAAGAGATCAGATACGGATTTTTAATATGTGCTCAAAAGCCAAATAATTGGGAGAGGCGTACAATAGTTGTTGCCAGAGAGCCATCGTGAGGGTGATGAAAGGTGCTCGAGGAATCAAAAAGATTGTTCTTCTGTCACCTTTGCCAGCACTTTGCTCCCAAACAAACACAGCCGTCACCATTTGCTCCTGTGATGTTTGGTCAAATGAGAAATGGTAGAAGTCCAATCCTTATTCTTGGCTTGCCGGTTCAATATTGCTTATTATTCTTCACGTAAGAAAAAGACTCTTTCCCCGAGCGTGAGGGTCAGCATAATGTGTGGATCGTGAGAGCGCATCCATTTCCCCGGCACATGAACCTCATTTTATGCCACGCAGCGATGTTTGATGAAAGCCCCCTGACCTTGACTTCCTCCTCATAAAGTGCTTAAGAGATGCCGCCACGCGTTTGGAAAATACAATTCCTTTGTAAATATGCTGTTTATTTGAGCTGTCTCTGTACATTGTATTGGGGGTTGGGCGGCCTCTGTCATTCAGCTATTGACTCAGCAGCGATCCCCTTGAGCAGCCATTCCGGCCGAGTCTCGAGTATGAGGCGTGTTGACATCATGCGGAGGATGTGCGCGGCATTGTGTGGAGTGCTGCGCGGCGCTCGCTTTGGCCCGAGCGTGCTGGCGCTGTACCCGAAAGGGACTGACGGCGAAGTCGCAGTGAACACTTTGCAAGGCCGCAGCTTGCATTTTGGCGGGCAAACAAAGTGATCCTTTTGAACCAAGCAACGCGCTGAAGTTTATTCATTTCTGCACTGCGTCTGCCTTGGCCAACTCAACACTTTTGAATACGTGCACATTCAAAACACAGTCTGGGAATTGCTATTATTGTCATTTTTCTTTTCTTTTTTTAATAAGAATGAGTTTTTGTACATTTACTAATCACAGGTCAACTTTTATTTTATTTATTTTATTTAACTGGGGCCAGACCGTTTTCCAATTAAACATTAAAAAAAAAAAATATATATATATATATATATATATCAATACTATTTTCACATTGCGAAACATTTTTTTCAAATGCATTTTGAATTTATATACTTTGTACTCACCCAAAACATGTTTCTTTTTCCGCTTTTCCCATGTTTTTTACTGTATGATTTCAATCGGAAATTGCTTCATGTTGAGGTCTCCAAATATGGTATAGTCAAGCGCAGAGATGTCGAAAGTACTGACATTCTGTACTTGAGTAAAAGTACAATTACTTGTATAAAAAAAGACTTTGGTCAACGTAAAAGTACTCCTTTAATCAATTACTCAAGTCAAAGTTAAAAAGTACAGTACAAGGCTCTGAAATGTACTTTGTGAGTAAAAGCAAAAAGTACCTTTGCCGGATGCTTCCTCTTCATGTCATGGCTATTCAGTTTGAAAGGTCGGCACTTAACACCCTTTAAACGGACGGGATTGTTTTTTTGTTTTTTTTCTTTTTTTTTAAGTTGTCAAACTTGAAAATGTCAAGGTCTTCCTGAGAGCAAACAAATGGAACCAAATGGTCTACAAGACTAATACAGCATGTTATGCTAAGCTAACATCATTCAATTAACCAGGGCCAAGCTACGGCGGAAGCTAGCTCGACATGTTTTTGTCAGATCGGACGGGGAATTCTTGTAGGCGGCAAGCTTGCGGACTTTATCTTTACACAGGACAGGAATTGTTCACACTCCACATTGTCCATCATTTTCTCATCTTCTCGCCTTCCAGTTCAATGGTCTTCTGTGAGCGGGTAGAATTGCGTCTTCTCGGGTGACGTCATATCTCGAGATAGAGCCAATCGCAAGCTGGGATGTCCGGGACAGGGCGTAACCCTTCATATGATGGGCGGCGTTCCGAACATAACCGTCTAATTTATTTTCGAACCGTCATGCGTCCTGCAAAACCAAAGTAACGACCCCGCTTTGAAAAAGTATCGAGTAAAAACGACAGATACCGGTGTTAAAATGTAACCGATGAAAGTAAAAAGAAAACAAAAAAATACTCTGCAAATTACAAAGTCCAGGAAAAAACTATTCAAGTACAGTCACAGAGTATGTGTACTATTTGAGACGTTGCAACGCAAAAGTATTGGGAGAGCTGGCGAGAAGACGGGGAGTGAAAAAGGTCATCTTTGCCTATTCAATGAGAATGAGAGCGCAAAGGTGTTTGATGGGAAATCTTCCGCACCAAAGTCAACCAAGCGTGCCTTGATGGACTTTGCTTTGTGCGTCACTACAGTGTAGATGTCAACTTTCAATCGTATCGCCTTCATATGACGCTCTCCGGATCCGATGTCTGTGCAGCGTTGCCCGTTGGCACGAAGCAGCTTCGCGGCGTGCCGCCGTCATTATCGCCGTCATTATCGCCGTCATTATCGCCGTCATTATCGCCGCGCGCCGGGGCCGTCTCCCGGCTAGCGGGACCGCCCTCCCGTTTCGGCAGAGCGGCGTTGGCGGCGCCGGCGAAAGATCCGCTGATGAGCGTGTTGGCGTCCGTTTCCGCCGCGGCCCGGGAGCTGCGGCGCAACCTTCGGAGGAGACCCTTGCGGAAGCGAATGGTGAAGAGGCCGTAGATGAGCGGGTCCAGGCAGGCGTTGACCAGGCCGAAGATGAACAGGAGGTGGCTGAGCGAGTGGGAGACCTTCCCTTCCAGGTGGTCGGGGAAGAACCAGTACCACAGGCCCAGCAGGTAGTAGGGAGTCCAGCAGACGACGAAGGACGACACGATGACCACGCTCATCTTGAGGGTCCTCATGCGAGCTCTGGGGATGTTGTTGTTGGAGCAGCGCAGACGGACTTCGGTGGAGGACGCTCAACAGGGCGAGGCACGAAAGGTCGTCGTCACACATTGCATATGCAGGTATTGGCATTGGCATTTGTTTTGTCTACATGCAACGACGAACCATCCATCCAGTCGAAAACAAATGGTAAATCTACCTTGGCTGAAGACAATCCGGGGTTTTGCACAACTCACCGTTGTCCTGTTTCAGGCGCTTGGAGATCCGGAAGAAGATCCTGGTGTAGCACGTGATCATGATGGCCAGCGGCAGCAAGAAGAGGCACAAGAAGGTGAACATGTTGTACGCCGTCTCATGCCAGCGCCTCGCGAAACTCCCTCGGGTGGTGCACTGCGTGAAGTCCTCGGGAAACTTGATGGTCACGTTGTGGAACAGGAACATCTGAGCAGGAGCAGCGACAGGTTCATTTCACGTTCGCCTCCGGCAGCCGCGCTCTCGCCGTTTGCATTTTGAAATGTCACCTTCGCCATTTGTGGCCTCTTTGGCCTGACACTTCAAAGAAGGACCGATCATGAAGACTTGGAGAGAGCTGATTGGAACACTTGCACATATGCAAAATCTGCCAAATGCGCCAGCTAGGAAAGGACTAGCCTTAGGTCATAATTTGATGCTTCTCTCCGGTTATGTTTGGGGGTTTTCCCGTTTAGCCCATATGCCCCCTTGCTCTACTCCTCCTGTCCCTCACCAAGTGCTGAATTGGAAAACGTGTAACAAATGTCCAAGGCTCGGCAAAGCGGCAAGCTGACCTGAGGGACGGACAGCAGAACGCTCATGGTCCACGCCAGCGCCAGCATGAGCCTGTTCCTCTCGCGGGCCCGGTTGATGGCCAGCGGGTGGAGAATGGCCGACTGGCGGTCCAGGCTGATCGCCACGGTGACGAAGGCGCCCGAGTACATGGCCAGGAGCTTGAGGAACATCAGGAGCCTGCAGGCAAAGTCGCCCGCCAGCCACTGCAGCGTGATGTTCCACGCCGCGTCCACGGGCATCACCACCAAGGTCACCAGGAGGTCGGCCAGCGTCAGGTTGACGATGAGCAGGCGGACGCGGGACTTGCGCCCGCCGGCCGCGTGGGCCGCGCGCAGCACGGCCAGGTTGCAGAAGGCCGACACGCCGCACAAGACGAAGGTGACGGTCACCCGCACTTTGGCGGCCGCGCCGAAGGTGGGCAGCAGCGGGCACGGCCACGACGCGTTGCAGCTGCCGTTGGAGGGCTGGACCTGGGCAGAGACCTGATACGGACTAGCGCCCATTTTCCTGAGGAGGACGCATTCTGCTCAACCGCAAGAAGGAAATGATGCATGGGTGAGTCACAGCCTGTGCGCGCTTGCGACATGCGATTCCTTCCACGCTCGCTAGGGCAAATAGCAAAGTCATACATGCGTGGGTGATTCCCCACCACTGTGCCACACTTAACTCGAAAAAGTCACTTGACTTCAAAAGGAGCATCGTTAAGTTACTCCTGACTCCATTTGAAAAGTTACTAAGTTCCATTACAAGTTACTTTATTAGTTACTTTCAGCAAACGCTGACAATAATAATAATAATAATAATAATAATAATAATCCATTCAATTTGGAGCGCCTTTCGAGGCCCTCAAGGACACTTGACCTAACCCCGCTTAACATAGAATTGCCGACCAGTTAATTGAAAGTCCATTTTTAAAGGGGAAGTCAACCCAAACGTTTCAAACGTTTCACCCCAAAACCCCAAACATTTCTTTACAAAAATGTAAAAATAGCAATGGTCCTCAGCCCGTATTCCAAAAACTTCAACCCAAACATTTTTCAAACATAGAATAAGTTCTATGCAAGGCCCACTTGTCGAAAAACGGCATTCTGACTAATATTGCGTTTGTGGAATGTGAGTTAAGCAGTAAAGTCCAGCCTTTTTTGTCCATCTCGGGGGGGCGGCCATTTTGTTACTTGCTGTCGGCCGAAAATGACTTCGCAGTTGCTCAGGGCTCAGGTAACGACCAGTCATGGCTCAGCTTCAGAAAACAGGTGAGCCCCGATTGGTCGTTAGCTCCTTTTCCACTCTTTCCTCCTGACTCACGCGTATTGCTACGTGAGTCCGCAGTAACAGATTTTACGGAAAAAAGAATCCGCGTGAAATCCCACGAAAAAAGCGAAAGATACACAATCGGCCTGTAAACATCAAGAGTGAAGCGCAACATACGGCAGCTAGGGACGACCGTACTGTCCAGCTGTAAGAAATGATCTTTTCGCCACCTTCTTTGTTCGATTTTGTTGTTTTATAGTTTGAGGTGTCACAAAATCAAAATAGTTTAGCGTTCTGCTTGACATATTTCTTTTCAGAAAAATGCTTGTTTTGTCTGCCTTTTGGTCAGAAACTGTTTTTTGGGGGCGAAACCAATGAATGTTCTACAGCTAATTACTAAAGAATGGAAAACACCGAAAAATGACCTTTTTTCCGGCGCACTTTTTCTTTTGACAGCTAGTTAGTATATTGCCACAGAACGCAATATTGGTGGGTCTTGAAAGATAGAGTGAAAATACCCCAAATTAGCGGCGAGCAACCCGGGGGACTGCGAGACGAAGCACTAACAAGTGCTAAGCATGAGTGCACGGCGCTGCCCCAAACATGCAGCATTTACATTCACTCTGTTCCTCTTGAAGTCCTGCACTGGCAAATGTGTGATCGCCCATAATTTCATGCACAACTTTCAAGTGATCATCGCTTGGGTCTTTTTTGCCTCTGCTTGCATTCTGGTTCATTTTGGAAAATGAAAGAATTCAACTGAACTACAAGAACTACAATTGTCAACTATATAAGTGACACTGAACCGGCTGATTATTCTTGCTGTTAGTAATTCGGAGTAAAAATGAAATTGCAATGATTTTTCCGACAGGGCATCTGGACGATGTGCTACGTGTTATTGCACAATTACACACACATACAAATCTACTCAAACTACACGAGTGCTATCTTCTTTTGTCCTACTAAATTCACACCAAATAAATGACAGTAAATTGCATGCATTGATCACATTATACTATGGTCCGATCTTTAATCCCAAAATATATTCCTAAAATTCAGTGGAAATTCACCAGAGACGGTACTTACTCGCTGTGTGGAAACGATGGACTTCTGTGCATGTTTGCTCGGAATTGCGAGAAAAGCCTCCGGGAGAGAGAAAGAAAGAGCTTTTGTTAATGTTGCAAATGCACGCAGCCTTCAACTAAGACGCTCAGCTCAGTCCAGCATGAAGAGCTCCTCCAGAAATGCGTGCACACAAACACGCTGCTGAACATGCAGCCTGCATGTGTGCCAATGAGGGAAGAGCAAAGGTGTGGCCTCCCCTCCAACAGATGCCCAAATAAATGCTGCGCAGTACTGCAAAGGAGGATTAACTCGGAAAAATTCGCTCATTTGTGATGAATGAATAGTAAATGACTGATTGACGTGTGCTGGTTAGTCAACAGGCATTCATTCTGAACTGGACAAAACGGACAAACGAAATCCCCAAATTGAAAGTGGACATTAGGAAGTCTTTGTTTGTCTCTTGAAAAACTATGCAGTACTCTACCTTTTGTAACCAAATTTGCAGAGGCGAAGCGTGTCTAACCAGCCCATTGCCCCGGCACAAAAAAAACCCCAAAAAACGTGTGCCCATTTTCCAAGCTATTTTCTTTGCTGAAATTGTCGGGGGCGGGCGCTACTCTATCAAAAGGGCCTGTTGTGTTTCACGTGATATATAATGATGCATTTCCTAGCCCTAGGCGAGGGTGACTGTACATATTTTGCTTGATTGTAGCGGGCTGAAACCTAGAGTGTGTTTTTGGAGGGAAGCTAGGGCAGCTTTACTGTACCTCCGCCTCCAATCCCATCGCAATGATTGCACTCGACTCGAGGCTGGCTTACTCCAATTAGCTGACAGCTGATTAGCCTGGGGGAACGCATCCTTTTCCCACCACGCACACGCATGACGCACGTGTTGTGTTCAGTAAAAAAAACATGAAAAGGTGTCATTGTGTGGTATTATTTGAAGAAAACGAAATTAGTTGTTGTGCTGACGACAGATCGGATGACGTTTTCTGGCAAATGGACGCAGGATGACCGGTAATATCACAGGGTTCACATACCTTTTCTTGCATGTCCGCTGATTCGTATAGCACGCAATGACCCGTTGGCCGAAAGTATTCGGACAACTGCTCAATGTTCTCCGACAGAAAGGTCAATTGGATAAATTGTGGAGTTGTTTTATTTATTGTACTGTTTGTAAAGTGTAAAGTTTGTTCCAGCTCTAGCTGTTATGAATTGCGCTATATAAATCAAATGGTATTGTATTGTATTGTATTGTTCCCCTTCCACTGAATGGGACATTTGATTTGATTACAGTAAGCATTCAGTCCAATGATTTTCTAATGAATTTTCTCTCCTCTACTGTTGCAGACTCGCCGCAGCCACAAACATTCAAAAAAACAACACCACCACCACCGCAGCGCCCAAGGCCATCGTTCCGTTGTTATCTTAGTTATCGCCGGACGTGTCTAGCTGGATTAATTCCCCTGGTTGCGTTCACAGTAGATGAACACAAGGAACAGGCTGACCCAAAACATGTATTATCTTGTTAGCACAGTTCCCTTGAAATCGAAGAAGTGTCAAATGTTCAAATTTGATCCTGTTTGAGCTCTTGCGTTTGTCTTGTCATGATGAACACGGCGCTTGTACAAGCTTTTGCGCTTTGGCAAAGGTCGTGAAAGAAGGGACCTGATGTGCTTCTACAGATGGAAAGGTTACTTTTTATTGCAATTACTGAGATATGGTTTTGGATGGGCGGGGGGGGGGGGGGGCGGGGCAGGACGGCGGCGGTCGAGTGACGAGCTGGCTCACGGTTCTCCGATTCCGGGGTTTGAATCTCAGCTCCGGCGTTTCTCTGTGAGTTTGTGGAGTTTCCATGTTCTCCCCATGATTGTGTGGGGTGCTCCAGTTTACTCCCACATTCCAAATAAAAAAGCATGTTAGGCTAATTAATAAACCTGTGCATGCCAGGCATTTTAACCAGGCTAATTGACAGTGATCCTCAAATGGTGCGTAGAGTGTACGCGGTCAAATATTGGAATCTGCCTCAAAATACATGTACGGCAAACCTCAACCATGGCCTGCCTTATCCACAATCTCGGTGGTGATGGGCAGTCATTTATTCTCATGCATTTGTACGGCTACTGCATACTTTATTTCAAGGGAAAGGATTCCCTGGCCTGGCCACTGTAGAGCGCCTCGTTGTTGGGTTGTGGAAAAGTCCGGTGGGATATACTCTGTCCAGACGCTGGCTGTCACATCTGAAATTCACTCCTGTCTCCCCCTCCCCTACATAGTTGTCAGCCTTTGCAGTAATTGTCTTCAACATTTTGTATTTGAAAACACACGTGCAGCGCCCTTCACATGGTCTTGGACCACATCTTCATCCTGCTTCTGCTGATTTAGCCGCTGACTCACGCACAGTCGTCATACACATTACATCGCGTTTGCCCGTTAGGCTGGAATACTGTTGATTCCATTTTCTCACGGAGTCAAAAAGCTCAGCAAGGCATTCATTCACACTATCATCCTTTTAATTGCTCCCTTCGGGGACAAATTCTGGCGGTGGCACTCATTTTGACATGCGACATTCAGACAATCTGATTAGAAAAGATATACAGTCCAGCACTGTGAAAATATCCAATTGTAGGCTATCATTAGAAAGCATTTGCTCGCGTGACTCCGCTTATACTCCACTTTTATTTGTCACATTTATACATGGATAACACCGCCGTGGGTCTTTATCGACTCAACTGCAGAGAGCATCTTTTAGGAGTAAGGCATTTACTAGGGAGCGATCCCTTAGATTCCTTGTTGGGAATTATTATGTAACAAGTCAATGATTTTAAAGCTTCTACCGTCAATGATGTCGAATGGTTAGTCTGTCCTCGAGCACTTTTTGGACGGCACTTGTTTGACTACTAATTCACATGAAATAGCCGCATCAACAACCGTCCGATAGCATCTGGGCCGATCCGGCGGACAGGCCATTAGCTAATTGGTATTGCGTGGCGGGGAGGGGATGTGTGACATCACATCGCCTTGCCTTCGGCTTCACGTTGCATTAGCGGCACTTCTCGGGCGGAACTAAAGGATTTACGTGAATACTGTAACAGAGTGAGAGATGGGGAGCGCTGACAAGAGTGGAGCCTGAAAAATAAGCTCTTCAAATGTAAAGATGACATGTTTTGGAAGAGATTGTCATGAAGCGCAGCAGGATGTTTTTCACCGCGTTGTCTGTACAGTTGTCGTCTGAAACTTACAAGATAAGAATCTAGCCATTGGTTTCCAAGCCGGGCTAATGTCATGACTCACGTCCAGTCCTACGGCCATAAAGGAGCCACATTTGCCAACTGAAGATCCCACAAATAGCTTGACGATAATTAGGCCATTAATGTTCTGTTTTGCAAAAGTCCCACCATAAATCCCGATGGTCTTGCAATATTGGTCAAGAAGAAGCCACTCACATATTCAACAATTTAAATGTGGTGTATGCTTATAAAATACTAGTACAATCATTCATGATGCCAAAAGTTTTCAAAGTACAAATATGGCGATAAATTCAATAAGGCCTGGAAAGGATGGTTGTTATTTGTTAGACAATCTAGATCGGATTTTGTTTGTTATTAGGGTGTAAAAACACTTATTTACAACACAGTTTTATTTTATTTTTTTTTTTTTATTCTATTTTTATTTTTTAAGGCACGGTGGTCGACTGGTTAGCACGTCCGCCTCACAGTTCAGAGGTCCTGGGTTCGATCCCGGCCCCGGCCTGCATGTGTGGAGTTTGCATATTCTCCTCCTGCCTGCGTGGGTTTTCTCCGGGTACTCCGGTTTCCTCCCACATTCCAAAAACGTGCATGGTAAGTTGATTTGACACTCTAAATTGCCCCTAGGTGTGATTATCAGTGCGGATGTTTGTCTCTGTGTGCCCTGCGATTGGCTGGCAACCAATTCGGGGTGACCCCCGCCCACTGCCCAAAGACAGCTGGGATAGGCTCCAGCACGCCCGCGACCCTTGTGAGGAGAAGCGGTATCGATAATGGATGGATGGATGTTTTTTTTTTTAACTATTTAAAACCAAATTGTTTGGAGAGATCAACAGAAAAAAATCTACCAAAATTGTATTATATTTGACAAGGAGACCAGGCAGGGGTGGGTAAACTTTAGTTCTCAAGGGCCACGTTTTAAAAGTAGTGGGTGGGGGTTGCCGCGTGTACTGTCTGTTAAATATCGTACGGAAACCTCATATGTCCAAATTTGGCTGTTTTAAAAAATATATTTTTTCCCAAATTGATACATCCGACCACACTTGGGTCTATCATTTTTACAACTTATTGACCAATCTAAAGAGTTGAACATAGCTTCCCCTTTTTGACAATGCAGTTAATGGCTTAACAACCATGCCGTATGAAACCCAGGAACAAATATTACAAGACTCTAGATAAAAAAATGCTTGATGGGCATACTTTGCCCACTCCTGATTTATAAACACTTGATTTATTCACAATACAACACATTACAATACAACTTTATTCAAACGGTGGACTGGTGCGTCACCCATAGGATCCATTAGGGGGCGAAAGGTGAGCAAACACCTCCAGGATCCGTGTATGCGTTGAACGCGAAGAAGAAAACTTACTAAACGAAAACGATTGGTTGACATTTTTGAAAACTGTTTATTTTTTTTATTTTTTATTTTTTATTTTTTTACTGAGTTGATTTTCAACTGTTCGCTTCATTTTTGGTTTCCGGCTTTATAAATGATACGTGGCAATGGTGAACTTGCCGAAAAGCAAAACGTTTAGGGAGTTCGCCCTACGACGTTAGCACGTTCAAAATGTCTGTTGGACGAGCTCTGGTGAACTGTACCGTGCTGTCTCTCCAAGATGCCTGCGTGTTTTATCCATGCTGTAAAAATTGCTTCTGCAGAATGGATGTGGAGCCAGACGACACGACGAGGTAAAAGTGTCAAAACGAACTCTAACCATCATGTTTGCTCTTGAGAGGAGTCAGTCTTCTTAACTGTAAGAAATTATACAGAGTATCGATCGTGATAACAGCCTCATGCAACTTAGTGAAGAGGAACACATTTAATGACGTTTAAATGAAACATCAACACCTTAAATATTTTTTTTTTTTTAGAAAAGTACAATCACAGGGAACTTCGCAGTCACTGTAGTATGAATAATATTGTGTAAAAGCACCAATGGCATTTGTTATTGCTGCAGCTTTATCTGAAGAGTTTATGGAAATGCTTTTAAAAGCTGCGTTTGTAGTGCTCCCAAACTCCCCAACACTGTCTTGATATTATGATTCACGTTCATGTGATGCCGTTTCAGGTGAGTTAACAAGTGTGACGTTCTGAGCCAGAATGGTCTGCAGGTCACATTCAGCTCACTTTGTACGTTAAAAGGGAAGCCAAGTCATACATTTTCTTTACCATAATACCGGTGTGTTCTATGCTACCCCACTTGTGTAGAAACGGTATTCTGAATAATTCTGCATTTGTGGAATTTAGAAGAAAAATCCACCCGTTTCAAATTCGTCTCAGGGGGCTGCCATTTTGCCCGTTCCTGCCACTTGCTTGGGTTTGACAAACGTGGTCTAATGAGCTGATGTATTCGTCGACAAGATATATCCTCGGTTTCGTATCTGTATTCACCTTCCCCTTCTTGTGTTTCTACTAAAGATCCAGTTGTTCCAGGTGCGCCTACAGCTGTGTGAGGTATCATCTGGAGTACAGATATCGTCTTTCGCTGTTGGTGACCAGGGACACATGTATATTTGGAGTCACTGTGTTTGGCAGCTGCCTGAACCCATTCTTTGGCATCCCCGCAACTCAATTCCAAAGGTGAGAAGGCATCTTTCAGGCTGCGGTAGAAGAGGATTAAACGCGTTCTGCGAGTATAGTCAACGTCTGTTATCTGTACGGGCAATGTTTGAAGCACCGTTTTAACATTCACAACTCCCGTACAAGTGTATTTGGTCAGTCTGGCTTTCTTTTGTGATTTGACAGGGTCTTGGAGAACTCGGATGGACCGCCTGAGGCATCAACCAGATCCAAATTGCTGGCAAGGGCTGTCGAGGACTGTTTTGTTGGCAGACATCTTGTCTTTGGAATAAAGGTGTGTTGGAAGCCTTGCATCAAAACAATGGCCGTCGTGTAATTGCAATATGTGTCCGCCCCTGCCCCTCTTCTCTTTGCTCTGCAGGTGACAGATTCAAAATGTTGCCCATGGTCGGTAGATTATAATCGGGGTGCTTCTGATAGCACCAACACGGCCCAATTTACTGCCACTCAGCTGATTTTCCCGAAAGCCGCATGCCTGGAAGGCCACTCTGTCCTTAGTTACTATCGACGACTCCTCCGGAAAGCAGAAGAACATCAGCGGGAATCTGTTGATCCCAACAAGTCCTGCGGAATCCCGACAACACCGCGACTACGGATTCCTGGAGATTCTGCTGCCGGCAGCTTCAACAACGTCACTCTCTCCCGTCTTTTTTCCCACTCCCTGCAAAGGTAATGCATCATCCACCCAGCCATTTTCTCTAGCGCTTGTTCTCACTAGAGCCGCAGGTTGTAATTCAAATAAAAACGCTGCTTATCGCATGTCTACCAAATTCAGTGGATCCCTGAGTGGGCACACTTTTGTGCTCTAGGATATTTCAAAATAAATAAACGCTTTTATAGTTGATTTGATTATAATTCATTCGTTCAAAAATCCAAATACCAAATTGTTGAACGTAAAATTGTTTGTGTGACATTTTATATTCGTCAATGAAAATTTCCCCACTGTGGGATCAATAAAGGCATTCTTATCTTATCTTATCTTATCTAATCAAATAACCCATTATTTGATTTTATACATTCATTAAAAGAACTGTAAATGAATAAATATAGTTTATTCATTTTATTTGAGAAAAATGCACCTTTAAAGCAAGAAATATTTCAGTATTCTTGACAATGTCAATTCTCAGTGGGCCGGATTGAATAAAGTCTGCTTTGCCCACCGCTGGTGTATCTGCTCTCTGGCCAGAACATGAGGCACACTTGCACGATCTCATGAGACTTGATCATTTGTTTGAAATCAGTGGACAGCGCTCTAAACTCGGCAGTACATGACGACCTTCTCTCTCCGCTCCGCGACGATGATTTGCGTGCGGCGAAAGCAGTAAGAGTGCCTCGTGCGAAATGTAAACGGCAATTCCGGTCACGTTTGTTCCCGCTCGCAGGTCGCGGCGGCACGACGGCAGCCTAATTCCCACGCCGCCATGGCAACAATCACTGGGACTTGTTACTTCATCCGCCGAGCAGGAGGAAGAAGAGGAAGACTGCCGCACGCTCCATGACAACCAATCAACTGGCAAAGAGCAAAGACGGAGCACTTTTTTTGACACGCCGCCCTTTTCTGTGTGCTCGCCAGCCAGAAATGTCCTCAAGTCTTCCATCTTGAACCAGTTGACGCTTTCCATGCCTTCACGTGTGACTTATCCGCTGGTCTCCGAGTGTCAGGCCTCCAGACAAGCGGACGATTCTCTCGTGTTGTGTTCGTTGGTGTGGGAGGATTTGCCTTTTTCTGAGAGCCTGACAGAGTTTTTGAATGAGGAAGATCAACATTTCCGCACAACAAGAGACAACAACTTGCCTCAGCAATGCATTTCAGCTGGTAGCAATAACACAACGGCGCCAGCAAGCAAGTCTCGGACTTTAGCGGACGTCGCTAACGCGAGTGTGCTGGATGAAGACAGTGAAGAAGTCTACAATTGTTCCCTGGACCTGTTTGGTTTAAGCTCTGTGGATCCACACGAGGAAGACGTGCAGCCTCCGAGGCGTCAAAAGTGTGCCAAAAGGGCCACCGATGTTGATAAAACACCTTCTCGAGACGTGACAACTCACTGGGATCATACGCGTCGTCTCGACTTTAGGCCATCTTCTCAGTCCACTCCCGTTGTTCGAGTGCGCCCTTCCTCCTCTCCCTCACATACTTTGTCGTCCGCTCGACACAAACACTCTTTAAAAAGACGATCCGGGAAGCAGCGTTTTGCTATCCGGCGACCGGCAAGTGAATGCGACACGCCTCGGAGCCGGTCGGACAGCAGCAACTTTGTCGCCGTCCCTCCCGCTGCCGCTGAATTCGAGGTGGAAAATGTTCGCGCTCAGGGAAGAAGGCCGTCACGTCCGGTGCAAACAAAGCAGCAGCGTGATGCAGCAGGATGTGCTGGAAACACACACTTGGATCACACGATCAGTGAAACGGCAGCTAATGGTTCCCTGTCGAAGGACCAAGCATGTGATTGGTCCAGAGATCTGTTCTCGGACTCGCTCTGACAACCTGTGTCCGCTCCTCTGTTTAATGGGCTGATGGAGCTGATTTTAGCAAGTGGACAGGATAGAACGGTGGAACCTCTAGAGCCAAAAGCAATCCATTCTGCATGGGACACTTTTGATTTGCTCACCTTTTACCATGTGAAGTGAAATGAGATGAAAATGAGTCAACTCTACGATCATCATCGGACTTTTATTGACTGTTCATCCAATGTTTTAAGTACCATTGATAATAAAAAAACGAACCCCTCTTAGTATCAAGACGTCACAACATCCCATCACTTGACCTCGTCAGAGTCGCAAGTGAGCTGGCGCTACTTTCCCAGCTGACTTTGCCCAAGAGGTGGGTCACACCCCGGTTTGGCGCTCGCCAGTCGCAGGGCACATATGGACGTGCGTCTCTTCACACGCACCTTTCATGAACCTAACATCTATGTTTTGAGAGGGTGGCAGAAAACCCACGCACGTACAGGGAGTGCGAAGCCTGTTGCTAGCTTCACACAGGAAGCCGCTTCAAACTCCCAACCACTGGGAGACTAGGCCACTGTGCTACTTGCTATAAAGCAAAACGTTTTCTATTCACTGAAGTAACAGAGGCGTAATGCGGAAGGCAGTGTGGCAGATGTCATCCATTTTGCATTCTTACTAGTACAAGTTTTAAAAGTACAGTACAGCAGACTACTGTAAAACAAAACGGCTGACCTTAACTGTTCTGCCAACTGGTGATGTTGGAGTCTTAGAGCTGAATGTCAATCTGCTTAGTGTATCTTGTGGGTAGTTTTCCTTCTCCCCTCAGGCTGGTTCATGGTTTGCAATAAGTGTCTCTAAAAAAGTGAATTATTTGATGCCATCTTAACTGAGTGAGGTCTCGTGAGCTTTACCGTGGCCACTGTGGTCTCATCGATCATGGCACAGGTGACATCTTTTACATTTTGTGTATCTATACACAGATTTTTCAGAGTGAGGCAGATAAGTAGATTTCGATGTCATCGGCGTAACAGTGAAAGTGGAGGCCACAATCTGACCGAGGTGGAGGATGAACGGGGGAGGACCAAGTACTGAGTTCTGAGGGATCCCTTGGGAAAGAGGGGCAATAGAGGAGGAGCAGTAATTGATACAATTGAATCATTTCCTACCAGAAAGGTATGATGTTAGCCATGTGAGAGTATCACCCTTGATGTGGAAAAAGATTGGAGACTGAAGCAGAATGGAATGGTTAATTGTATCAAAAGCCGCAGAGAGGTCTCAGAGGATGAGAATGGAGAATCGGCCAGAATCAGAGGAGAGTCAGGGGCAAAGATACATTTGTTATAAATTAAAAAAATTCTAACCAATTACCGCTATGTGAAATTTGATAATTTCCCACGACACACTAATGGGCCTGGCACAGTGGTTGGGAATCACTGCTCTTGAAAATAGATGGATGTCTTTATTTATATGCACACTGCACTTTGCATCCCACAGCTCAGAAGTGTTAAGTGTTTAAGGTCGTGAAACTGCTCAGTGTGTCTGAGCGTGTGAAAGAGAGGGTGTCCATATGCTGCGTCATAACTTAATGTTGCCTCTCCTTGTATAACTGTGCCCAAGCTACATCTTTTCAGCGGGGTTCGCAACCTTTATGGTTGTAACAAGAGAATAAAACATGTATAACAACCAGGTTTCTTACGTATTGGTGCTGTTAGCATTCAACTACAAATTATTGCTGTCAACTAAACATGGTAAAACACGTTTGTCTTTGATAGGCGTGTGAAGATGCATAAAACAAATTCTGGTCAGAGGTGGCAAAAGTCCTTAAGTAGCACTACAGAGACTTGTGTGCAAAAAAGTGGTTGGTTAGTATGGAAGCACTGGTGGAAACTGAGCAACGGTGCAGGCGACTTTATGACGTCTCGCGTTAGGAATTCGTAGGAAAGATATCAAATCACAATGTTCCTTCCTCGTGGGCGCTACTTTTGTGGTTCTTGTAACTTGTGATGACAGGCAAATCATTGGCTCGGCGAGTCACGTGAGACGCGACCGATTGCGGAAGTTGCCCTATAGATCGCGAATGCTAAGCGCAGGCGACGTTTATACGAGGACACGACGCTCACAAATGTCCCCAAAAGTCGCTGGGTTCTCTATGTTGTTGTGAGGAATCCACGGTCGGCCAGATGGATAAAGCTGCCATATTTCTCATCTTGTCGGTTACCGTTCTGACGTCGCAGGTAAGTGTGGGAGAGGCATCAAAATGAGGGCCGACCACTTCCATTTTCATGTCATGTCACGTCAAAGTAGCTAGGGCAGTGAGTGAAGGCGTTCTACATGCGTTAAACGCGTTAAAGTGACGCCATTACGATATTGATGTTAAGTACAAAAAAAACATTAAGTCGATGGTTTCCATGTTATGCTTTATTGTCAAGCACTGTAAGAAATGTGTCAACCAAGACTACTAACAAGTTTTTATTTGTTCGCTTGACCTTAACTGCGCATGCGTGGGCACAAACGGAGAAAAAAAAGTCAAATGGTATTCGTGGGAGAACGGGGCAAACGATGCTTATTTGTTTTATCTCAAAAAGAAAGAAAGAAAGTAATGTGTCACCCTACTCCTGTCGACAGTTAAACTTCAGGCTGTTTCATGGCTGCATCCTTGGCAATGGGGCTTCTCGGTAAACAGAAACTGAAAGCCTGCTTTCCATCGAAAGCAAGTGCGTCAAAATTGTTTTCATCACGGTCAACATCGTAGTTATGCTTGCCCAATGATTGCGAAACGTAAATGTCAAACTACATAAAGGTAGAATCGCAAGGGTTGTAAATATACCGGCCAAATCACCGTTGGCATACTGTACAGTGGCGTGTAAAGGTTTATGCCCACTTCCTGATCTCCCTCGCTCCCTCCCTCTTGCAGAATTGCTTCAATTCAGCAAAACCAAATGTTTTTTTCAGCACGAGCGGCCGTTTACGGGTGAAAGGCATTTCAATCAGACTCAAGTCTGAACTTTAGTTTTTTAAGTCATTCCGAAGTTGACAATTGCTGATGTGTTTTTGATCGTTGTTGTGATGCAGAACCCAAACAACCCGAGCAAACCGATGGCCAAACATTCTCCCTCGGGATTTCATTGTTCTACCAATCACCCAAAAAATCGTCCAGGGCATGAAGTAGCATAGTAGCCCCGGACCATCCCACTCTAACAACTGTTTGTTGGTTTGATCTTTTTCTGGAATGCTGTGTTCCGTTTACACCCGACATAACAAGACCTGTACCTTAAAAAAAAATTCTGTTCGTTTTGTCAGCCCATTAAAACACTCCTCTTGGGAATCACTCACAGAGATGGGCACTTTACCTTATTTTCCATGTCTGTCCTCGTCTTTTTAAAGCGCTTCCATTCTTGCGTTCCGTCAGTCAGTGCAACCCCCCGACCTAGTTTAAAATGGGTGGATTTCTCATATTCCACAAACGCAACATTAATCAGAATTCCGTGATTAGACAAGTGGGCCTGCATAGAACATATTCTTGCAAAAAATATGTTTGGGTTGACTTCCGCTATAAGTGTATGTCAGCGCTGGCAGAGATTTTTACGACCTAAAGATGTCCCACACAAAGGCATACTTCACATGGAAAGGGATTAGGTTAGTTAACAAAACAAAATTGCCATTTACCTTTTCTTCCTACACCCAATACATACATACCTTATGCCGGATTACACCCACAAGACAGGCCGGGCGTGTTTCTGTCAGCTGTCTGTGTGGCGTCCTGTGTTATAAGCCATGGTATTACGTGTTGAACCACTAGAGGGCAGATTATACCTGTGCAATTTTACTCCAGGGAACGCACATGAAAAGTGTCGTGCAGACAGTTAAAGGCGGCTCTGAGCTATTGCAGAAGACAACAGTGGTCTGGGGTTTTAAAAGGACCCAACGCAACATTCAGTCAGCCCGTTGGTACTCATCCCTATTAGAGCGGTGGACGAAAACACACTTCTGTCCATGCTTAGTCTGCCCTTTTTAAAAGACTTGTCGTCCTCCGTCCACAAAACGGGCGTGGGGACGGTAGCTACATTGTGTGTGACACGGGGACTCATTTTGCACCCTCCCGCAGATAAACTGTCAAGAGGCCATCCTGCACATTTCAAACGGAAGCACAGAACAGGAATTCTGCATCCTTTACAATCACTCATGGACCCCGCTGCCGAAAAGCCTGGATGCTGCTGTAAGCTTCTCACTTTTCAAAGTATCCTCACACAAATGATAGTCAATAAGTTTTATTTGGAGCACGCTTTAAATGTCAAATTAATCTCAGTGTCAAGCTTTTCTTTTGCATTTCTTGAACGTGATCTCATTCGGTGAGCTGACGGCGAGCTCACGTTTTTGTCTTTTGTCATGCAGGTGCCGTATCCACTGGTGAACTTGACTTCCACGGGGCTGTGTGATCCCTCGGGAGTCAGGCCAGAGGTGGTGAAGGGGAAAGCCTTGGTGGTGATGAGTCCAAACTGTTCTTTCAGTCAAAAGGCTCTGGTTGCTCAGGACCTCGGTGCTACAACGTTGCTCATCGCAACCAACACAACTCTGGTAGGACAGAATGATTGTTCTAGAGCCCATGTGTCATTTATGTGAACCAAACGCAGTGCAACACAATCCACCCATTCCATTCCATAGCACTTGCCCCCATTAGGGTCACGGGTCAGCAGGAGTCGATCGCAGCTGACTTTGGCCGAGAGGCGGCATAGTCTGTGGACTGGTCACCAGGTCAATCATACGGCACGTATGGACAAACGCCCATTAGACTGCACTGTTCTTTCATGACCGGACATACTGCAGTAGCTACGAAATCCTTTCAAAATAGATCACGGAGGACAGTCAAAAATAGACTGCTTCTTGGTAAGGGTTTTCAAAATCCTTGCTCGTCATTAGCCATTATGCCAATCGCCGACATGAGGCCGAGTACGACATGAAGCTCGTCAATCACTTCAACACTGTTCCTTGGTGTCAACAAGAGCGTGCCAAAGGTACAAGGCTTTTCTCTGCCCACAAATTGCAGCATAAGTGGGATTTTAACAAAGAAGGGAAGATAGGGTACCAAAAAAAAAGTGAATTCAAGATTTGCGTGAACTCCAGGTTTTGTTGGACTTGTGAGTCTTATTTCCCGCAACATCTTGATGAACTTGAAATGGTGTTGACTTTGGAACCTTCCGCCGCCTTGGAATATTCTCCGTATGTGTGTCAGCATACAAATCAAACAAGATGCACGAGTCATTCTCGCACACGGCAGCGGTAAATCACAGAGGTCAGCATGGACATGTTTAGTCGCATGCCACGGAACAGGAAGTTGACACAAGACGAAGCAGCTG
Source organism: Filicampus tigris (assembly GCF_054856515.1). Taxonomy (NCBI): domain Eukaryota; kingdom Metazoa; phylum Chordata; class Actinopteri; order Syngnathiformes; family Syngnathidae; genus Filicampus; species Filicampus tigris. The sequence goes on from NC_141219.1 coordinate 952,705, forward strand.
TGTTGAGTGCCTCCTGATCAACTTTTCTTTTCAGGTCCCTCCATCAGCCAATGGCTCAGATCCGTCAAAGGTCCAAATTCCTGTGGCCCTCATGAGGTACAGGGACTTCATGGAAGCACAACTGGTCAGTCCCACCTTTCCTAAGAACCCTTTTCAGCTAGCAATTTTTAGGTATTTATTTGTATTTGAGCGGCAAAAAAGTTGACCCTTGCTAAGCGCTGTCACGTTTCAATCAGGTTTTCGGCAATGGGATGCAGGCAAGGCTGTATGCGCCACGCCCCGCGACGATTGACGCCAGCATCGGCGTCATGCTGCTCATCTCCATGGTCACCGTTGCCTTAGGCGGCTACTGGAGCGGAGCCAGTGAGAGGTCAGAGTTGGGTGCAAGAAGCTGTTGCAAAGCCACCATATGCAAATGGGACATCAGTTTACACGATGTTGAAAAGTGCAGGGTCAGGCCCAATCCCAATACCCACACTTGCACCCTTGCGCCCCACATTTGCGCGTTCCCACCGACGGTACGAGTGTCTAGGGCAGTGTTTCTCAACAGCCAAGGCACATATTTCACATCGGGAAAAATCTCACGGCGCACCACTTAGCAAAACAAATCCCAAAAAGTTGCTATACGGGGTCATTATGTACCTTTTGTCATCTCATAGAAGAACATTGTTCATTCTTCTTCTTCTTATTATTATTGTTTTGCCTGTTACTATACGCGGTTGGCATCGATAAACGAACAAAACTTTACTGAAGTGTTAATATGATTTGAAAGAGCAAAATTGCCAAAACAACACCCCGTGCCGCCATGCTCGAAGACGCAAGTCCATGACGTCCCACGCACTGTCCCAATTCTGCAATTTTTGTACACTTGTAATCTGCGCCCTCAAACACAACGTGCACTTTGACTGCGTGTGCACTTCAGACCGGACCATAGGGCGCAAGTGTGGCTAATGGGATTGGGACAAAGTCACAATCATCGTATTAACGTGAATCATGATGCGTTTGTGGCAGGGAGCGTTTGAATTCGGGTGCAGGTGGAGCAAGCGGAGACAACAAAGCAGATAGCGGAGACCTTTCCCTCTACTCTCCTCTCAAAGTGTTGATCTTCGTGGGCCTCATGTGCGGCATGCTCATCCTCATGTATTACTTCTACAATATTCTCGGTAGGTGGGATGCGAAAGGACCAGTTCCAAGCCGAAAGATTTCCACCATGTTGGCGGCCATTTCTTTTCCCTCAGTTTACGTCGTCATCGCCATTTTCTGCATGGCGTCGGCCACCGCGCTGTTCACTTGCATTGATGCGGTGCTCGAGAAATTGGGCTGCGCCCAGGGCAGGTATTTGCTTCGTTGTTTTAGCCCAGGCAAGTACACATGAAATGGACGTGAAAGGTTTCCTTTGCTTCAAACTTGTTTCCCTTTTCAGCTTCACCGTTCTCGACGTCAACTTGTCATTGAGATCTCTCATTTTGGCCTCGGTCTGCATAAGCATCTCTGTGGTCTGGGGTGTCTACAGGAATGAAGACAGGTACTAGCATGCCACCAAGCGAGCGGCTACTCACTCTTGCCGACTTGATGACTTAATGGCTCTTCGACTTTGCCACTTTTCCGACCCCTCGAGTGACTTTATGTCAAGTGACTTGCAACAAATTGAGCAACTTCTTTTTTGGAGCTGTTGGCGACTTCTGAAGACTCTTTGAGACTCCTTCCATAGCAAGAGATGCTCACCCTTCTGCTTCCAGATTGAAAAACAGAGATGGGAAAAGTACCGGTACTTGAGTAAAAGTACAGTTACTTTTCATTTCAAATCCAATTCCCGATTGTACCAATTCCATAAAAAGTAAAAAAAAAAAACTCCTCTAATGACGTGTGTTTTGTGTTTTTTGTAGGTGGATCTGGATCTTACAGGATCTCCTGGGAATTGCTTTCTGCATCAACTTTATAAAGACCATCTCGCTGTCCAGTTTCAAGGTAGAATGTTCCTCGGCTGGTTTTGGCACCAAGATGAGCAAATAGTTTTATGATAGATAGTAGGGCTGCACAGTATATCGAAATAATATTAATATTGCGATATTGGCCCGTGCAATGTGCATGTCGCAAAGACGTGCAATTCTCTTACAGAATTTTATGCTTTCCTCTGAATTCGACCAGTCAGACACCAAATGAAATGTGCATCGCCACCTAATAGCTGAAAATGATCAAGGGTAATTACAGCTAATTAGCTAAGAATACATTGAGCTCACTTACTGTATTTTGCCGCATGAAAAAATGTTAGTTCTTTCATTCGATAATAAAAATGTCATTTCTTTAGGAACATGTTAAATATAACAATAGTATCTATATCGCTATATTCAACAACCATATCGCTAATCGTATTTTATTCCAATAGCGTTAGACGGTCCGAGCATAATAACAAGGAATTATGGAGATTTTCTTTTTTTTTTTTAAATCGGCGAATAGGTGAATCCACGGGGAACACTATGTCCGCGCCGCCATATTATCACTCCTGTTACTCTGTATTACATCTGCCAAGGATGTTGTGGTTTCATCAACTTTATTAATTGTTAGCAGGACTAAGCAAAGCCAGATTTCATGATTGCATGCATTTCTTCTGAAAAGTTTTTTCCTTTTTCCTTCCACTGACAGATCTGCGTGATTCTCCTGACCCTTCTGGTAGCTTATGACGTCTTCTTTGTTTTTATCACGCCTTACTTCACCAAGGTATCACATGTCCATGTCCTTTGTGCAAATTTGGTCGGGAAACATGATCATAAGATGTCTGCCTGGCATCTTGTCACAGGATGGCGTGAGCATTATGGTGCAGGTGGCTGTAGGCCCAGGCGCTTCAGGAGAGAAGGTAAAGTCTCCACGCATTTTTTTTTTTTTTTGCTTTTCTTTGCAAAATGTACCCGAGCATTTCGACCTTCATTTCTTTTGCCACATGAACTCTTTTGATTGCTGCTACCCCATAGGATTTATGAAGTACAGTCGAACATTTATTGTGGAGTGTTCCAGGCCACCGCACTACCTCCGATTTGAAAACACATTTTCCCATAGGAAATATTGCGGCGAATAACATGGTCCAACACTTGGTGCTTAAACTACGGTACTGGTATTCTTTATCATCAGAGGGACACGACAGCTGTATTTTGTTGTCAATAAGGAGTTGACCGACTAACGTCGGCTGTTAGTGAGGCGATAATCTGGACGAGTTGGTGGAAGGGTCTAACTGTAAACACGATGCGGCGGTCAGAGCGCAGGCAGGAAGAAACAGAACACCAATGTGCCGTGCCGTTCAGTAGCATTTACTCGAACGGATATTTCTCATGGAAAATGTATATAACGGAAATAATAATCAGAATATCGTTTTTGATGCATATAGTCTGCAAAACAAACCACTGCTGCCCTCGCAGGGACTGTGAAGTTGCAGTGAAGCTGTGAAGAGTAGCCATCATGTGTACACTTTGAGTAGGCGCCCGAGCTCGGGTTTTGACCAAAATGTGACCCTGAGGAAGAGCACTATGCAGCACTTCTACACACTGGCTAACGTCACAAGCTTCAACCGAATCTTAGTGTCAGTGTGTGGCTTGATTATCATCTGCGCTGCCTGTTCTTGACCTCACTTTGGTGGGACTCTGTCACAGACACACGGTAGCGTTGTGGAGGTGCCGGCCCATCCCCAGACTCCCACTGAGACAGTAAGACTGGCCTTTTCGCAATCTCTTCACTATACACACGTAGCTACCCCGTGCAACGTGTGCAGTCGATGGTTGATACCTTTTGTTTTTCTCAACTAGTAACCCTGCTCTCATCCCATGCCTCATTTAGAGGGCAAGTCAACCCAAACATTTTTTTCCACGATATGTTCTATGCAGGCCCACGAGTTGAAACAAGGCATCATGATTCATATTGCGTTTGTGGTATAATAGTTAATCCGCCCATTTTTGTCCATCTCCGTGGACATTTTGCCATTTTGTCACTTAGGCCTACGTCGACTGAAAATGGCATCACCGTTGCTCAGGGCTCAGGTAATGACCAATCACAGCTCACCTGTTGTCTGAAGCTGAGCCATGATTGGTCGTTACCTGAGCCCTGAGTAGTTGTGATGTCATTTTCAAAACAGCCGCCCCCTGAGAAAACGGCTGGATTTCTCATATTGCACAAACGCAAAATGAATGACAATGCCTTGTTTCCACTAGTGGGCCTGCATAGAACATATCGTAGAAAAAAAAACAACCCCGCTTTGGGTTGACTTCCACTTTAAAGACTCACAACACCAATGCATCCCCTTTTCGATAACAAAAGTCTTTCTAACTTTCAAACACTACTAATCGCTATTTCATAACACCGGTCATGTATCCCAGTATACTATTAAAACAATTTCAATAGGTCATTTTTTTTGTCTCTTGCAAATGCTGAGATGACCTCTAGGTTAGATGTTCACCCTTTTGCGCCGGACCGTGAATGAATGGCGCTTGCTGGCTAGCGCTGCTAAACACTGGCAACAGGCACCGTTTCAAGGTAGACCGTTCTCCTGCTGGTTTTGGCACAAGATGACGCCAAAGCTAGCTAGCGCTGGAGCTGCTGCTAAACGCTGGCAACAGGCACAAGTATAATACAGTGTCAGCGTAATAAAGTCATTTTTAGCGCCCTTAATTGGCGATTGGACGTTATTTCAGGACGTCGTCGTGTTGATGATGTTGGCGGCAACATTTTGTGATTGGCAAACGGCCCCAACAGACACCTCAAGTCAGCCGTTAACGCCGCGACACACTGCCGGGACCAACTTCAAAATCAAAGGGTACCTAGGCATTGAAGTCCATATAGTATTTGGTAAGGTAACGTTTATTTTGAAGTTGGCCTTCTTACCGAGTTGGCAGCGTGTCACTGTCATGCATAGCATAAACCAGTGTTTATGGAGCAGACTTTTTGGAGTCAAGGCACATTTATTTCATTGCAAAAATCCCGCGGCACACCAGCAAGTGTTGTCGTGTTTATATAAGCATTATTTCACATTGAAGAATGACGTTATATCATAGCATCTTGAATAGGAATGAAATAAACACAAAGAAAAAAGTATTTTTTAATGTTTCATATTGATACATACTCAGTGTGAAACATGGGCCTGTTTGGATAAACATGCGTCACTAATTCGCTTGTTTCTAAACAAAGACAATTAGCTACCTGTTGCTGCTGCTGCTGCCACCTGCTGGTATGGAAAAGTACCGCAATGTAGTAAAGTCATGATGACGCTGCAAGGCGCTAGACCGCACAGGCACACAAATGAGATCATTTCGCACAGCTCACCTGACAATATCTCACACTGGTGTGCCGCGGCACACAGTTTGAAAAAACACTGGCATAAACAATTGTTGCTGTGGTTAGCTTGACTTTTTGGCAGTGCACACGTGAATAAACGGGTACCCGAGGCAGAAAAAAATGCCTCGAGCATTTTTTTTTTTTTTTTTGTATCGAGGTAGCCGAATTACTCGAGGATTTGTGTCAGCCCTACATAATCCAAATCGTGACACTGAAGTATATTGCATTTTTTCTATGTATAGCTTCCTGTCGTCATGCGTGCCCCGCGGTTCTCAGCCTGGGCTCAGAACTTGTGTGGGATGCAGTTTTCCATTCTGGGTTATGGAGATATCATTGTGCCAGGTGTGTGTGCCCAATTCCATCGCCGCTGATGGTGAAACGCGCACGCCATGTTGTTGAATGAAGTCAAGGTAGAAAAATGTGCGGTGGCTTCTTTTGGTCCATCAGGTCTTCTGGTGGCTTATTGCAGCAGGTTTGACGTTTGGGTCAACAGCACCAAGAAGATCTACTTCTTGAGCTGCTGCATAGGTACCTCCAAATGACCTGCGTGTTTCAAGGCTTTCTGACATGTTGTGCAACACGATTCAGTAGCTCAGCTCACCGGAGGGCGTCGACCTCAACCTGCTGCTGGTCTTTATCACGCCGCCCCATTTTCTTTGCAGCCTATCTGCTGGGAATGATAACAACGTTCGCCGTGATGCTGCTGTCGGGGATGGGCCAGCCGGCTCTGCTCTACCTTGTGCCCTTCACCCTCATAACTTCTGCGACGGTGGCGGGCTGCCGGGGAGAAATCGGGCAGTTCTGGTCCGGGACCTCCTATGAGGTGAGAAGAGAAATGGTGCCCTTATCTTCTTCATTCTTCACTGTTGTTAATAATGGTCATCAATGTTTTCGCTCTCTATAGTCACAATTTGCCTCTTGTAGTTTATTCAATGCTGATGTCATAATGAGTGCGTGGGAGAGAGTTGGACTGCAATCGAGACGGGTGGCGAAGCAATCTTTTAATTGGGTGGTGTTCTCTGTTTTGGAGCAGACCACACGCAATACGAGCCCAACTGATCAATCCCTGATTTCCGGTCTTTGTGTGGAGTCTGTCACTGATGAAAAAAACACAACAAAAAAGTCACCCAAAAAATCTTTGAAGATTTGAAAAATCCTTGTGCGTGGGAGAGCGTGAGAGTCTGTGAGAATGAGAGACTGAGAAGCTGCGTGCATGCGTGCAAGAGATTGTCAAATTGTTGGCGTGCGTTTGCTGACAGGAGATCACATTGTGTCATGACTTTGTCTTCTTCAGGTGTTGGAATCCTCACAGGAACCTTTGTTGCCAGGTGTGCTCTCCTCATCCCTCCCAACTCTCGTGTCGTGCCAGCTTCTTTTAACCCCCTTTCATTTACTTTGAGCATTTTAACTCATGTTTTTGTTTGCGAGCATTTGCACATTTGTATATGGCCCAGAGGCTTTTGTTCCTCTCATCCCTTCACCCTTTATGCTGTTTAACATTCATGTTGTGGTCCGCATGCTGCCGCGTGCCGTTAACCCGGGAGGGCTTGTTGTGGCATGGATGGATGGATGGATGGATGAATGTGTTGTCCGCCACTCTCGCTTGTAACGTTTCTGTTTTCTTTACAGAGGAAAGACGTGACCACCCCATAGGAGCAGAACCGTGCTAACCTCCACGCCAACTGTTGGAATTTCTTACTTGTATATTTTACTGTGAAATTGACAAAGCAAGGGACAATGATGAATCAATAGAGTCTTGGATCAATATGGCTTAATTTTGACTGCTTTGCAGAGAAGAGTGTGGCTAGGTTCTTTTGTAGTATGGGAAAGGCTTTTTCAGTGCCTCTGTTTTGGTTTTCGGGGGGGAAAAAAATCTGTCACGTCTTTGCCTACACATCCTGCCTCGGTGATGACTGAACACATGATAGAAAGCACTTTACTATACTCATGTTTCAGGCTGGGGGAGCTGAGGAAAACACTAGCCACAAGATACTGTTTGATACTTTGGATTTCTCCGTTACGCCTGGTTCACAGGGCAGGATAATTAGCCCCCGATTCTCCCCTCCCAACCATTGTAAGAACGCTCCGCTTATCGTAATGGCTCCAAAGATTAATCGTATGAGATCTTCCTGACGTGCGTGGTGTGTTCAGACTGATCTCGACCGAAGGATGTTTGCGCCGATTTCATCATGTTGGATTGTTTGCTCACCGTGTGTGGTATGCCTTGAGGACTAATGAGGGAGGGCTCATCACGTCAACGGCAGCCTGTTGACAGTGATTTCCAAATAACCAAAATCAAAAACGTCACGGCGCAAAAGAAAGTCCGCGCTCGCACTGTCGCCACGCCTTTGACCTATGCCTTTTCTTTTTCTCGCATTTTTTCTGCTAAAAACAAACCACAAACTATGGCCACTGCCTCTCCTTCATCCGCCATGTTTGTTTACACTGAAGTCACGTTTAATATCGAGAGGTTTTGCGAGATTTCCCACCTGACCTGCGAATGAATATTTGCGAATGAAATCAATCGGTTCGTATGTGGTGTGTTGACTTTGCCGTGTGGCTGCACACCACATATTTTACATTCAAAACTCGTACACCCGTGTTTTTTTTCCCCCTCCTAATATGGGGTCTCCAGTTTTGGAGGTCTGCCAACAGTTTTAAAATCTTGCAGTGTGGACCAGGCGTTTAGCTGTTTTTATGATGTGGTTTCATGTTTGTTGCCTTATATTAAATTAACAAGTATGTTGTCATGTGTTTTGATGTGAATGTCTTACACACAATGTAACAACTCTCCCTTGTGTTTGTATTTGGGAAACATTTTTTTCCCCATAGCAAGTCATGGAAATAGATGCTGTCATGAAACCTGAATTAACTGTACAAACAACCTTTTAAGTAAGAGTAACATTTTTAACTGTCATACAAGTGTAGAAAATAAGTCACCCAACAAACAGTCAAAGCAGAATAGAGGTGCAACGATTATTTGATGAATCGACTACTAATCAATTATCAAATTAATCGCTAATTTCTGATCATGGATTTATCGTTTAGAGAATTTAAAATTGTGCAATTCCTGGGAATTTCAGCCTCAACAGTAAATGTTCTCAGATTTCTGTAGTCCTCCATGAAAGCAGACTTAATCGATTATTCAAAATATTGAATCAAAAATAAACGTCTCCTTTTACCTTGGAAAACAATGGTCAACACGTTTGCCTATTTTCTGGCCTGTTATAGACCAAACAAGCAAAAGAACCTTAATATGTTTGTGCATTTTCTGTACTGGCAATTAAAAAAAAAAAACCTGTTTTTTGAATATGGGAATGGAAATTAAAACTTAAAAAAAAAATAGTATTCAGTGATTAATTGACGAATTAACCAATTATTAAAATATTTGTTAGTTGCAACTGTAAAGCACGACAATAAAAGAAACAAAACATGAATTAAAGGTACAGGTAAGAAAAAATATGCTGTCAAGCATAACGGGTTAAAGTCAGGATGACAACAAATGTCATTATCGGCACCCTCTACATTTTTTTTTTAAATTTCTGGAATAAGTTTACTTTTTATTTTAGATCTACAATACTCATATAAACGAGTCTTAGCTTGCTGAATTCCATATCCAAAGAATACAAAAACAGTCAAGTAAAATTTTACGTTGAAACAAAAAACTTCATTCACATACAAAGTCACTGAAAAGGCTGCAACTTGCATCAGTGCCGTCGATCAAAGGATCTCAGAGGATGGTAACTCACTGATCAACACTGATAAATGTAGTGTGTGTATCTGTAATATGCAATGTTCTACATTGGCGGCCCGTTGAACTTCCTCCATCCTTGTCGGAGGTTAGTGTTACCAGGGGCAAAGTTTAGTTTGCCCCTGGCGGCTTTGTCTCAGAATTCCTTACACCTGTTTTCTGAGTTTGGTCATGTCATGTGACATTTGCAAGCTGAGCCGTGATTGGTCATTACCTGTGCCCTGAGCAACTATGATGTCATTTTCAGTCGACGGTGTAATATTCAATGGTAGAATGAAGACAAACTCCAAAAATGTCCGCCCCCTGAAATGGTTAAAAACGGCTGCTTTATTCATATTACAGAAATGCAATATTCATCGGAATACTCTCGTGTTTGGACTCGTGGGGCCGCATACAACATAATGTAAAGAACATGTTTGACTTTACTTACTCCTTACAGGGATTGTTGAAGTGTGTTTTTCCTTGTAAGTACTGTAGTGTGCCTTGTCCCACAAAACGCCACTTCGCGTGCGGGTGGGTGGCCAGTATGATGCGGATCGTGGAGTAAAACAAAGGCACATGTGCGTAGAGGCTCCTCCCCGGCCATGTGACAAGTGAGAGCTGGGCCGGCTGACTCGGCCGCACCGTCACGCCGCGTCAGTCTGGAGTCGCACAATTATGAAAAAGCAACCTTCCGTTGGAGCTGCAGCCGAAGCGGATCTCTCGAGCGTCCACCGGGCTTTCTCTCCGAAGCTAATAACACAGAGCACCGCCGATAGATGGCTACAAGCCACGACGCAGCTCCCCCTGAGTCTCAACGGTGACGAGAATGGTACGTGGCCGCTCCCTCCTCACCTCGTAGTCCGCCTTTGGGGCGCTTTTGTCGGCTTGTCAAATTGGCGCCGGTGGGTCGTCGTGACTCGTGACTGAGCGCGGATCGCGAGCGGCAGGTCCACCGTGCATGCGTTTCCTTTTTCGGCTCGAGAGGGATCTCCCTTGTGTTTGCCGACACTCCGGCGAACACACCGCGGCCGTTTAACGACATTAAAAGGCTCCAGCGTGGAAAGCCCCACGCTTACCATCCCCTCAGCCCCCCACCCCCCACACTGGGTGCATAGCAGGCTAAGTGGCTAGCTCATAGCGCTACATGCTAACTAGCTTACAGTAGCAACCCTGACGTTAGCGGCGGTGTCAATCTCAACGCCAACCCGGAATTTCGAGTGCAAATATTGACGGTCGTAACGACATAGCTATGGTCGAAAGACGAGTTGTCATGTCCGCCGAGCGGTCGTCGTCACCCGGACCGAGGGACACCTGACTCGTTTGGACAGTTTGTTCTGTCACGGAGGTCGAGAGGTGCTGAGACCGCCGCTGTAGCCGCGCACTCCCACCTTGGACTTTCTTTCCCTCTGGGCAGTTTCCAGGCGTTTAGATGATGTTAGTCTCATCTTTTTCTTTCTCAACTTTCACGTACACTTGATGGAAATGATGCCTTTAGAAACAGCCAGTTTTGATCGACACTGCCAGACAAGTGTCAGTTTGAGTGCTTGTAGTTTGTGTATAGAATTGTAGTACATTCGTTATTCACGAATGCACTTTTTTTTTATGCCAACGTATATGCTGAAAAACAGAACTGATCAAAGCTATATGCTGAAAAACAGAACTGTTGACCTTTTCTGTGCAATTTCTAAACCCCGTAAGATTCCATAAAATGGCACCAATCAAGTCCTGGCTATTAAGAAATGACAGTAGTGGTATAGTACTTTGACTTAAAGGGTAAGTCAACGCAAACATTTATCAAGAATATGTTCTATGCAAGCCCACTAGTTGAAACAGGGCATTCTGATAAATATTGTGTTTGTGGAAGAAGTGTTAATCCACTCGTCTTTAGCCATCTCTGGAGGCGAACATTTTGTCTTCTGTCGACTGAATATGATGAATGCCGTGTTGGGCCTGCTGGGAACATATTCTTGAAAAAACTATGTTTGGGTTGACTTCCGCTTTAAGTGCACACCCGTCACCACGGGCAGGCTATAGGGGGTCATACCAGCTCACCAAGATGCTTGTGCCCTGCCCCAAGCTGCCGCATTTGAAGCACTGATCCCTAAAAATGAAATGTATTTTATTTTATCTTATCGTAGTAGCTATTTATTGTTGTGTAATACCAACGTTGAGTTGTTTATCACAAAGACATTAAAAATAGGAACCATTTGTAGTCAGCGCCTCTATGCAGAGGAAAACGCTCTAAAATCCGTAACACTTGGGCGATCCTTCTAATATTTTCAGATGTTGATGTTAGCATAAATAGAGACGATGTTCGTGACTGTTGATCAAGTTTTTCTCACATTAGATGACGTTAAGTTTCCTACATTACGCGTTTAGACTGTCGTGGTGCGTCACTGTATGACAAGTAAGGAGGGAGAGTTACACATGACGTTAGTGTCGGCAACTAAAGAGTCATTTGAAAAGAAACCACGGGAGCCACAAACCTTTTGGATATCTAAAATGAAGATTGATCGATTTTTAAAAAAAAAAAAAAAAAAAAAAAAAAAAAACAATTTTCCGCTTTTTTTTGCTTTAATTTCTACTGCAGACACCCGCTGAACAGGTTGGACCCTTCAAAGCGATATGCATAAAATCGACACATAGTATTTGTTAAATTGATTAGGAATGTCATAATACAATCAAAAGCAATGGTTCGGTTTGAATATAATGAGTTCTTGCGTGATGATACATCTCCAAGGTGCGAGTGAACGAGACATCTTCAAAAATATCCACCTATGACGGACGCCCAATTGCATCACCTAATACGCCCGTGGCATGGACTTTCTCAAAACCAGAGAGTAAAATAGGTCTTGAGGCGAGATTTAAAACACTTGACTGTTTAGTGTTTCCCAATTTTTCCCAATTTCCCAATTTTTTTTTTTTTTTTTTTTTTTACATAAGACAAATATCACGACACACGACCGAACAAAAATGTTCCAAAAAGTGGATTCACCGTCAAATCGTTACCAATTTTGTAATTTAGCTTTATTTGAAAATGAATCATCATTTTCTGACCAATTCAGTGAAATGGGATCATTACCTATGAAATGATCTCTCTCAGAAAGCTGGGTGGAAACACTTGCCGTGCTCAGGGCGTGTTTTCAAAAGCACCCGTAGATAACTGCCGACAAACTGTTGTCTCTCTCGTTGCAACGGTGGCGTGCAGGAGGCACACACCGACTGGCTAACGTAGCGAAAAAAGCGCCACGTTTTAAACTGTGAGACTGTGAGACAGAGGCTCATTTTGTAAGCTTGCTTTGAAATGCTCAGTGTTTTTGGAACGAACGAACGAACGAATGACGGACGGGTACTGTGGCTGCTGACGGATGACCATTGATGGACCAGCAAAATTTTGTAAAATGCCCACCTCTGATTATTATTTAGAAATATATTCTTTTCAGTATTTGGTTCAGTTTTTAGTGTTTTCTGGAGAAATAAAAATGAATACAAAATGACTTAAGCCATTATTTTAGGAATGTGAAGATTTGAAATGATTTGAAATGGTAAACATTAGTCAGAACTACAATGAACATTTTCATGAAAACACTTGTAGGCCATAACTAGAAAACCATAAGAAAAATAGTCAAAGGTTTGAACCAAGCGTGTTTTCTTGTGCGTCGTAATGACGTATTCTCAAACTGCTGCGCAAACTACTTCATTGGGCACCATTTGTGACCTCGTAATGTCGTAAAGGAAGCAAACCCCATGTATGGAGATAAAGTGAGCGGGATTGATTAATTATTAATCAAATGCTGGTTCCAAACCTTCCAATCCTTAACTCTGCAGGCTCTGTTTCAAGCAACCCATACCTGCTGTCAGCGTAACCGTGAAGTTGTAACACCTCAGATGGCTCTTATTTTCAGAGCTGGGCATCCCGCCTATGTGACGGACAGGTCCATCGGTCCACCTATGACGGACGCCCATTTTATAGGCGATAAATGGGAAACTTAAACGACGGAAATGTACCCACGCTGCAGGCGGATGACGAATAACGGACGCTCAATTTTTAGTAAAATGCCCAGCTCTGCGTAAAAGACAGACAATGTCCAAAGTTTGGGATCTTTTTCACTTCCACCAATCGAGATAAAATGCCATGAGCACCACAACCGCATGTCTACGATCACCAACAGCAAATCTGACGTAACTTAGCATCGCTAAGTAACGTTACGTATGCGTATTGTAATGGCCCTGCTAGTGGTGGAGAATTGACACAGCCATCGGTGTACTTGAAATCGCGTTATTTAACAAACGGTAAGACAACAAATAAGCACATTCATACAGCAGCTGTCGATGGCCACAACTCAACACTCAGACAGCCTCACCTTTTTAAATCCGCACACACTCAAAGTCACAGATACTACAGTAGAACGTGAGGATGGGGATCCCAAGTGGACAAAGATCCAACCCGCACCCCACGGCAACATCTTATTGCCTTTCATAATGCAAAGTCTATTTGTAGCCAATGAATTGAATGGATATGTGGGAGACATTGTGATCTCCTTTTTGGCCACTCCTCCAATGATCAAGTATTGAGTTGATTGCCCAGTTTCCAAGTTCTGTTAGTCACATGACCAGTGATCACGGGAGCGCAGCTGGGCTTTGATATTTGTTTAACAAAACAAAACAACACCCAGAAAACCCAACGTCACGAGTCAGACGATCGATGGCGGCGATGGCCACCAAAGGGAAAGCCGGCATTTTCCCACGGCGATCCTGAGACGGTCACATGCCCCAGCTTAGCCCTCACCTGGGCCAGGGTCACTGGACAGAGTTTTTGCTAGCTCGCTGGACTGATGATGTCGCGATGCATCCCCTCCACAGAGCAATGAGCTCCTCTTTTCATTTTTCTTTTTTTTTTTGTCCAGAGGACTTCTAAGCAGGGCACAATATGATTGGCTGCTTGTACAGTTGAGTAAACAAGTAGCCCATTCGAAGTTAATTGCCTCCAATTCACTTTTTTTCCTCCTTGGCAAGTAGAGAGCAAAGGGGCAAGGGGGGAGCTAAAACCAAAGAGACACGTTACAGTTACTTACACGGATGCCCTTTCATGAATGTGCAGTCCTAAAAAAACGTTTTCAAAAAGCCACAAGGACAACAAGAGTATAGCCCAGAGGTCTGTTCTAAAAGCAGCTCACCAGTGACACACTGACTTGCTGAGAAGAATTAAAAATGAAGATTAACATGTATTTTTTCTTGTTTATTTATTAGAACATAACGCTACACATTTCTTGATGTACGCAATATTTTGTTTAAAACTAAAATGGATATTTAAAAAAAATCAATACATTTGAGGGCTGCCGTTTTAACACCGCGACCATTTTTGCTCGTGGTTATCGTCCCGTCAGAATGAAAGATTGGCTCATGCCAAGTAGGGATGTAATGCTGGAATGTGAACTCAATAAAGCTTGCATGAAATGACTTATTGACTTGACGTTCAGATAATTGTCCTGTAACCTTTGTAGTTGAACACAATTTGCATGTGGCTGGACTGGTTGACTTGGAGATTGTTTGAATTTCAAAGCAAATGTTCCCATTGGAGGAAAATGTTCATGTGAATTATTTTATTGTCATAATAGCATTATAAAGTCCAAAGGCACATTTTCCAGTCCTAATTGAACAACCGTGGTGACGACCACTGTATCTGGAAACGAAAAAAGCAAAACCGCTCACTTGGGAAAAGATGCAGTTGGAGTATGTCCCTGTAGAAATGAATCCGGCGGCATTTCATTTTGAATGTCTTGCTCATATTCTACTGAGTAGCCAATCGCAGTCATTTTGGGGAATTTTAGAGGTGTGCTTGAATTCCGAATGTAGCTGCTGCGTACACATGCGCGTTGAGTCCCCCGACCAAAGTCTCCGATCGATCACACCATAAAATTGTGACAGCAACTGCATGGTCGTCTTTAAAGCTACAGTAGGTGGTCGCATACTGTTTACGTGTCACCTACTTGTTCATCACGACCACGGACGTGATCGGCTCAGCCTTTAGTAGTCTGAGCTGTGAGGAATGAATCTTGCATCACTTGTTTGTGCTCTTGGCTAAACTGTTTGCGTGCGTGCGTGCGCGCGCACGCCCGTGTGTGTGTGTGTGTGTGTGTGGGTGTGTGTCTGCGGCGTGTTTCTGAGCACTGTTATCTCACGCGCTAATCCATTTACAGCCCACACACACTTGCTAATTTGGAGATGACTGATAACGTTCTTTCCACTGGCCTTGAACAGACTTGAGAGCGTACTCGGTCGCAGCCTCACACTTGGCTCATTTTTCAATTAATCCAGTGCATTGAAGTGCAGTTCCTGCTTCCTGGCATACTCTGCCAACTGAATTTTCATATTGACGAGCATGAGTGGAAGCCAAAAGTTTCCCACTTTTCTTTGACCAGCGCAGTTTCTCATTGGCCCGCATAATCGTGAGTAGAGATAGACCGATATGTTTTTTTCAGGGCCGATACCTATTACTAGTAGTCAAGGAGGCCGATATTTATTTTTACGCAAAAATGAAAATATTGGCGTCAAAATTGACAGAAAATAAGTAAATAAAACTCTATGTTGAAATGTATTAAAGCATATATTTACTGAGAAAAAAAATCAGATTTGAAAAAAACCCCATTATAAATGTTTGCCAATTCTAACAAAAAGGGAGCGCCCGGGTCATCAGCGTGTCTTCTAAAGTTAAATGAAAACTTCAAAATTGTTCCATATAGTTTTGTACAGTAAATAAAGTCCTTCCAAATGACAGAAATGTTCAAATTTCACTTATCTTTGTTTTGATTTCAAACCAAAAAAAAGGGCAGAGTGTACGCAGGGTCGGTAGAGTCTCTTGTAAAGTTGACTGCAAATTGAAATAAATAGTTCCTTGAAGTTAACACACTTTTGAATTGATTTAGTATCGGCCATCAGAATTTTAAAAAAAGGCAGCTGCCGATAGTGGTGAAACCCCGGCCGCTAATCGGTCTATCCCCGATGGTGAGCGCCAGATCCGGCGAGGAGGCATCACATGCTGTGGCTCGCCGTGCACTGCTGAGCCGCGGCCACGGCCAACGAGTGCTTGAGCCGTCACGCTTTGGTCTCATGACTTTTTCACTGGAAGCCTTCTAAAGCCTTCAATTTATTTCCCCCATCTGAGTTTTTTTTTTTCTTTTGAAATGTATTTCATTCATGGCAGTGGCAACAGCATAAGCGCACAAGTGGTCATCGCATCTGCCTCGCAGTTCTGAGGTTTGAACTTTGAATCTCGGCTCCGGTCTCCCCGTGTGGAGTTTCCGTGTTCTCCCCGTGCTTGTTCCCCCCCCCCCAGCTACAGCGGCTTCCTTCGTCATAGCAGAAGCATGCACGCTCAGTTCCCGCCAGACTCTAAAGGTGTGAGCGTGAACGCCTGTTTGTCTAGATGTGCCCCGTGATTGGTTGGTGACCACCACTCTCGCCCAAAGTCAGATGGGATTGGCTGCAGCTCACGAGGATAAGCGCTAAAGAAGATGCATGTTTGGGTCTTCATGCCATCTTCCTTGCATCATTTTTTCTGATGGCGAGCTGTTATTTCAATGACCATGAGAAAAATGAGACGAGAGTACGCGCCGTCCATCCATCCAATGGGTTTGACCTCATTTGCGGGGCAGGTGGGCTGGAGCCGCTCCTTGGCTGACTCTGGGCAGGGGCCACCTTGAACTGGTCACCCGTCCGTCTCAGGACAAAAAATAGACACTCACTCACGCTCACCTTCACACCAAAGGACAATTTAAAGTCTTCACTCAACCTACCACGCGTGCTTTTGGCACAAGCGAGAAAGTCGGTCGGCATACTTGGAGAAAAGCACGGGGACAGTACGCACGCACGCGCACACACGCAGTAGTATTCAATTAACCGGCGGTTGAAAAGTAGTCCCGAGTTGTACTCCGAATCCATCGAAAAGATTTTGTTGAAGGTTGCACAGTACAACTGCAGTGAGGACAATAATAGTGCAGGGAAAAAAAGAAAACGACGAGAAAGTCACTAGAAAGCTCACCGAGGCGTGTCGGATGGCCCGGATCCTGCCCGTGATTTTCCATTTGGGTCCGTGCAAATGGTTGATTGGTCATTCTTGCTCTTATTCGCTCCTTAAAAAGCGGTGGACTAGCTCATGGTCTTGCCATCCACTACCGTCTTTATAAAGATGCTTCTTCTCACTCTTGATTGACACTGCCGGAGAGCTATTTATACGTCTAAGACTTTTTCATGATCAAATATTGTTGCTCGCGGTTTGAAGTGGCCTTGCGCTGCGCTGCATCACACAGTTGGGGTATTTTTTTTCCAATCTCAGTTCCTATGAGAGCATCAACATTAGGCAAACCATACTTTTAGAGCAATGTTGATTGTGGCTTTCGTCACTCGGGATGGACAATTGGCGATAGCGGGTATACGGCAATATTTTTGCTCACAGTTACCATTCCGTCACAATCTAACATCGGCCCGCGCCGAGGGGCATTATTGCCCCCCACCCCCACCAAAACAACTTTGCCGAGCAATGAAAGAAAATGCATTGTTGACCACCGCTAATCGAACAAGTCAATGAAGCTCTTCTGCTATTGCTCCTGCGATGACGCCACTCCTGGCACAGCGAGTTGTGAGAATCCAGCTCTTTGACCAATTCGGGGCCCAAAGTGAAGCTGTAGCCTTTTGTAGCTCTCCTGCATTACAATGAACGGGATCTCCCTGGAGCCATCACAACAGGTTGTGCTAGATGGTGAGCAAACAAGAAGAACAAATGCCTCACGTGCGCCTCGGAGGCCTCCGTTTTTGACTCCCGCTCACGCCGAAGAGCCGACCGACCCTACGGCCGCCCGTCTTTTCAATGGGGGACAATCGGATTGTCTTTGGTCACGCAAAAGAGGGCCGGAGGAATGATGGCGTCACCGGCTTTGTTGCGCGCGTTTGTGAGCGCTGCAAACATTTGCTTCCCGAATTCAATTTGACCCAAACACTTGTGGCGATGCTGCGTGACGTTTGGCACGGCAACAAAACAAAAAAAAAGTATGATAAATATCTGAGGCCGGTCAAATCGATGCAGAGGGGAAGAGTGAGTGAGTGAGGGAGGAAGTGGAAGTGCATGCGTGTGTTTTTGGCATCCAGGGCGTCCAGAGAGCTGCAGTCTTTTGTTGGCTGACATTCTCAGGTACCATGGTTACAGGTGACAGGTTAGCCCAGCTCAATCCGGTTTGAACGCTGTGCTGGGCCAGGAGGAGTTCAGCTCCAACTGAATTATACCTGCAACCATCTTTTCTGATTGGGGATGGGCATAGTTCTTTAGCCAACAATTGATTGACTTGTAGAATTTTGTTGATGGTGTTGAATGGATCATGAATCACATCTTGAAGCGACGGAGGCAAAATGCATTGCTCTACTTTGCTCTCAACGACTTTGTGGTCTCAACAGCAGGACAAACCAACACTCAGGAAGCAAATGTTTCTCCGCTGTGGGAATTCGAGCGACAGCATCAACACGTCAACTCAATTCTGAGCCCTACAATGTGCCAGTTCAGAAGATTCCAAAGCATTCTCCCATCAAAATAGGACAAATGTGTAGATTTGTTATTCAATGGATCTCTGGTCAATCCAGGAAGTGGCCACCCCCTTTTCCAAATGTCAGAGAAGATGGAAATATTCGTCATGTTTCTTCCCCCCATACGCCGTCAAAGACAACAATTGGCGTTGTCAACATTTCCAGCACAAGCTTTGCAAGACTTCAGATAAGTTGCTTAATTTCCAGGAAAGTGAAAACTAGCTATCAACCAAAGTGCTGAGCTCCAGTACTACAAGGAGCTGGTTAATGCGGTTTGCTTTCTGTTTACTTAATTTTTTTAAATGTTCTTTTTATTGGGGAATATAAAATTCAACTAATCAACATTTAGTCATCTTATCATAGTAGTTCGCATTTCCATTTTTCTTATTTGTGAAAAAGAAAAGAGAAATTTAAAGGAAAAACTTCAAGAATTAGCAAAAAGAAACCGGGAGCGCACATCAAACCAATTACTCCTACAAAATGTAAAAGTAAGGAGCAATATTATCATTTGCAGCGTCAGCTGAAATCAGACCTGATCGGTTTCGCATACTCTGTCCATTTGTACCATGTCCGGAAGAATTTATCCATTTCGATAATGTCATATGTCAGCCTTTCCATAACGTAAGTATCATGCGCAATACCAATCCGTTCTTCAACAGTTGGTGATTCCACATTTACCCATTTTCTTGTGATGGATTTTTTTACCAGCCGCTAATAGACTATTGAACAATTTTTTATCATCGACCGTCCAGTCCGCCACTTGTAAATCACCCAAATACAAACATTCACGTTCAAAAGGAACATTTCCACTTTGCTTTCTATTTCTGGCAGCCGTGTATGCTGCATTTCCGTTTATTTGAACTGCTTAGAAGGGCTGCACAATATATGGGGGGAAAAATGATTTTGCGATCATGGCCCGTGCAATTCGCCTATCGCGAAGCCATGCAATCAATGTCTTCTTTCTTTCTTGCTTGGGCATTATCGAGGGCAATTACAATTCAGTAGCTGCAGTAAGAACGCATTGATCTTGCTTATTTGGCCACATTAAAACAATCTACTTCTTTCATTAGATAATAAACATGTTATTTTTTTAGTTACGTGTGGAATATCGCAATAATATCGCCATGTTTTTCCCAATATCCTGCTGCCCTACTACTTAGTCAAAACACACTACGGGTTATATCGGAAATCTAGCCTACTGCAACTTAATGCTGCTCCCCGCTCCCCCTTTAAATTGGTTTTTTTCCTCTACTTCATCCAAAATATTTTTTGTCACGATTCAAATGAATTGCAGATAAATATGCTTCCATAATATTTTAGTCGAATGAAATGCAAGAGCAATTTAAATCTAACACCCATCTGTAGCCCTTGTCCTGATTCGGCACCGATTCGGATTCGGGGTGACGTAACACGCCAAACCGGGGGTCTCCAAGTCCAGTCCTCTTGAGGCCCTACCCAGCCCGTTTGACATGTTTGCCTCCTCCAACACACCCGATTCGATGAGCAGGATCAACGACGTGGTCCTTGGGGGCTACCCGGTGCCGCGCTCACCGCCGTGGTGACCCCACATTTAGCGTCCTCAATGAAACCACAAAGCCAGTTTTTGCAATGTGAGCAGAGTGGTACCAGGTGCGCTCGCTATTTGCTCACCTTGCTGCCAAGTATGGCACAAATTGTTACTCGGCATCACAAAAAGGCAACAGTGACGTTTCGGCGTGTATTCAAATGATTGGGAACAAGCTTAACAGTGTTGGTAATGAATCTTATAGTGCTGAATATTTGTGCAGACACAAACCCATTAACATGTTAAAAAATGAAATGAAATATATCTATCCAACAGGTTGTTCATTTTCTCTTTAGTCATCAATGACTGCGAACAAATAAGGACGACTCTTTTAAGAGTGTGTGTGTGGGGGTGTGTGCGTGCGTGTGTGCGTGCGTGTGTGCGTGTGTGCGTGCGTGCGTGCGTGCGTGCGTGTTGCCGTCATTAGATGGGTGTTTATCATTGAGGCCTCTGCCCATCCACTAATCCTGTCCCGCACCTCCTCGCTCTGGGGCCTCTCTCACCCTAGTCTAACATCTACTTGTTCTCAGACACATTCATCTGCCTCCCGAGAGAGGCTTCTTACACATTAACTGTCCGTGGCGTTACTGTTAGGCGGCCACATCTCGCCGAGCACTCGGCTTGTAGCTCTCGGCCGGATCCGCGCGCTAAAGGCAGGACGTCGCGCCGCGCCAAGAGTCTCGGTGAGGCCGACGGCCCGATGAACGTTGGGGAACGCTCGCTGAAGGCACATTGGGGCAGTTGTGCTTTTGGTCCGGGAGATGCGTGAAGGAGCGCTGGGATGTTTTTCTACAAAGCCCTTCAATACAGAGATGAAGACGAAGAAGACAGTCAGGTATGCTATCAAGTGCTCGGGTGATCTTTTTTTTCCTCCCCGCCCCCCACCCCCCCAGAGCTACGGAGCTGACTGAACCAGCGGGACCTCAGAGTGGGGTTTCCGAATGCCCATTCGGAGTCAGGCCCAGATGAAACTCGGTTTGACAGTGCACTTTCTGAGCGTGCATACGCAGCAAATGTCGTCGAAATCGAATAACGTTCGTCAGAGATGCACGATAGAAACCTTCTCGGCGATTCTTCGTGATCATTTTAAACTGCAGCCGAACCAAATGCACAATTTGGATTGCACGCGGAGTAGCGCTGTCGCAATTACATATTTTTAGAATTGATTATTCTATCGATTATCCCATCAATTCATCGAATAACATTTTATGTTGCATTAAAGTGCATTACAAAACCATTTTTTCCAGATGAGTGTTTATTAAGCTATTATTGATGTTTATTTGGTGGTGGTGTTTGGTGATTTAAAAAAAACTAAACAATGAAGCAATGTCACATTGTGAAAGGCCTTGATGTACTCACCAAGTTTTTTTGAAACTGATTCGGTTATTGGCTCAGCCATTGTTTTCGCAACTCAGAACAGATGTTTGTAAATGTCTTATTTTTAAACAAGAATAATTAGTCTGCATTCATGAATGGAAATCTGAGAATGACTGTTGAGAGGCTGAAATCAGACGCGTTGGACAAGTTGAAGTTAAGCAATGGCTCTAAATGATTACTCGATTGCTCGTCAGTTCAAGTTGACAATCAGTTACTTGTTGATTGGATAAGAGTTGCTTTGGTTTTGGCAAAGCACAAACGATATGGCATGAGGTTTGAGGGTCTCAATACGTGGAATTCAATTTTGGCAGGTTTCATTTCAATTACAGCCAAAAGCACAATCTCGATTTGATTTGGATAAAACTCGATTTTTGCTTTTGATTCTGAGCCAGTGTACTTTTTTTTTTCCTCAGAATGTGTAACATTTGCCAGATTTCAGAACATGAGAAATGGGATTGTTCCCATGTTGAATTTAGAGCGCAACAAAATGCGCAATGTGAATCAGATCCAGATCAAACTCGTTTTGATGTTCCTGTTGTTTCAGTCACTGTTATACACAGTACAAATTCAATTTAGGCATCTTTTTATGTAAAACAAGGATATATTGTTCTTTTTTTTCTTTCTTACCCTGCAACCTTGGAAATGAATTCAAACAGCATATGATTTTCTGAACTGGATTAAATTTGGATAGAAACATGCAATCTTGCTCAAAAAACAAACAAACCCAAAACAGCCTCTTCACTTCCTGTTTTGACTTTTTCGGTTGTTGTGGGACTTTTAGAAATAGTTGAAGCGCTTTAATGGATTCCTTGCGTATTGTGGGAGGAATTAGGCCTATTAATCCTACTGAGGCCCTCCCCAGCTGCACTGGCTGAAAAAAAAAAAAATGAACTGAACATTCCTGAAATGTAAATGAAAATGCACATCCTCGTTTGGGGAATTTAAAGAAAAAAAGGTAACGTAGAATGTGATTATTTTTTTCAAATTTATACTGTTGTCACTGGCTGCCATTTTGAGCTCATGTACAGCATCGCTTCTCATCAGTTTCTATTTATTGTTTTTTTTTAATGGGTTAAATGTTGCTGATTTATGGTCCCGTTGACTCACAATCGTCCTCTTTTCTTCTCTTGTCAGTCCCAGAAACCCTGGATAGAAAGCACTTTCACCAAGAGGGAATGTGTGTACATACTTCCAGTGTCAAAGGACCCCCACAGGTATGTGTTTGCTCTCCCGTCGTGAGGCTGCCGGTGGTAGCCGTGGAAACGGTGCAGTTGTGTTAGACGAGGCCCAAACCTCAGCCGCCGCTCTCGCAGTGACTCAAAAATGAGTCTGCGACGCGTCCAAGCCTGTGCTGAAGACCTCAGACTGTAATTATAGCTTGACAATGTTTATGGTCCTCCTGACCTCTGAATTCATTTTGTTTTTGCCTTTTGCCAGCCACGCTTGACCTCCGCCAAGGATCTTGAGTTAAATGTCTGTTTTTTAGCACAGGATTTTGAAAAAGGAGGATTCAACCCAAACATACTTTTTTCAAGAATATGTTCACAGCAGGCCCACTATTTGAAACACGGCATTCCGATGAATATTGTGTTTCTGGAATATGAGTTGTGCAACAGAGTCCAGCCGTTTTCAGCCATCTGCGGGGGCGGCCGTTTTGTCACTTCTGTCGACTGAAAATGACATCGCAAATGCTCAGGGCTCAGGTAACAACCAATCATCCCTCAGCTTCAGATAACAGGTCAGCCGTGATTGGTCGTTACCTGAGCCTTGAGCAGTTGCGATGTCATCTTCAGTCAGACAGAAGTGACAAAATGGCCGCCCCCATAGATGGCTAAAAATGGCTGGATTAACTCTTATTCCACAAACGCAATCTGATTCCGAATGCCTTGCTTCAACTAATGGGCCTGCATAGAACCTCTTATTGGAAAAAAATATGTTTGGGTTGACTTCAGCCTTTAACAGAACCGGTTCACTTTTGGGATAGAACCAGATTAAGATTAAGAGGCAGCAACTTTGCAGCTGCATTTCCCAACCCGTTTCTTAATATCTCATCTGAGAATGCTTTAGGAATACACAGGAAGCGGGATTCGATGAGGTGCGCAATTTGGTGCTGATCTAAATAACGATTTTGTGGCCTTAGTGCAGGTCTACTTTTATTATTTTTATTTTTAAATGGAAGTTCTTGTTTATTCCCGTAGTTTGAGCACTTGACTGTTTAATGGCTTTGGGTGTTAAATCATTCCATTTTTAGTTACTCTTTGTAACCGGCGTGCATTCCTCTACCTTCCGGCACAGTTATTCTTTTTCTTTGTGTTTTCTTTTCAATCAATGATTTGCCTTTTCTGCCCCAGCATGTTAGCAGTGCTCATTGTTAGCTTAGTGAACTTTGAATCATTGCCCACCTATCGGGCCGCCCTTATGCAGGCGCAAAATAGCCATACGGCAGTGTTTCATGCCATAATCATGTCGTATATGTCATGATTACAGCAACGTCTTTAAGTCCTCCACGGAACTCCGACCCACCACTAGTACACAATGTCCGAATTGGTCAATCGTGAGTCAGCTCTGAGTAGTGACTCGACCGAAAAATCAAAGAGCCATCGACGGGAATTGTAGAAGAAGCTAAACGGAGAAAATGCTGTCGTTTCAAGTTCATGACCGCTAGCTGCATTTTGTCGTGTGTGGTATTCATTAGCATGTGTTGTTTTGCTGCGCTGTGGCTTTGGTTTGTGATTGAAGTCTTGCTTGCCTGCATAGTGTGACTGATCAAGCAGCAAGTCATTGGAGGTTCATCATACGTCTCGCTACATGTCTCGCTCGTCATCTCACAGTGGAAGTGCTCCGTAAGGCTGCCGCTCGAGATTATTTGAAGAATCAAATATTCCACTCCCGAAAAAAAATCCAAACAAAGAGCTCGTCGCTAGATAATAATGATGTGAATTTGACCTCCTCTCGGGTCCTCCGTTCCCCTTTGGCCCAGATGTTGCTTACCATAGATCGGTTTTGGTTTTTTTCTCTGGTGAAATTTACAAATGATCATGTTGTCTCAACCCAGTGTATAAAATTCCATTCATTAAGCTTTGGAACTCCTGTTGAAGGGCCCAACAGCCCAGTTGAAAGTCCTCATGTTGATGTTGATGCATGGTTGCGCTCTGCATTGACTTCAGGCTTGTGAATGCTTCATGTCGTCATGTGTTTCAATTCCATCCAGATGCCTTCCAGGATGCCAGATTTGCCAGCAGCTAGTCCGGTGAGTCCTGCCTCAGTCTTTGTTTCCTACATTCTTTGGTCAGAACAGAAGCAGGATTAGTCTGGAGACAATCTCGGCTGCCCAGCAGCAGCCTGAAGGCAAAGGGCGTAATTCCAGCCGGCAGAAACCCGCCTCAGGAAGCAATTAACTTCCAGGCTTTGTGATGACGCAACGCATTCTTGGCCAAGCTAATCACCTGAGTGGAGAACCTGATGTTGCCCATTAATTATGATGATCGTGAGTGACCTCGGTTGTGAAGCTCATTAAAAGATAAATACAGTAGTCACGTGACATTATGAAGGTAGTGTTGAAACGGCAGTATTTATTTTTATTTGGTGTTGTTTTCTGTCAGTAAAATGCTACATAATGGAAACAAACGAAACTGAAACATTTAGCCGGTAGTATCTGTCAGAACCACTTAAAAAAAGCTGTGAGATATATTTTAAACTCTTTCCCTAGGCCTAAAATCAAAAATGACAACAGACTCATGAGACACCTATATTCCAATGCTGGAAGCCTAAAACTGCAATGTTTTTAAAAACATTTTAACATGATTAACTCTCGTTGGTGAAAGGCAAAGGACACTCGGGACGTAATGCGAAGATGAATGGCGATGAAGACGCCTCATTCTTAATTCTCACTTCGTTCTCTCAGTCACGTCAAAAGAAGCTAACCGCAGTAGGTGGTGTAAACGCTAAGTGTGAACTTCCTTCACAAGTCCTGTGAAGCCCATCGCAAACAAAAGCATGTTTGCCTTCCCGTAACACCCGTATTCAGGTTGCAGCTTTGTGTCACAAAATAAGGTGGAAAAAGGTCTACAAGTTCAGACGTACTGTAATCGTTGCTACGTTGCTCACTGAATTGAGGACCGAATTCCCCCCCCCCCCCCCCCCCACAAAGCTTTGGCTAGATTCCACTCAATGTTTAGCTTTGCTTTCATTTTGATACCTGTTGTCTTTTGAAGGACTTCACCGTGCTTACGTTAGAAATGACGTGTCGGACGCCTGCTTAAAAATGACACACCATCTGCGACACTGTGCGGCACTCGTCTGTTCTTTTATTTCTTCTGCCTCTGGTAGCTTTGTAGCACTCAATCATTGAGTATGCGCAATCAATTCACCACAGCCGCAAGAGGCTTGGAAAAGCTTGTAAAGTGGTCTTGAAAGTACTTGAAAATGATCTGCGACGTCTTCCTTTAGTTGAGTCATTGTTGCTGACGGTGCATTTTGGGTCAGTTTGTAACCCGGTTGGTTGGTTCGCGCGCGCGCAGGTGCTGCTGCGGGCGTCTGGTGCGGCAGCATGCCGGCTTCACGGCCAGCCTGGCCAACAAGTACTCGGACGTGAAGACGGCTGAGAGCGCCGGCGGGCCCGCGCCCGCGCTGGAGGAGTGGTCGGTGGAAAAGCACACAGAGGCCAGCCCCACTGACGCCTATGGTGTCGTTAACTTCCAGGGAGGCTCGCACTCCTATCGAGCCAAGGTAGGACGGATTACGGGAGGCCGTTTTCTGCAAGTTTGGATGTGGCAGGCAACTCTTGGCACAAAAACCCCAAATGATCTCAGTTACAAATCATACAGCAATTGAATCGACAACTGACGACATTAGGAAGTGATGATATTCAAGGAATATTTTTCAATAGATCCAAACACATTCTGAACAAGTTGCTTTTATACCCGTTTATAGTATACAATCTGACATGTTTTTATACGCATTTCTGCAAAAATAATACAATTGTTGTCGGAGTCACTTTCATTGTTATCCGTTTTTGAACGAATTAACTTCTCATTTTATTTCCTCTTATTTCTAGTCTATGTTTTATTTTGTACAAACAAATGCAGAATCACTCCGACTGATAGTCATTGTATGTAGTAATAGTATAGTAATAATGAATAGAATTGGTACGTTTTCTTTATTTCTATAACAAAATAAATGTAATACTGGAATCTATTTTATAATATATTTGTTGTTTTATTACAGATGTTATTCGTGTAAAGATTATATTTGTTATATAGTTCTAAAATGTTTTCTTTTGGATGAAAAGGAACTCAAAATGTCCAATAATCTGCTTATTATTGAACCTGGAAATATGTACTGTGTATTTACAATGATGACAAAAATAATAAGACATTCAAAAAATGTTGAAATTTCAGTAATTTTGCAATCATTCCAAAAGCTTTTCACATTTGATTGTGTCACAAACTAAAATTCGAATGTTCCCATAATTGACTAAAATAATAATCATACAGGTAATAAAAAGAGATGTGAAAAGGTGTCGATTTGACTTTTAGTCTGAAAAAGTGCAGTTCTGGCCTGCAAGTTAAAGTCATTTTTGCAGTGCCGTGTCAGGAAAAAAAGTCCTGTTTGTTCAGCTGTTTAATAGAAAAAGTAGGAGCATAACCTGCACAAACTTGTGAGTTTTGCAAAGGTGATCTCATGACAAATATTGTTGTTGTAAGTAAAAGGCAGTAATAATGCCAATACTTGCGCCTAGGACATGTCGCGGTCGACGTTTGAAATGTGATCTTCTTCGTTTGTCTTTCTGGCGTGCTTCCGACCCGTCCGTCCAGTATGCGCGCTTGTCCTACGACTCTCGTCCAGAGAGCATCCTGCGGCTGATGCTGAAGGAGTGGCACATGGAGCTTCCCAAGATCCTCATCTCTGTCCACGGGGGCGTGCAGAACTTTGAGCTGCACCCGCGCATCAAGCAGGTGCTGGGCAAGGGCCTCATCAAGGCAGCCGTCACCACGGGTGCCTGGATCCTCACCGGAGGGGTCAACACGGGTTTGGACATGCGCCACTTCACTTTGCCGCTTACCTTTTCTTGACCAATATGTACTCAACCATTGATCTTTGAGCAGTGCTCTGACGACCGGATATACATGTATACATCTGGAATATACACAAACCAGGAAAAACGTCTTCAGGATCAAGTGTGAGCCGGAATCTCTGAAACCTAAATTGAAAGGAGCCCTAAGTCAAATGCTCTGTCGTACCACCGTATTTCCTCAACTATCCTCATCCGTTTCAGACAAACAAATGCCTCCCTCAAATAGACACTTGGCCTTTCCCATCGGGAAAAAAAAGAGATACTTACTCTAATTTCCTCAGTTCATCAAAGCTGTTGTTCACATTCCGACTTTAAGGAGTCAGCTGCTCAGCCCATTTGAACTTTGTTGCTAACCAAAACAGCATCACTTACCTACACGCATAAGTACATGTCGTAAACAAGTTCCCTGCACAGTATCAAAGTGCGCCATACTGCTGTATTTCTCCATAAGAGTGCCTTTCATTGTGGTTTAAAGGAATGGTAACAGAGCAAAGGTAAGCCAAAGTCAGTAGTCATCAAATCGTCTCGGCTGACTGTTATTTGCACGGCTTTCCCAAAGGTGTGGCAAAGCATGTCGGTGACGCTCTCAAAGAGCACTGCTCCAGATCATCAAAGAAGATTTGCACTATCGGTATTGCATCCTGGGGAGTCATCGAGAACAGGACCGACCTCATCGGGAGAGACGTAAGACGGAGCGACGTATTGCGCCGAGTCAAAAAACAACAACCCCAAAACCCTTCAGCTTGTTTTGGGTTGTCTCCGCAGATCATCGCGCCGTACCAGACGCTGCTCAACCCTCTCAGCAAACTCAATGTTCTCAACAACCTCCACTCACATTTCCTCCTTGTTGACGACGGCACGGTGGGCAAGTACGGTGCGGAGGTCCAACTACGGCGCGACCTGGAGAAGCACATCAACCTCCAAAGAATTCACGCCCGTAAGAGCCGCGCGGTCTAGAGGGGAAGCGCTGAACCCCTCGTTCGTGGTGGAAACACTGCAGAGCCACCTGCAAAAAAATGACAATCCACGCTAAAGAGAGACCAGATCGAGTTCATCCCAGGCGGGATTCATTGAACCGTACTTACATTTGTCACTTTCGTTTCACCCCCCCCCCCCCACCACCACTGGCTTGAAACGCATTTAAACTCGGACTGCCCCCTAGAGTGCCGTTGGGCACTCGCATACCATAGCAACAGGACCCCATTACCAACAGGGCCCTGTTGGTATGGGATGTGACGTCAGTGAGCCGGAGGGAGCTTGGCGGGTTGTCTCAAGCAATGGCCAGTCCGCATGCGAGTGTCTGGCTGTGAGCTGCGGCCGACAGCAGCTCCTGCTTCTTGTGTTCAATCAAATGCTGGACATTGCATCGGCAACCCCGCCGGCTCTCCGCAAGTGGGCATATCCGCGATGGAAAACGTAGAAAGAATATCTGTTGCAGGGCCGCGTCATACGATATGATGAATGCTGCCCCGTGTTGAGCCGCTCCTTTGGCTTCTTCCTCATCCTGGCAGGTATTGGTCAGGGCGTCCCCGTGGTGGCGCTCATCTTCGAGGGCGGCCCCAATGTGATCTTGACCGTGCTTGATTATCTTCAAGAGAGCCCTCCCGTCCCCGTGGTGGTGTGCGAGGGCACGGGCCGAGCCGCTGACATACTGGCCTACGTCCACAAGCAAACGGAGGAAGGCGGGTAAGGCGTATGTGCAAAGATTCCGAGCCGCACGTGTTAGCATGTCCTTGTTGGCTGTCATCTATTTTGGATCGTTCTCAGCCGCAAAACAGCGTTTGGTGTACAAAGCAGGTGTCGAATCTGCTCATAGAATGGCGCACAAGCCACGCTCCGTCTTTTTCATGTCAGTGTGAGCGCAAAGGTGCAGTGTAAGCTCATTTTGCCAGGAACTTGATTGATTTTTGCCCCTTTCATGAATCCGCTTGACTGCTAGACTAGATTTTCAAACGCTGCTGACCACATCACACGTACTGTATGATAACATCATCGGTAGACAGATGCTTGATTAACTCAATGAATGAAATTGAGTCAGTCAGAGAAGAAGCAACAACATCACTTTATTACTATGCTAGAAATGTGCCTTGAGTGTTCATTCCTATTTCTTATTCATAAAAATAAAGTAGCACTTGTGAGCTCGGGCAAAAAGGTGTTTCTGTATTTAGTAATCTTTTGTCTACTAAACATGAAATTAAAGTTACTTGTCAGAATTATACATTACATTTCAACATTTTGTCATGCATTTAACCCTTTACTCAAGGCAACAAAACGGTCATAACATTCTAATCAGCACCTGTCGGTTGAAGCCAGTAAAATTTCAAAGGAGACTGTCAGCTTCTATTTGTGTCAGTTTCTGTTCACTTGATATAGTGCCGCTAAGAAATCACTCTATTGGACGCTAAATAGTCCCCCCCCCCCCCCCCCCCCCCAGCGGCCTACCAGATGGCGTGGAGGCGGACATCATCGCCACCATCAAGAAAACCTTCAACTTCGGCCAGAGCGACGCCATCCATCTTTTTCAGACTCTGATGGAGTGTATGAAGAGGAAAGAATTGGTAAAGTGATGCAATAGGGAAAATACTTTGATTATTCTCTCACTGGACACTTCATTAGAGGTCCCGGCCGGCATAGTCCATAGAGGAGCCTGTCAGTAACTTGACCCTATCAAAAAAAAGTTTTTTACTGCCAGATATTAACAAAGCATTCGTGTTGTTGTTGTGTTAGCACTACGAGTAAGGCCGACATTGTCATTGATGCTGGGGGTTGCGTTTTGTTTTTTAAATGTATTATTATTTATTTTTTTCAAAACAGATTACTGTGTTTCACATCAGCTCTGAGGAGAGCCAGGACATCGACGTCGCCATTCTTAGGGCCTTACTCCAAGGTAGGAGTTCCTCTTCCATACGCTCGCTTTGCTTTTGGAAGAATTCAAACTAGTCGTTTCTGCCAGAGTGCAAGGCATGTTGATTCAGTGTTCATCTGAGGCGAAGGCTATTACATTTCAGGGCTGTGCAGTGTTTTTCTACTGATCTTGATATGCTTTGAAAGCAGTTGGGCCCTGTTTGCCTTTGAGGAGCTCATGTTCCAGGCCCGCCTGCGTTCACAGGCTCTCGGCCACGACCGTCTCCTTAAACTTGGTTAAGAGAGTCCATTCAGAGACAATATGTGTCGAAATGACCCAAAAGCCATTCTGCTTGATGTAATGAAGCAACTTACTACCTAGCCAGACAGTGATTCCTTGCGCGGACTTTATATTTAGACAAGAATGCCTGCGGTGACTTCAGGTGAGCCATCGTGTTGACTGAAAAGTCCACGCAAACAAATATTTGTCAGCCCAAGCAAGGTGTGTGTGCTTGCTGGTGAAACAGTAACTCATCCTCCAAAGGACCCTGAGCTCCTAACGCTTGCGGGCCATGTTGCCCTTTTATCAAAATGGACACCACAAGCCTCACTACAAAGCAGTCGACCTGTGGGATAAATGTAACCTAAAAAAAAAGTCAAATTAAGTTACTGAAGTCATGTTTGGGCAAAACAGCATTTATTTGTAATTCAATGAGTGCCCAAGTAAGAGTTAGTCTTTTTTTCCACTTTGGGTACTTGTGACGCCGGCACGCCGGCGTTTAGCAGACATGATGTGTAGTGGGAAGTTGGGCGTTGTTAAATCATCACTGTCACTGAAGCTAGAAATGTTGTGCAAGTGGGAGTATTGTGGTCTAAAAAATCATTTTGAGTCAGGTTGCCTGTACGCATACAATCTATTTAAAGTCCAGGAAGTGTGACAAAACATCGGGGACACAACAAAGCAATGACTGAATGAATCGGGACGGGGCTGGGGCCTTTAATCCCCCCGTGAATCGTAAGTCTTACTAAAACATTTTGCACAAATGTATGCTTCCAACTTTGTGGGAACAGTTTGAGGAAGACCCTTTTCTGTTGCCTGCGCACAAAGCAAGGCACATAAAGGCGTGCTTGGATGACGCCTTAGATGCGGACCAACAGCCTCCGACATGATTTTCATCAACCTGAGCAGAGATTGTGAGCGAACAGTCCCTCTCGCACCGCTACGTTCACCCAGTTTCACTTCCAAGGTGTCCCGATACTTTTATCCAAAGCAAAGTAGTAGACTGGTCGGATTTTATCGAATGTAATCCTGTTAGCCGACTGGCAGGCCGTATCCAGCTAATAAGGATCGCCTTCCCCGCAAATTTATATCATCTCTCACAATTGAGTGTGTGTCATGAGCATAAATGCAGGATTACCTCTCTCAATCACTTTCATACACTCTACTGACATTGTATCGCACTCATCGATGACTCATTAGAAACGCTCATGCACTCCTAAAATGCTCCTGTATGGAGGGGAAACAAATTCTGGAATGAGCCTGACAGCATTTGACAAGTGTGTTTTAGATGACTTCAATTGTGTGAGCACAAAATCAATCAGGTGGGTGCGTGAGAGAGCATTTCAGTAGTGCCTGAGAGCTTTGTAGTGTGTGCTTGTTGATGCAAATCGAACCTGTGTGTTTCAGGCACAAATGCTTCTGCCTTCGATCAGCTGGTCCTGACCCTGGCCTGGGACCGCGTTGACATTGCCAAGAATCATGTGTTTGTGTACGGACAGCAGCTTTTGGTACGTGCGTATGCTGTAATGTGTTTGCGTAGCTCAGCTTTAGCCCCAAGCCTTTGGACCGGCCCAAAATGACCGCAGAATCTCAAATGACCACCACGGTGCCGTCTGAGGAGCCACGAGCAGCTTGTAACATGAGCTCTTCTTCCAGTGGTCATCATGAGCTGCCCTCGGTGCTGCCGTTTATTTTTGAAACTTTGCCACTGCTGACTCTCTTCCAGATCACATTTATGTAGATTTTGGTGGGGAACTTTAGTCAAATGGATCTTTGTCTACTCCCTGTTTTTGATTTGTTCACTTTTAAATGTGTCAGAGCCCCATATTTGTTTTTTTTTTGTGCGTGCAGGTGAGCTCCTTGGAGCAAGCCATGCTGGATGCGCTCGTGATGGATCGAGTGGACTTTGTCAAGCTGCTGATTGAAAACGGTGTCAGCATGCACCGCTTCCTGACAATCAGTCGGCTCGAGGAGCTTTACAACACTGTATGCTTAGAAACAGGCGCAAGGAAAGAACCAGGAGGTTTGCAAATCGTGGCGTAAAACTTTTTCCTCTCATTTTAGAAACAACCTCCCAACAATCCAACTCTCCTCCACCTGGTTAGAGATGTGAAGCAGGTCAGTGGCGATCAGTTTCACCTCCCGACGACGAGTCGATTCATTCTCAAGAGCGCTGGCTTGTCGCTGTGACTTTTCACAGAGCCACTTGCCTCCAAACTACAAGATCACCTTAATTGATGTGGGCCTGGTTATTGAGTACCTGATGGGCGGGACTTACAGGTGCAACTACACCAGGAAACGTTTTCGAATCATTTACAACAATCTCCACGGCAGCAGTAGGGTGAGTCCTCCACTGGTGTGTGGCAGTTATCGCCATAGTGAACGCAAATTGAAAGTCGTTCTATGTGTGCACAGAGGTCCGGGCGCCACCCGATGGGCTCGAGCTCTCATTTGAGGAAAAGTCATGAGTCGTTCAGCATGCAGGCTGATAAGAAGGAGAAGACCAGGCACAACCATTTCATCAAGACTGCACAGCCTTACAAACCCAAGGTAGCCACTCACATTTGAGGCCACTCTCATACCGGGCTCTTCATAGAATATCGTAATGAGAATCTAGTGGAACCTAAGATAGAAGCTCAAGCGCAATCCATTCCAGAACACTGCTTGACCCAAGTGTAGAAAAACAGTGGCGCCTCAGGTTAGGAACTTGCGACACAGTTTGTAACCCAAACTGTTTGCCAACCAAGATAATGTTTTCCCATTGAAATGAATGGAAATGCGTTTAGTCCGTTCCAGACTCAAAACTAAGTTATACTTACTTTTTTTTTTTTTTTTTCGTCATCAAACGGGTAATGGACCCATGCCTACATGCATGACGGCTGCCCATCTTATTTGAATGGGAGCTGCAGAAAAAACAAAGTGCACACAAAATTAGTCCTTTATTGATTTGGAGTCTAACAAGATTTGCTGACCACGGCATCTCAAAGTTTTGTCTGACTTTTGAGGCACATTGACCTCCCCCCCTCCCCTTAAATTTTGGTCGAATTTCTGACCTTTGAGCTTGTAATGTTTTGCATGATTAAAGTATGTCCAAATCTGACACCTGTGCCGTTCCAACTGGCCTCCTCTCAGTTGGAGTCCACCAAAGAGCAAAACAAGAAGCGCAACCGGGAGGAGGTAGTGGACATCGACGACCCGGAGACGCGGCGCTTTGCCTACCCCTTCAACGAGCTGCTGGTGTGGGCCGTGCTGATGAAGCGGCAGAAAATGGCGCTCTTCTTCTGGCAGCACGGCGAGGAGAACATGGCCAAGGCCCTGGTGGCCTGCAAGCTCTGCCGCTCCATGGGCTACGAGGCCAAGAAGAGTGACGTGGTGGACGACACGTCGGAGGAGCTGAAGGAGTACTCAAAGTAGGTTTCCTGTGGCCTGCGGACTCAGCGACATTGAACTGTGCGCTTGCACGTCAGCGCGTTGAAAGCTCATGAAAACAGGAATCCTCAGCTTCCAGCAATTGGACAATAATGAGCGCGTTGTAAAAAATTAACAAAAAAGCTCTCCTCAAGCCTCTTTTTGTGTATCGTCTCCAGTTTGTGATGTCACAGTGTGTTGTTACAATAAAGTCTCGTAATTAGAGAGGGAGCACGTGAGAGGGATATGGGACCTACCGTAATGCCGCTTGGATTCCAGCCTGACTATGATCGCGGGTGCTTTCCAGTGAATTTGGCATGTTGGCAGTGGACCTGCTGGAGCAGTCGTTCAGGCAGGACGAGACCATGGCCATGAAGCTCCTCACCTACGAGTTGAAGAACTGGAGCAACTCCACCTGCCTGAAGCTGGCCGTCTCCTCGCACCTGCGACCTTTCGTGGCGCACACCTGCACCCAGCTGCTGCTCTCCGACATGTGGATGGGCCGGCTGAACATGCGCAAGAACTCCTGGTACAAGGTTCATGCCCCATCTTAGATTTTTGGCTTCTGCTTTGTCTTTCAAGAAGTTTAAGAAGTTGTCCTCGTGACTTCTTAAATCACGGCTCAAAGCCAGAAAGCAGGTGAGCCGTGATTGGTCGTTGCCTGAGCCAGCCCTTAGGCACTGTGATGTCATTGTCGGTCGTCAGCAGTTGGCAAAATGGCGGCCCCCTGAGATGGAGAAAAAGCGGGTGGATTTTTCCGCAACATTGCACAAATGCAATGTTAATCAGAATATATTATGAAGCATTCATCATGGAATATTAATCGGAATGCTGTGTTTAGACCAGCGGGGGTGCGTATGACGTAATATCGTGAAGATGTTTGACTTGACTCCCATTTAAGCATTGTTTGTTGTTGTGTAACCTACAAGACCGGTGTTTTCAAATAGTTTGCCTGCCATTTTATATAGACGTAGTAGCGACCCCCCCAAAAAATATGAGAACCCACCCGCCTCTGTGTTTGTGGCCAGGTGATCCTGAGCATCTTAGTGCCTCCCGCTATCCTGCTGTTGGAGTACAAGTCCAAGGCCGAGATGGCGCACATCCCACAAAGCCAGGACGACCACCAGATTACCATGGAGGACAGCGAAAACAACTTCCAAAACATTGCAGATGACATCCAAATGGTCAGAAACGCTCCCGTCACGTCTCTATTCCTTGCTTTGCTTGCGTTTGTTTGCCCGCATTCATTTGGATTCCTTTGCAGGATGTTTTCAAGGAGGCCAGATCCAGCGACCCCGCGGATACAAAAACTGAAATGGAGACACACGCTCGCTCCAGAAAGCTGCCCTTAACCAGGAAAATCTACGCATTCTACCACGCTCCCATTGTCAAGTTCTGGTCCAACACGGTATGCTCACATCTGTTCAACATTTCAACGGTCCCGTTAAGATGGAACAACTTGGATCTTATCAATTTCAAATCCTATTGGCAAGAAATGGGCAGGAGCAGTTCAACTTGTTGGACTGGATCCCGCTTGAGCTGTCAGTTCTTTGTTTGAATTTTATTGCGCAGATAAAACTTGATCAATCTGGCGGTGCTTCAGTGCAATGCAGGAGCAATAGTCAAACAGTCGTGACAAAAGGGAAAGGGACAAGGTGCACGGTCTTATCGGACGCCCAAATACACACCACTTGCGCTTTGGATATTCACCGCTTCATGACTCCCACGCGGATCACGTGATGTTGCCGCCGCACCACTTCAGGGGAGGTGCCGGCGGCTTGTATTCATGTGGAACTGCACAACGTTCATTGAGCTTTTGTTTCTGACCTTGTCTACATCTTTTACCATTTGTGGACAGCCACGCTGTTTGCGCTCTCTTGTGCTGCTCGGGCTGCTGAAAAGCAATTCTTTTCAAATGTTGTCAGCTTTTCCCCAAAAAGAAAATAGAAACCAACAACTTTGGAGATACTACACATGCTTTGATTGGACAGTGACGATAGGGAGCGGTCACAAACAGTTGGTTAGTGCCAGTGATCGGCGCTTTTCTTTTTGCCGGAAAGGTCCAAACGTTTGAGGTTTTGGTATTTTTTGTTGGAAAATAACTGTCGTATCACCTCATCTTTGTACTTAGGCAAGCAAGCCCGAGGCAGGCTCTCAGACACACGGGAATGAAAAGCCGCTCGGTTCTGTTGACGAGGACAATAATGAGCAGATAGCATCAATGCAAATGCTCGTTAGCATATCTCAGATGCCTTCTTGCTTTCT
The DNA here is from genome assembly GCF_054856515.1 of Filicampus tigris. Taxonomy (NCBI): domain Eukaryota; kingdom Metazoa; phylum Chordata; class Actinopteri; order Syngnathiformes; family Syngnathidae; genus Filicampus; species Filicampus tigris. Next base: position 989,141 of record NC_141219.1, read on the forward strand.
CACCTCCATGCGTCAATAGCAGCACTCAGCCCAAATGTACCCGCGGGCCATTGCTTGGTTTCCAAGCACTTAACTACTCAAGTGTTTTGCTTCATGTGTTATTTCAAGGGCCACCTAGTCCGTGTTGTATCTGGTACATCAGCTAAAACCGTACACAATCTCTATGCTAATTAGGCTACTTTCCCACAGTCTAGTTCATTGACCCTGAATTCTAAGCACAAAATTAAAGCGAATGTTTTTTTGGGGGGGGGGGGTTTCAACAGTGCTCCCCCTACTGTAGGTAACTGTAAATGAATCAGTGTACCATTTTAGGAAGTTTTTTTGTTTATTTGTTTTTTTAGATAAAATGATTTCTTTTGTTTGTACGTGAAACATTACAATACTCAGTACTGTTGTTTAGACAGCCGTGTCAAATATTTCTTATATCTACAGTAGAGCCTCCAAAGTTGAACATAATCTGTTCCGTGATGCTAGTTGACTTCCAAGTTGTTGTGATTTCTCCAAGTGTGGCATGTATTAACCGTACAAGGCAAAGTAACAGTGGAACATTGCTAACCGTCAGAGCATTCTGAAGAGAAGAAAAAAACAAGAAAAATGTCAAGCTACTCAACCTTTTGATTGATCGATTGATTGATTGTCGAATTCATACTGTCCCGAGCGGCCAGACTCGTAACTTTTGTTCCATTCCTGGCTCTATGTTCGTCATCAGTTTTCCTCTTCTCCGTCACTGGTATGGTTACAAAACGCATACTGGAGGTGTATCAGGAGGTTTATTTTTTTTATTTATTTATTTTTTTGGGAAGAATTTGAGGGCTTTAAAGAGAGACCTTTTTTTTTTTCCTCTTTCAATTGCATTTCAGTGGTCATCAATTGCACACAGATTTTTGCTATTCAGGGGCCGGCAGCATGTTGGGTTCAGTAAAGGCTCTAAATGATCTACTGGCGTGAATGTGAGTGCGAATGATTGATTGTCAGTATGTGCTCCTGGGATTGGCTGGCGACCAGTACAGGGTGGACCCCACCTCTGGCCCAAAGTCAGCCGGGATGGGCTCCAGTTACTTGCGACCCATTTGATGAAGCGCTATAGAAAATGGATAGATGTACTCTGAGTAGCCTTGCTGATGAATGGACTCAAGCCTGCTGTCTTCCTTCTTTTCTTCCTTCCTTCCTTCCTTCCTTCCTTCCTTATTTCAAACACTTTTGCCAGCTAGTTTTCTTGTGTGTCCTCAGCTCTTTTATTTGAGTTTCTTGATGCTCTACTCGTACGTGGTCCTGGTAAAAATGCTCGAATGGCCTTCCCCTCAAGAGTGGGTCGTCATTCTCTACATCTTCACCTCAGCCGTTGAGAAGATTCGAGAGGTACGTCCTTCAACGCAGTAGCGCAATAGTTGCTTTCATGAATGGCCTAAACCAAAAGCTTTGCCTCTCTTGCAGATGTTTATGTCGGAAGCAGGCAAAATAAGTCAAAAGATCAAGGTGTGGTTTGATGACTACTTCAACGTCTCAGACTTCCTGGCCATTGTGTCCTTTTTCATCGGCTTTGGCTTGAGGCTGGGCGGAGGCAAAGCCTTCGTCCCCGGCAGGACAGTTTACTGTCTCAATATCATCTTCTGGTACGTGCGACTCCTCGATATCCTGGCCGTCAACCAGCAAGCCGGCCCCTACGTCATGATGATCGCCAAAATGGTGAGTTCCCACCGCAGCTGAGACTTTTTACCGCACCTTCCGAGGCGCAACTCCTCCTTCCAACTGGAAGTCATGGAAACAGAAATAAGCTTAAGATGTTTCATCACTGTACAGGCAAGCTGATATTATACGTTCCAAAGGGCATGCGTTTCAATCCTTTTCGACGTGGTCCTTTACAGGTGGCCAACATGTTTTACATTGTGGTGATAATGGCCATCGTCCTGCTAAGCTACGGCGTTCCCCGCAAGGCCATTTTGTATCCGCACGAAGAGCCGAGCTGGACGCTGGCCAAAGATGTGGTGTTCCAGCCGTACTGGATGATGTACGGCGAAGTGTATGCCTATGAAATCGATGGTAAGGACGGTGAGGATGGAAAGGGAGATTACCAGGGTAAGGACAGTTTTACTCCAAGCTTCTCACGCGGCGCGGCCGGCGTGTCAGCGTCGGACACAACGAATCGACAGCATACCGGGACCAATCGACGTTCCGTTCCCAAAACGCACCGTGATCATGTCAAATGTCGCCAGTAGTGTTTTATGGCAAAAGCCGCGCAGGCCATTTAACATGTCGAGAAAGCTGCATGTCAAAGAAAAATGCTGCTTGTCTGATGTTGTAATGTTAAAAAAATAATCTTAAAATCACATGAAATTGGCCGACCGATTAATCGCTCGATTCCTCATTTGTTTTTGGCTAAATCATTATTTGTATTTATTTTACCTTAATATTGTTGCAGTTGCAAGACACGTTTGGTAATTTATTAACTCATTCAATCCCAAAGACATATTTATATCTTTTAACAGTCCGGCCATTCAATCCCAGGAACTTCCTTCTGTTTTTTCAAATGATTTCAAACGCTGGGGTTAAAGATCTGGGTCTGAATTTGCCTGGTACTGAATGAGTTGATAGCAAAAAAAGCATTGTGAATTGTTGCCCTGCGACGGGCTGGCGACCAGTTCGGGGTGTAGTCTGCCTTTCGCCCGTAGTCATCTGGGATAGGCTCCGGCAACTCCCCGCGACCCTGTGCAGGATGAACGCTTTGGAAGATGAATTGCGATATTAGTTTCAGTGTTTTTCTAGGCAAAAAATTACCCATAAGAATATTGTTACGTACTTTTCAAGTATTATATTTTTAAATATTTAAGCATTATATTGTTAAGTACTTTAACGTTAAGAGAAGCGGTGTCAATATAATGATCATGATACTCATCCGTACCGATTACAGGCAGTCGCATCCATCAGGGGACAACAAAGGTAGTCAGATGTAGTTGAACTAGGCGCACCATGTCAAACCTAAAAACGTTTTGTGGGTCTCTATACGTGTCCTGATAGGCACTTTTTCTTTGCAGTGTGTGCCAACAACAGTGACCCGTCAGTCAAGAACCTGTGCACAGCAGGAGTGTGGCTGACTCCTTTCCTGCAAGCCGTCTACCTCTTTGTGCAGTACATCCTCATGGTCAACCTCCTCATCGCCTTCTTCAAGTAGGCGCACGCATTTGTTGACGCGTCCAAAAGCCTATGACACACCGACAGCATTGAAAATGAAACCCCGTCCGCAGGAAACTTGCTTTCTCAAACTGCAACCATATCTCCTGACATCTGTGCATTTTCAATAGTGCTCGATCTCATTAGGGTGCGCTGGGGCCTCTCCCGCACCCTGAAATGCAGCCATTTTCCGTACCTTTCCATACGCTTGCATTAATTCAATAAACCAGTGCAGTGTACAAAGGTAACAACAAAAAGGAGATCAGCCGCAAAATCGACGTTCCCCGAAAGTTGTTATCTATTGCCCGAAAGCCGAGTGTGGCCGTAACTGCAACCGCATGCCCGTTGTTCTTTCCAGCAACGTGTATCTACAGGTGAAGTCCATCTCCAATCTGGTGTGGAAGTACCAGCGCTACCACTTCATCATGGCCTACCATGAAAAACCGGTCCTCCCTCCACCCTTCATCCTCCTGTGCCATATCTACTCGCTCTTGTGCATGTGCAGAAAGAGAAAGAAGGAGCACACCTACGGGCCAAGTAGGTCTGCGCTGAATGGAAAAGCCGACAATTTCCCGTCTTGGTTTTTTTCTGATTAGAAACGGTATTGGCTTGCGATGACGACCTTCTGCCTCTGGCGGTAATATCCGAGCTGTAGTGGCTCTGAAATGGCAATTTTGCTCAGATTTCCACATAAGAGACAGTCTTTTTTTCCCTTTCATGTTGGAGCTTTTGTTTCCAACCCCTCTTTGTAAATTGAAAGCCAGACTTGATTTTTTTTTTTTTTTTTGGAGCTCATGAACAGCAAAGGGGGAAAAGTACCAAAAGAGATTGGCCTCTACCCTTTCCTTTTCTGATTCTCTTGTGCTAAAGAAGATGGTCGGAATCCTCCGCTTTCCTATCCGGCATAGTTGTTGCAGCAGACTACCAAATTCCAATTCTTCTTTTTCACTGTATTCGGGGAGTCACAAAAGCACTAATGTTATTTCTCTTGCCTTCAGAATTGTTTCTCACAGAGGAAGACCAAAAGAAGCTTCATGACTTTGAGGAGCAGTGCGTGGAGACGTACTTTCACGAAAAGGACGACCAGTTTCACACAGGAAGTGAGGAGCGCATACGGCTCACCTCTGAAAGGTGCAAACGAGAGTCACAGAAGACAAGCAGACGATTATGATGCAAATAGTGCCGGTCATGTTTACAACATTAGACTTTGTCGTTTGTGTTTGTGAACAAACATCGTTTCGGATGCTCGCGCTGCTGCTCTGGGGTGGCGTTTGAGGAAATAAGGTCGAAACGGGAGTTGACGTACTTGTGCTGCTTTTCAGGGTCGAGACCATGTGCATGCAGATGAAGGAGGTGGGCAACAAGGTCAACTTCATCAAGCGCTCCTTGCACACGCTGGACTCCCAGATTGGCCACCTGCAGGACCTGTCCGCCTTCACCGTGGACACCCTGAAGACGTTGACGGCTCAGAGAGCGTCGGAGGCCAGCAAGGTCCACAATCAGATCACTCGCGAGTTCAGCCTCTCCAAGAACGTGGTGCCCAGCGTCGTCCCCGTTGCAACGGACACTGGCCCCCAGTCCAAATCCTCCGTCATGGGGAAGCGGAGCGTGGGCGCCTACCTCGGCTCTGCCAACATGGCAGACTCTCTTTTTGGCATCGGCTACGGGACTGAGAGTAGTCGTCGAGCCGGGCCGAGCCCCGTAACGGCGCCGGGGCCGGATCCCCATCCGAGTCCGGAGAGGAGGGGCCCGTTCGGCCCCGGGCCCCCCGCCGCTGAGGCCGGCTCCTCCGGCACCGGTGCCTCCGGCGGCTCCGGCGGCTCCGGTGCCTTTGTCCAAAGCGCCGTGGCCCTTTCCCCTCGGGAGCTGCACTTCCGGGGCCACTCCCTCACCCGCAGTAAGCTGACCCGTCCGCACGAGCCCGAGTATTCCGACTCGCCATCCAGCCTGCCCAACGTGCCCTCGCGCGTGGCGCACTTCCACATCAGCAGCACCCCCTCGCAGCCGAGCGGCTCCAGCCACCCGGAGCTGGCTCTGGCCGGGCTCCACCAGCAGACGCCTGACAGCGCCGCTGTCGAGTTTGGGGCGTTCGTCGGTAAGTATGACAGAGAATGCGGCGTCGCTCCGATGAGGAGGCGGGACGATGAAAATTGTGTGCGCGCGTATCCTCCTGTGGTCGTCGTAGCTACGACTTTGGGCGCTGCTGGGCCTGCCTGCTCTCCCGCTTGCTCCGCGCAGCCTGGCAACGCACAGGGGTTGGGAGGGGGCGGGGCTTCGGGCTACGTCAATGAGGCTTTCTGCGATGACGAGGGCCGGACGGCCTCTCCGAGCAGTTGTCAAATAAAGAGCCAAGCTCGGAGCCAAGAGCGTCGCGGCCGGCCGGGTTGCGCCCTCGCCGCCGCGGGCCGGCGGCCCCGCAGACCGAGGAGCGGAGATTGCCACGTTTCTCCCCCGCCCGGCTCCCGCTGTGAGGCTCAAAATTGTGACAAGAGGATACATGTGGAAGTGCAAACAAGAGGTTTGAGTTGCGGCTCGCATCTGCCGGGTACTGGAATGTCCACTGTCCACTTCCAGATGGGGTGCCGTGCCGCTTTTTCCTCCCTTTCGCTCCTCTGTCCGTTCTCGCTGCTTCTGGTGCGCGGCTTCATGTTTTCAGACATGTCGCGGCCGCTTGCATGACTGATTGATTGCCAGTCCGAAGGCTTTCGGGATGCTTTTGACGGGTGGAGGCGGCTTCGGGCTTCTGTGTTATGATGAAGTGTGGCGATGGCTTTGATTCCCCCCTTTTTGTTCCGTCCCGACAAATCACGATCATTTGTTGGAATGTGTTGCTACGAACGCCCTTACCTGGTGCACGGAGAAGAGCTCCTCAATTGAAAAATGTTAGGTTTGATTGAAAAGTGACTTTGGTGACAAAATCAAACCAACTTTGACTATAGACGGCTCACAATGTTGTCTTGCTTTCAGGACATAAAGACTGTTTTGGCCTCCAGCGCTCGACACCCAAAGAGACCCGCAGCCCGCAGCCCAGCCGACAACTGGTCTGTCTGTCTGTCTGTCTGTCTGTCAATGAAGACAATATTTGTCCAAGAATGTCATCTTACCCTTGTCCGGTCATGTGTTCCCAGGTTCAGCCCGAAGGTCAAGGTCACATTAGAGCAGTTAACTCCTATGCTGGTTTCACAGAGTTCGGCAGGAGTCCGGATCTTCTCCATCCTGATTCAAGTAGGTTACCACGAGTACATCTCAAATGATACAAAACAAGTTTGATTTATTTTTTTTTTCCTTCTTTTCACGCTGAGTGTGAAATCATGATGGATGTTTGTGTGTCTGTCTGTAGCTCTGAGAAAGAAAGACCGTAGCAGAGTGTCAGCCGAAGACATCCTCATCCACGAGGATCCCCGGGCTTCAGTGCCGGTAGGAAGTGCAAACCCTTGCTAACCAAAACAGCAGCACGTGAACAATCTCTCAGTTCAATTACAAAAAACAAAAAAGATTAGAGCCCATCAATATAAAACAATCAAATGAAATACACTAATCACAGTAGTAAGTGAGCGTAGCTTCTTGTTAGCATATATTCGTATGATGCTGCGCAAAATCATTCATTGCAGGGCGTTCGTAATCTCGAGTAGAAAATGTCAAATCAGAAACCCAGAATCCTCCGTACTAACTCTTTTCTTTTCTCTCTTCCAGGAAAGAGTCCAGGTCAAGTCAGCCCAGGCAAGCAGCCTGTACGTATCCTCCTGTTTTTACAGTGCCTATATTGGTTTGCGTCGGGACAAAACCTCATAAGACACATTTTGGTGAATTTCGTATTTTTTCAATAATCCATACTATTGGTCCGGCCACACGCGTCGCTGATATTGTCGACCAATCTAATCCATATATCGCTGGCGTCGGGCCCAAAACCTTGTACCTCCAAAATGGTCTCTTTTCAGGAAGCCCCCAAAAATGGCAAATTGTTCAAGCATTAGGATTGCAAGTCTTTAGATTGGTCACTCATGTGGAAAAATCACACCCACGCGTGTGGACTGACCAATAGTATAGATTTTTGAAAAATTCTCAAATTCACAAATGTGACTCATTAAGTTTTATATATATATATATATATATATATATATATATATATATATATATATATATATATATATATATATATATATATATATATAATTAGTGTTTTACTCATCAACTCATATTTTTCACAATAATTACATTTGTTAAATAGCATATGAGCTGTAAAGTTGTGTTGTCACCAAACGTTAGCACGAATGCCACAAGAATCAGAATGAAGCAGTTAGGCGTTGCATTCTGGGAAACTATGTAGACTGCACTTCTTTATAATCCTTTTTTTTTTTTTTTTTTTTCCCCCCCCCCTATCTGGGGTTTCCCTTCCAGCCAACCCCCTGGCGAGGACACGTTAACCGGTAAGAGTCTCACTCATCTGGTTTAGCTGGTTGTGCTGCATTGCAAATGAGCCGTTGTTGCCTTTAATGCACAAATGCGTTCCGGGCACATTTATCGGTATCACTTATTTTACATCACTATAGTTTTTACTGCATTTCTTGACTTGCTCTGAGGGACGTCACAATCACATTTTTTTTGCACCCGAGTCTGAGCCACTTGATATTTTGAGTTTCTGCCGACAACAAGTCGCGATCCGATACCTCTGCAACGCAGTGCAATGAGGAAAAAGAAGGCCACATCCAAATTGTCTCAATTATCTTCATTTGTTCATTTTTCATTATTGGAATAATGGCGTCCCAAGATGATAACTTTGTATATGGCCGTAAATCAGCAGTGGTTTCGATCAAGTCAAGAACAAAAATATGCTATTCTTGACTTTAGAATTTAAGAAAAGTTACAAATCCCATCTTTTTCAGCCGATACCGATCAGCTGAAAGTCGTGCGATGGGCCACGATTTACGCTCATGATGGGGACAACCCTACTTGTGGTTGTTTGCAAATGTACAGTATAGAATTCAATCAAATGTACCGGAAATAGAAAGATATGAAAATATGGACTTTAGCCGTGTTTTGATTCCATACATGTTGTTTTATCTCCCAATTTTGTGGGGGGTTTTTTTTGTTTTGTTTTTCTGTTGCAGCTGCAGTCTCTCTGTGCACACCTCGCCACTCCCACATTGGACCCAGAAAGGATTGTGAGCAACTTTTTGGCCACTTTCAATACTTCCAATTGGTTCACATGGAAAATGATGTCTTGTGGAAACTGTTTAGTAGTACTTTGACAAATGATAATATACCAGGACATAATAGAAGTCCAAATAAATGTTTGTTTTTCTTTCTCTGCTCTCTGCAGCCATTGGGTCACCTTTCAAGCCGATGGAAAGCTACCAGTACTCAGGTGGGCTTCTGAATGAAATGGACTTATCATTATTCATGCCGCAGGCCACCCTAACACTGCTGTTTTGTTTTGTTGTTAAGGTTAAATGAGTAAACCAGAAGAATTCTCTTTAAAACAGAAATGTTCATGTTCGACTTTCCTTTGTTCAGCTGTTGAACGCAACAACCTGATGCGACTGTCGCAGAGTATCCCCTTCACACCGGTGCCCCCTAGAGGTGCGTGAGGTTACAAACAAGCTGCCACTCTATCATGTCACGGAGGAAATGTGAAACCAAATTGGCGAGTGTGATTCCTGCACCTCCTACGCTCCCAAGAATGTGTGTGCGTGTGTTTTGTTTGCCGCATTGCTGCTTGCTCAATTTGGACACACCCATGTTTATTCATTTGCGTCCAACTTGCACACATTCAGCATTGACTGAGCGTTCACTTGTTAGGAATTTCAATTTTTTTCCCCCTAAACGGACAGCGGCGGTACAACAACGTCACATTTTGTGTCCGTGTGATTGTAGTGAATACCATAAGGTCATTGTTTCTTTTCAATCCGCACATTCATTCGTGTGAAAAGTCTCCAACTGTCCTTGAAAGCACAGCGGCAGAGAATGTCAAAGAATCACGTGGCGCCATAACGGCTAACTGTTGTCATACATTTCACGCGCACATCTTTTTATCAATCTCCTGTACGTACGTAGTAGATGACCACCACTGTGCTGGCCTGCCTCCTACGACTGAGGTGCAGGGTTTGAATCTGCACTGGCCCTACTGTGTGAAGTGGACACGGTCTCCCCTGTTTGTGTGGGATTTCTACGGCTACTCGGGCGCAGACGCATTCAATTGACTGTTGACCACTGTGAAATTTAGAAAGACTCTAGTGCACTTAACTGAGAAGGCTGTAACAGACTATGTGCCTTTTGACTGAAAATGTTCCACACAAGTGTGACAAAAAGTGAACTGTCTTTCATATGAAACGCTTCAAACAATAGAATGCTCATTACTTGAATGATGATAGTGTAAGGCATAATAAGTCGTGCAATTAGATAAAAAAAAAAAAAATACATCAAAATGTTTGTCGTATAAAATGTTACAGTTGTATAAAATGTTACAGTGGTAAAACACTCTTTTTTTTTTTTCTTTTTTTTTCTTCATACTGATGGTCCAGCCACCGGCTAACAGCCACTGGCTAACAGCATGTCCAAATTTGCATGTCCAAATTGCAATTTTGGAGTAACAAAATAAAACGAAAAGTTAACTGCTGGCAAAATGGAGCGCTAGTCTTGTGCCATGTGCATGATTGCGCATGATGGCACTTGGACCATCGTATTTTGAAATCTTTTCTACTGGAAATGTTTGTTCTTTTGCAAATTGTATGACCTCCAGGGTATTTGTATTTGCTGTTTAAATGCAATAAACAATGCACCCTCACGTCATAACATTCACTGCTGTGAATCTTTATGCGTTCATATTATTCACTGTGGTGGTAAAGAATGCCAGCAAATCTGGCACTGTATTATGCACAAGTACAGCGGGGAAAGAAAAAAAGAAAAAAGATTTTAAGGGTGAATTTGGGTGTGCCTGTCATTTTTTGGAGTGGGGGCGGCAAGGCTTATTTTCAGGAAATAATGCTAAGCTTTTGTTCAATATGTGTCTTGCCACATCAGGAGAGCCAGTGACGGTGTACCGCCTGGAGGAGAGCTCGCCCAACACCATCAACAACAGCATGTCTTCCTGGGCCCAGCGCGGCCTCTGCGCCAAGATCGAGTTTCTCAGCAAAGAGGAGATGGGCGGCGGCCTTCGGCGGGCCCTCAAAGTCCTCTGCACCTGGTCCGAATATGACATCCTCAAGCCCGGACACCTGTACATAGTCAAGTCCTTCCTGCCGGAGGTGGTGGAGACCTGGCAGAGCATCTACAAGGAAGACACCGTCTTGCACCTTTGTCTCAGGGTAGCCAAAACAAAATCATGCACAAAGGCCCTGCGTTGGACGGGCAAAGGTATCCTTGCGGTTCCAGACTCCATTTCTCGTTGTCCGTGTCTTTCCAGGAAATTCAACAGCAGCGAGCAGCGCAGAAGCTGACGGTGGCCTTCAACCAGATCCAACCCAAGCCCATTCCTTACTCGCCACGGTAAACGCAGCGTCATCGGGGGGTGGGGGTTGAAGAAATGGGAAGTTTGTCACCCCGCGACTGGCATGGCACAAGGGCGTGCGTCCGAGGGCGGAGCGCTCATGCGCGTGCCATTCCGTTACAATTACATCTCAACACAAATAGACGGAAATAGCCAAAAGGACGAAAACGTCAACACAAGTCCGAATAAGTGAACATTTGAAAGGAGGCCCCAGCCCCACGAGACTCCTGCAAAAAACGGCGTTGCCTGGACGACCTTTGGGCTTGCGAGGGTTGGGCGCGGTCCGGCTAAACCACCGCCTAAGTCATTCTATACTACGACAAGCTATGCTAAATGACGACGCAAATGCTATGCTTCTAAATCGCCAACCTGAAAATCCACATCGAGATGTTGGCAAACGCTACTATTCCAACCGGCTACGGAGGCGTGTACGAGACCGGCCGGCTCGTGTAGCCACGGTGGCTACGAGTGAGGTCAAGATTCCTTGCTAGTCAAATCCAGAGGACAGAAAGCCAAGTTGACGCGCAGCGCGGCGTTCGACCGGAGCATTCCCATCATTGTGACCAACGTTAGTACCCGCGCCAGCGCTGACACAACACTGGAGTGTCGTGTCTGCTCCACCGCGAAAGAACGTGCGTTGCTCCTTGACGAGGACAAATTGGCTTGCTTTGAAGAACCGTAGCCTGCAAATGTCAAATAAAAACAGGTTGTCCAACTGGAAACCATTGACAAGCAATTGACACGGTCCAAAAGTGAACCAGACACGTTTGATGAGATGACGAGCACACGCCTGGCTGGCCCGCTGCGGAAGTCGCTTATGCGGGGTCGCCATGCCAACCACAGCCACGCGGTTCACCCGACCAGTTTGCTGAAGGCAAATATTGCCAGTATAATTTTCACAAAAGATCTCGGGCCAACATCAGATGAAATTTCTTATCCAACTTATTTTGTTCTCTCGGCGTCATGATGACTCGGCAACAAATGACTTTCTCACCAAACTCGATGAACAGGCTCTTGTTTGTTTTTCTACTTCTCTTCCCACCTCTCTTTGTATTTACCACATCCCGCTCACTTGCCTAGCTACTTAACCACATACCTGCTGTGCATCGGCAAAATATCCATCGTACACTACGGCCTTTTTTTTTTCCCCCCTCACTACAGCCTTTTTTTTCCCAGTACGCACGCGTGGTGAATCTGCCGCCGATCTTGTGTTTTCCCCTCAACTTGTGCGCAGAATAAATCATATTTGACGAGTCAATGAGGCCCATCGCGGTTACATCACAAAAGAAAAAGCGTCTCCTGATGCGTGAGCGTCGTCAGGAATGGCCACTTGTATGCAAACGGGCCTCGGTGATAAACATGCAATTGACCGACGGCGGCGCTAATGGCCGCACTCGCGCGATAAAGCGTCTGCAGAAAGCCGCCGTGAAATTGGCGCTCATCTTTGGGAGCCTCGTCAAAAACATGTTTTTGGGTGTGCCGGCTTTTGGTGCGCGCGCAGGTTCCTGGAGGTGTTCCTGCTCTACTGCCACTCGGCGGGCCAGTGGTTCGCCATCGAGGAGTGCATCACGGGCGAGTTCCGTAAGTTCAACAACAACAACGGCGACGAGATCGCTCCCACCAACCCGCTGGAGGAGACCATGCTGGCCTTCAGCCACTGGACCTACGAGTACACGCGCGGCGAGCTGCTGGTGCTCGACCTGCAGGGTAACATCAACCCTCGTGGGGGGGGGGGGGGGGGGGGGGGGGTTGGGGTGGGGGGGGGCGGGGGCGGCTCTTCTTATTCTTTTCGGCGCAGGTCTCTCATTTCACTTTGTCTCTTTCTCTTCAGGGGTCGGAGAGATTCTGACCGATCCATCGGTAATAAAGAGCGGCGAGAAGGGGTACGCCCACGTCTTGTCACATGACCGACACCTTTAACGTGTCCAGTGAAGTTGATGATGTCATACATGGCGCCTTTTGATGCGCTTTCTGTCATGTCGTGTTTATTGGTGCCAGCTTGTCATATTTACTTTATTGGTCCCGTACGGCACTTATTTTTGTCCTATGTCTTGTCATATACAGCATGTCACATTCCTCTCTTATTTCCGATATACTGCATATTTCTTCTTTGGCATATTGATGGCATATACTGTACATGTCATATTTTTGACTTATTTGTGCTACGGCAGGCCAGGCTGAATGAAGCCCTTTTCACACTGCACCTGGTTTTGGTGTGGTTCAAAGTGGGGCGCAAGGGCAACGGTGGCCTAGCGTCAGCTTGTTCATATTTGGCACTGGTTGCTAAGCTAGCCAACGGGTAGTAGCCTGGTGCCTTTTTGCGATGGTTCGGATTTAACGCCTTGGCTTGACTTACGATGAGGAGGAGACGTCACGTGATACAAGTGAAGCTTATCGTTGCTGTCCTGTGAAAAACACTGATGTCCATGGGTTTTTTTTTTTTACGCCAATGGGCTTTCCACGTTACAGACATCCCATTAATGTCAACATTTTTAAGAAATGACAAAATTGGACAGGTGTTTTTCACAGGACAGCGATGATTTGATTTGATTTCAAGATTTCTGCAATGCAAAAATAATCAAATTCTCTGTCCGTGTCCATGGCTGTCACTTTGACCATGTTACAGTATTTGTGTTTTGGCCCAAAACTCCAAACATATGATCAGCTGCTCCAGTTTTCTTTATGCGACTGTAAAATCTGCCAAAGTCTCTTGCTGTTGTCACTCTGAGATCACTGGGCCCCCACCTCTCTTAATGAATGCGCAGTCTTTCGTCACAACGGGCTGGCTGCTGTCTAAATTGAAAGATTTTTCAGGTTTACACGTTTGCCCTTTGCAAACGGCGCCAGGCCGCGTTTCGTCGTCGCATACACAGTGAATGGCTTGGCCGTAGGCGGGCGCACTCAAGTGCTTTGTGTGCGGGACTTTATTGGTTTCAGTTCATGAGTTCTTCGAAAAGTCACGTTTCGCTTTCATTTTCGTTTTGCTGCATCACCTTTTTTTTTTTCTTCTTTTTTGGCAGGTCTTACGACATGATCTTTGGACCGGCCAACCTGGGTGACGACGCCATTAGGAACTTCCGGGCGAAACATCGATGCAACTCCTGCTGCAGGAAGCTCAAACTTCCCGGTGAGCTATTCCGCTCTCTCCTGGACCCATTTTCCCATGCCCACATTTTCCAAGTCCTCCGACAGCCGTGCATAGTCAAATATGTTGCATACGAACAACCACAAAAACATGTGCGATTACCGGCACATGTCGGTTCACTGTTTTGGAGCTTTCCAAGGTTTTATTTATCTTCAGAATTGAAGCGCATCAAAAGTTAAATGGCGCTCAAACGTTTTACACCCAATTACCAACTTTGAATTACAAACTAATTAACTCTATGGGTTTGCACCATATTGACCAACATTAAAATAAATTGCTCATCCAAAACAAAAGCCCAGAAGTATATTGATCATTATTGTAAGGCACTGCGATATGCGCTGTTTGAAAATGTGTTGTGCTTGAATATAGGAAGAAAAGACAAATCATATATAAATATAATTTTAATTAAAGATTAAATGTAAATACTATGTAACTGTGCTTACTAAAAAAAACGCTGGGGAAAAAAATGTTTAATCCACCGTTTAAATGAAGTAGTGTTTGAACATTGAATTCAGTGATTCTTCCCTCTACCACTAGAGGGCGCGTACGCACCGCACTGAGAATCAGTGTTCTGGTTGGCCGTATTCTGTACGGCCATTCCTGCACGGCGTGTTCATTTAAATCGCGGTGTTGTGATTTAGATCTGAAGCGGAATGAGTACACGCCTGACCAGGCGTCTACCCGGGGGGCGGAGCCAAGGAGCCGTACCAATCAATGAGGCTGTTGACGCTGTGATCAATCAATTCAATCAACTGGAAGAATCCCGCTTGTGTTTCCATGGAAACGGCCAGACGCTGTCACAACATGAAATCATGTTCGCATGCGCATACGCGAGCATACATGGTACAAGAATTATTTATTGATGTTTCTTGATGTTGCCTTCTTTTAACATATATGACAAAAAAAAGAGAAATCAAAGTGCATTGTATACCTGTTACAGCGTCATTGTTATTATTCTAAATGTGCAGACATCTTTGTCCCTGCTTTTTATCTCAGACTTTATGAAACCGTGTACAAAAAAAAAAAAGGGGCCGATTGCAATGCAACTTTTCCATGACATTGTTTGTCATTTTATTCCAAAAAAGTGTGTCCGCCCTCGACAGTTTTTGTTGTTCCTGAGGTACGATTGCCATGTCTTTGTCATCACCTGTCAATACGCGCAGATGGATTAAATCGAGTGTATCTTATAGATACTGTTATCTGCACGAGCTTTGTCATCTTTTATTCAGGGCACACTTTAAGGGTATTACTGTATACATTTTGTACTGAACATCATTTATAACTAATAAAAGTACAAACACGTTGACTGTGTCGCGTCGTTTCAAGAGACATCGTATACTATCTGTTTGATTTATTGATTTATTAATTGTGTGTCTTTTGTTGTGGTGCCATCATTCTTGCCCAGGCCTGTTTCATGGCTTTGTTTTTTGGGGAAAAAATGGTGTTGAACCAGAACTCAAAAGGAATGTCTGACTTTCATAGGTTCACTATAATAACATTTTTATGACTTTTGTCAGGTTCAAGTCATTTCTGTGGACAGTGGTGAGTTTTTTTTCAGTTAAGAGGGATCCATGGATGATGTGTGTAACTGGGACATTTGTATCAGTTGAGGAAAATATTTTGCCACTTGTACTTTCCCAAACGAGGCACATCTGTCCTGCACTTGCCGTTCGACAAATGTCATGGCACACCACCCAAAAATGTTCCAAAATGCTTCACTGGATTCTTCTTCTGTCACTCTATTGTTGCTGGCATAAATTACTGAACAAGGGTGCCTATCTTTTTTCCTTCTCCCGTCCAACTGAGCATTTGTACTTATTTTGTAAAGGGCGACTGTCATGAGGTGTACCTAATGTTGTGGCCAGTGTCTCTTTGCTGGTTGACTGGCGTGAATAGGAAGTGATGAAAGCGCTTTCCGCTTTCTTGGGCCACCTCATTGAAGTTACACCAGAGGTTTTTATTTCTCTTTCTGGCTTGTTTTTTTTAATTGAAGAATGCTGATGTTGCGCTTGCGTCTCATCGACCAATATGCAAAGTTTCGGCAGCAAATTAGGCGCATTCTTCAATTATTTCTATGTACAGTATTTGTATTTATTCATTTTTATATCAAATTATATTTTTATTGATTTTTTGAAATTGAAAATGCAGGTGTTCCCTTTGCAAAAAAAAATGCAGGTGCTTGTTAATCAAAGGTTTAATGTACTGTGATTTGATCTTTTTTAGTGATTAATTTTGTTTTTTGTTACTTATTTTTTACCTTTTTATTGAAAATTGCAGATTTTGACCAGAGTAAGACAATCATTTAGCGTATTTAATTTTCACATAAATTCATTTTATGTATTATTTTTACTTTGCTGTTTTTTTATGTTACAGTGGTGCCCTTGAAATTCGAGTGACACGACTCAAATTTTTAGAAATACAAGCTGTCCTTTAGACTTTTGTTTTTTTTTGGTTGACTTGCAAGCAAAAATTTGAGATGCGAGGAGTATCGTGGCAGTGAATTTCATACTTACTTGACAAGCAACATCTGTTTGGTAGACAGTGAACAATTCTTCCTAAAAGAGGCTTCAAGTTGATTAATGCCACTCCCTCCCAGTTGAAATGTACGTTCAGACTGAACATAAAATATAGACAATCACAAGTTGTGCAATTAAATCAGCCGCATAACTTTGCCTTCTGCTAGCTTAAGGCCAACACAATGCAAAACGCATTTGTTTCTAGCCTGAGTAGCATCTACTGTACGTAAGCGTTATAAGCGTTGCTTAAGATGGATATTTGAACACAAACAGTGCAGCAACACATGAAGACTAATGTAACAATACTCAGTTTCATTGAGGAAAAAAAATGACTAGCATAACTAAATCTTGATTTAAAATGCAAAATTTTAGAGTGCCAGTTTCCATATTAAAAGCATTGTAACTTTTTGGGGGGTTGCTGGAACCGATTAATTCAATTTCTATGGGGAATGGTTATTCAACGTGTGTTTGGAGTTTTGAGCGTGGTCAAAGAACAAATTAAATGTGTATCTCAAGGCACCACTCTACTTTTTTTTTTTAATACATTTATAATTTTTATATTGTACTTTTCACTTAAAATACTGTTTAGTTTGGGGGAAAATGTCATTCAAATGTATGTATTTAATTATTGTTCAATTATTTCAAGTTTTTTTTTGCGTTAATTTCATTTTTTACTGAAAATGCCGATGTTGAGTTTTAGATGAAGTCAATCAAATGCTTTATATATTGTATGATTAAATTTGTATTCATTTTGAATTTGAAGCGTTGTTACTTTGTAAGGAATAAGTAGCTCGTCCAAATATTTCCGCTTTTGCATTGAATTTGTTTGTATTGACGAACGCCGATGTGCAGAAAGAGGAAGCACAATAGAGTCTCTTTTTGCTGGAGTTGAAAGAAAACAGGTAATAGCAAACTGACTGACATCACAACAACTTTGGCGGACAGGTCGCGCCGCAGTTCCCGCCCACTGGGTGTGTTTCATTTGATCATAATAAAAGCAAGTCCGACGGACGTGACTTTGCGTTTTGATCATCTCTCAGCAAGAACCTGCCTGACTCGCGCTGCTCGTCGACCAGCCCCCCAAAAAAACAAACAGCAAAATGGCGAAAGTTGATATTGAGTACTGGTGAGTTGCACTCCTCTTAAAGTCCAGCAGTGTTTTGTTGTTGTGTGCTGATGGGAAATGTTGTTGTTGTTGTTGTTGTTGTCGTCGTTGTTGTTGTCGATGTCGATGTTGATGTTGATGTTGATGTTGATGTCGATGTTGATGTTGATGTTGATGTTGATGTTGATGTTGATGTGTTCCAGCGGCATGTGAGGGGGGTTCCGCTCCAAGTTTAACGAGCTGGCGGCTGCGATTAAGAAGGCGTTGCCGGCCATCGAAGTCAGCGGAAGAGTTGGCAGGCGATGTGCGCGTCTGCATTTTTTTTTCTCATTCTCTCCTTAAATTAAATCGAGTATTATATTTCTTCACTGATTGATTTATTGATGTTAAATATGCCGTATTTAAAGAGATGAAGTAAAAAATGATCTGAGACAAAAATCCAGCGTTGTCAAGTTTCAGTAAATCTTCATTAACACAGCTTCTAACGGGTCTTAGAAGCCTAAAGCATCGACTGATCAACAAAAAGCCCGTGGATATAACCATGATGATGTTAATGAATAATAATCCACTTTGCCCTCAGCGAGTTTCGAGGTGACGATGAATGGAAAATCGATCTTCTCCAAGTTGGCAACTGGAGGCTTCCCGAAGGAGGATGAGGTGAGTAACATTCACACACTCACAAGTCTTAAGTAATTATTCATTTCCATTCATATATTACTTGTATGTGTGTGTGCGCGCGCGCGCTCACGTTTTTGAATGTGTCTGTGCGCGCGAATGTGTGCGTGCGTGCGTGCGTGCCTATAGATCATTGCCAGGGTGAAGGCCGAGATGTAAGTGGAAAATGAGATGGTGAGTGGCAGCACAAAGCAAAAACTTCCCAATATCATTCATTGCCATGACACACCATGTGCAGAAAGTAATGCAGCTATTGTCCAATGTCTCTCAATTAGTCTGAAAATGATCATTTATAGACTACAAATAGAATATTGTGATTCCTCACTCGTGGCTTTTGCAAAAACCTTGCCATCTTGGTAGAACAGCTGTAAACAGGTCCATCCACTTACATTGGCAAGCAGCCTCTGCCTGCTTCTTTTTGTCTCGTATCGGGAGCCGGCTGACTTTTTTGCCCACAGATCGAGCGCAATCATGATTCATCTGTCTTTCGGTGTCCATTTTTTCCCAGGCGCGTATGTGACGTACCAAGCACATTCTCAAAGCCGTTTGGCTTGGATGGAGTTGGACAAATTGGCAAACTCGATTGACTTGAGATGTCCTCGCATCGCATCGCGAAGACGTCTCAAGTCACGTTTGGCACGACCGCAGTATAGCTCGTATCCTCGTTTAGACAGCGTTTTGTGCGTCTGTCATCAACGGAGCTATTTCCGAGCAAGTTCGAACAAACAAACAAACGAACGAACAAACAACACGCCTGCCTATTGGTTGCATCTGCTGAATGTGAGTGGCCGGAAGTTCACATAACTTACACTGAGTGATGAAAGCTATTTGGAGTTCAAGAGGTGTCAAAATTAAATAAATAACACACCTACTGTTTCCAGGTCTTTTTTTTTTTTTTGACTGAAGCAAAATGGTTTTCAGACTTTTGACCAGTCAAAAGAAAAACTACACGAACGCGACTACTTGGTGTTTGGGTGGTCGAGGGCGCCGAGGCGGAGCTTTTGTGCCTGCCGGCGCAAAGGTTTCACGACAAGGCGAAGAATAGATTCGATTGCGGGCTCACGTTGGGGCAAAATAGAACGAGCCCAGGGTGAGTGCGGTTGTATTTGCCCTAATGTCATATTTTGTGGCTCACGTCAACGACGTCCATTGGATGGAGCGCGTAACTGCAAACTATCGACCAATTTCGAGACACCTGATCGGATCGGTATCAAGATGCCACAAGATGGCAGCAAAGCTCAGCTCACTTCAGCACGCTTCCTTGGCAGTCGGGTGCCACAGGACGGCGACATTTCTATTCGACAGTGCTGTGGGAAGGCCATTTGCCAGTAACTTAAGGTCACCGTTTCAATATACAGTATAGCGCTACTTTGACTTACGCGTTTAATTCGTTCTCTGAACAAGCTTGTAACACAACTCACTACAAAGCAATTCACCCCATAGAAATAACTGAAATGGCATTGTTTCCATTCCAAAACAATTGTCATTTGAATTGTACTTCTTCACACCATATCTGACTTTTGTGGCCACAGAGGAGAAGAGCAGAGCACGATGGCAAAGCTTCCGAGGTGCCCGACGCCCAGCGTCCTTCTTTTTATGACTGCGCACGCTGAAACGGCAAAAAGAGCGCGACGCACGATGCCTCAGAAGGCCGTCGGCCCATCTGGAGTCTGCGGGAGCTGCTCCCATCGTGGCCGTCTGCGTTACGCTTAAGCTAATCAGCAATCGGGGACGCGATGCAAGGACCTTGCTCTAATTGGAAACGGTAACAACAAAGTGCTTTTTTTGCTTTCAGATCAAAACTTGGTCATGATGATTGTAGCTCAAATCAGGACAAATCAATAGCTAAGGGTAGGCAAAGGCATCGGGCACAAAACGTGACCACCTTTTCGGCCATTTTGGCCGAAACCACATCACGTTTGGAATGTGTGATTCGACACCGATTCAAATAAACTGCAGCTTTTCTGCTACATATAATCAAGTCTGTTGATTTCATTTCATGGTAACATTTCAACATTTCGTCCACAGTTAGGATCCTTCACGTGGGTTAAAATGGAATTCTAACACCTCATTGGGCTACATGTTTTCATCCCACAAAATGTTGGTGTGAAATATAAAATAGTGTGCAAGCGGTTTACATTTCTGCATCACACTTCTGAGCAGTTTGAAACCATTTTGTGACATCATCATTGCTGCTCAGGTTCAATTTGGAAGTGCGGTACCATAAGCTAAATTGCGTGCCCAAAAAAATATGCTTGTTTGTTTGAGGCCGTTAGCTTAGCTATAGAAGCTACAGCCGGGAAGTATGGTGGCCGCTGGGGGGTAAAAGGCCAAGTGCTTACTAAAAAATAAAATAAAATTTAAAAAAGTACACTAACCCAAGCGGGTTATAGTTGTGATTATGACAGGCACTATTGGCGCTAGTTTTTGAAAGTGACATCGTGATGCGGTCCACATGTAAATGAATTTTCATTCGTTTTAAAGCCTTTCATTGTCAACCAATCTATTAATCTCACAATAAAACAGTTGTGATTTTGTGTTAAAAATCTAACATATTGTCTCTGTCCTGTGAGAACCTTTCCCATTTTTTTCCCCACATTTTTCCCCTTTTTTTGACGTGAATAGTGTTTCTGCATTAGACTTGGCATTGTGAACATTTTTGAAAATTCCCAAATTGGACAGACAGACGTTTTTTTTTTTTTTTACTGGACAGCGACGGTATGCTGAATATAAATGGTAAAATCAGACTTGAGACGAGCTAAACATTCTTATTGTCATTGGTCGAGCCAGTGAATCTGATTCACGTCGCCGCCGGTGCGTCACATTTCTGACAGCAGAGATGCAAACACTGTAGGTTGACTTTTTATTACAAAAATGGTGACAAATAAATACAACCAAAAATCAATGTAAAAATAGGTTGTTGGGGGCTTCTTCTGAAATGTCATTGGTCCCTGGCATTAAGAGAAGAAAAAAAAAAAAAAACATCTTCAAAAAACATGAACATTTCACAAACAAATAGCACAATCGTCAAATGGCTCTGCCAGCCCTGCTGACCAGGCCTGACACAGACGCGCAGGCATCCCGACACAAACCAGCCAAAAGAACGCAAATCGGTCTAGAAAAAGGGTTTCGTTCCATATAAATATAATATATTACTTTACACGTTGTAGCAGAGACAAGGCAGTCTTGACTGACCAAAGTGTTTACGGTCACCGGCTCCAACGTGGCTCAAGAAGGCATCACTTGTACAATCGTGCGGAGCAACACATCAACGCCTCTGTGTGTGTGTGCGTGTCAGTATGTTGAAACATTCGGCTGCCTGATTGCACGGCGTTGAAGTTCAGAGGAGATGACATAAAAGCAAAAAAGTTGTTGCGACGACAGCGAGCAGGCTGTAAACGAGTTTAGCGGGCCAGCAGGAAGGTGAGTCCGGCCAGGCCCACGCCAGCCGCGGCCAACAGCGCCGTCTTCATCGACGCGTCCTGACTCAACTGCCGGCGGCCGCCGCCGCCGCACGACTTGCAGAAACCCTCCTGCAGCAACAACAACAACAAGAAACAAGCACATTAACGCTCGTCGCCTTCAGGTCATGCGCAAGGTCACCACCAGGGGGTGCAAATAAGGCAGACCCAAGTCGACATTCACAAGCAGTCGATTCTTCTACACAAATATACACTATATAGAAAATCGAACTTTTCTGTTACAAGATTGGTAATAAATCCGTCACAATATTACCCCAAACAATATGATATACAGTTACAATACAAGAAAAAATAACTTCATAAGTACTTGTGGAAAAAAATACAAAAATATTTACTGGTAAAGTAAATATTACAATAATTTTTTTAAGGCCTAAAGTTTACATGTTACAAAAAAGGAGACTCAATTGGCAATATTACAAAAGTACAATTATATTTACAAGGTCAGTTTGGAAATATTACAAAGAAAATGGTGAAATGGCGTAATATCGCCTCCTTTTTGTTAAGAGGAATCAAGCTGTAAGAGTTCATGAAATAAAACATAAATGTGAATGAAGTTTTAACATTAAAAGACAAAATGCACAACTGTAACAAGACCCAAAGTCAAAAACAAGAATAGAATCCATTATTTTATGAGGATAATGTTGTAAAATTAGAAGAATAAAGTTGTAGCACTAGTAACAAGAAACAATTCATAATTTCACACTAATAAATCCAGACTATTGACCCCCCCCCACACACAAAATAAAAATAGGTGCTTTGCTTTCGAGTGTCACAAGACTCAACTAAGTGGCTGTGCTCAATAAAGCACCAAAGCATTCAAGTCAGCGTGCAGGTCCGAACAAGACAAAGAGCACGTCCACCTGTCGTGGTGGTGGTGGTGTGCACAGCTGCTGCTTTGTCTCGCAACGACAACAACACAACTTTGGCGCACGCACACAACTTCAAGTCCGTGGGGCTGAGTTGCCTTTGTGGCAGTTGAAGGCAGCTGCCAGCTCAACACAGGAGGGGCCTCGTGTGTGTGCGTGTGTGTGTGCGTGCGCGTTCCCATTCACAAAGCAGACAGCCTAGCGTGGCCATAAAAGCCTTTTTATGAGGCGTCTCGGTTCAAATATAGAACATTTTCCAGTAGCCAAACAAAAACGGATGTGTGCGCGCGTGTCAACAAGCAGTGCGTCTGTCCAAACATGAAGCCCGACACCCACGCTAAACTGTTAGCGTCATGGCGTCCGCGCGACTTTCACTTCGAGTCACACTGGGACTTTTTCACACCCGCCACCGACGACCGTGAGCTGAGCGAGGAGGCGTTCGTTGGCCTACCTCACAATTTCTACGTAAGAGCACGGCAGCAACGCCGACTGAAAAAAGTGGAAGGGTTTTTCTCTTTTGTGTTTTGTTTTGCGCTGAACTAATGCAGGGGCAGGCCCAAAACGGAGCTTCCAAAATGAGTCAAGAGGTCACGAGGCATCCAGAGAAAGTCCAGAAAACTTTAGCTTTTGGGAACCGGGAGCAGGAACCGAGCACAAGACGCTGTTGTCAACTTTGCCAGCGATGGTCGCCTGACACGTCGTCCCGTTTAACAGCAGGCGCAGCCACATGGCGGCAAAGCACTATATGAAGCTCCTCAACTCACTTCAACATACTTCCGGAAGAGCGGCACATTTTTTTGGGAGACGGCATGTTGGCCTGAAGACAAAACAGCAAAAGCTAACCCTACTAATGGCTTGATCCACAAGGAGTAAATGGCAAGTAGGATCCGCTAAATCGCCTTTCTGGTGGATGGATTTTTCCTACGTCAAAAGTGTGATTTGACAGCACAAAGGTCGCAGACGGCGCCAGCACGTACCCAGCCGTGGTTCTCCAGCATCCAGGCCTTCTTTTCCTCGCCCAGGAAGTCAGCGATGCTCTCTGCCAGCTTCCTGCACGTTTGCGGCCACTCGGCGAGGTCCGGCCTCAACCTGGCGCCGGCGCCGGCGCCGGCGCCGCCGCCCTCCTCCTCCTCCTCCTCCTCCTCCTCCTCCTCCTCCTCCTCCTCCTCCTCCTCTCGCTCGCTGAGCTCCCGCAGCATCCTGGCCAGCACCCCGGTGAAGGCGAAGAGGGACACCACCCTCCCCCAGTTCAAGAGTCCGTCGCTCACCATCTCCCGCATGACGCCCCGGAGGCCGGAGCTCAGGTCGGGCCCGCACTGGCCGACGAAGGTCTGCGCCAGGCTGCGCAAGGACGCCTCGTTGAGCGACTCGGCGTGGCGGCCCGCGCGCCTCATGGCGGCCGCCGCCTCGCTGGGAGGGGGAGGGGCCCCGCCGGGCTCCGCCGCGCGGCACAGGCCAATGTAGTCCTCGGCGAGGGCCAGGCTCTCTTTCCACAGCCCGCACGACGACGACGACGACATGTTCTGCAAACGCACACGCAGCAACGCACTTGATTTGCACTAGTTCCAAGCAGCTACGGAGGCGATTGCGAACATTCCTTGGGGGGTCAATTACTTGCTATTAGCTAACAGCAGAGGCTTACTATACGTCAAATTACCAGAGTAGCAACTTGAGGTGGAACAAGGTCAGCATTTCAGCATTACATTGATATTACACTTATGTTGTCAACAGCAGTGACAGTGCTGCAGTGCTGTAGTGAAATGCGAGGAACAGCATTGGATAAAAAATAAAACTAGACTAACAGTAGTGGGGAACGTTGAGTACTGCACGCGATTACGGTAGTGGGGAATGTTGGGTATTGCACGATATGAGCTCAGGCGCACGACTGCACAATTGCACTAATGTCCGCCAGTTTGTAGAGACTACGCAATGTTCTTGTTAAAGAGTCTGACAGCAGACACCGTATGCTAAGACTTTGTTTCTGTTATAACAGCTTGTCCGCAACAAGATGACAAAAGTTGAGTGGTTAGAGCAGAGGACCGCGACATGGATGACCAGGGTTCCATTCCGGCCTGGCAAAGCTTTCAGCTGAACTTATTCTTCGTCTCGTATTTTCACATTTAATATTGTTCGATATAGTCAATTATGATTACACGTTGTCGACATCTAAAAGTGAGTTGGTGCATTTTCACCATTCTTGTAAAAATGTGTTGCCAAATTGTTTTACATTTTCAGCATTGTTCATAAACTGCAAATTATATATACATAAATCTCATCTCCTGTGTGCTTAGTCGACATTCCGATTGCAATTGATAAGTCCAGAAACAAATTTATTGTGATGTGTGATTGTCTGTGGACCCCCTGAAATAGCCTTGGCCACCCCAATAAAATAGATTAAAGTCTAGCTCCGCCACTGCGACCTACCCGTGCATCGCCACCGTTGGAAGGGAACTATGCTACTCCATCGCAAAGCGAGAACCTCCTGGAGTGTGAGCCTCATCACAGCCTCGAGAACAAACCAATTAAACGCAATTTAAATAGCTATTTTTGAAACACATTTTCAGCGGAGGAAAAAAGTGTACATATAATGTACAGATAAAGTGGTACCTCTACTTACGAAAGTCTCTTCATAGGAAATTTTCAAGTTACGAAACGCCGCTTCAGGAAAATATTGCCTCTTGTTACGAAAGAAATTTCAGTATACGAATGGTCAAAATACAGTATGGGCTGCTACTTGCAGATCCAGAGTTTCCTGAACGCAACATACTCATAGCTGCTCTGCCATTGGCTAGCCTAGCATCTTCCTGGCATCCCATTGGCTAAGAGGGACCTCTACCGTACGTGTCTGTGTGTGCAAATAGACAGGTATATAGATAGATATGTGATAGAGATGTCTAAACAGCGACCTGGTCATTCGCCCCTCGGGCCATGAGGTGTTCCGATAGTTTTACGTGAATTAGAAACGAGGAAAAGAAAAAAAAAAAAAAAAAAGGAGAAAATCTTTTTATTGTCCATGCAAACAAAGCAAGAGATACCGTAATAGAAAAGTATGAAAAAGGGATGCGTTTGGTTGATCTCGCCAAAGAATATGACCGTAACGTATCGACTGTCGCCACGTTATCAAATCAGTTCTTTACAAAGCGCTAGGCAAAAAGCACTTCTGAGAGAGAACATGAACCAAAGAGGGCAAAAAGCGATGAGGAAAGCAATTGAGAGGTAAACGACCATCATTTTTATTCTTGACTCTATTCTATGTTGTTGGGTTTTTTTTTTTACATCATGCACAACTCTCAATTATTGTACAATAATCTCATTGTAACATGTATTTGTTACACGTTTTGATGCATTTTTATGCTTTATCAAACATTTATGTCTGAATATTGGGGGGCTTGGAACGGATTTGGGCATTTACACGGAAACCGCGTCTGTACTTACAAAGAAATTTCTTCCAGAACTAGAATTAATTTCTTAAGAAGATGTACCACTGTACGTCAAGCGTCTCTGGAACGGCACATGACAAGCGGCTTTGGAAAACTGAAGCCGGCTCATAAATGGGATCGAAATCCGACTCGTTTCACCGCGCCACTTCCGTGACAAACTTAACCTAGTAAAACACAAGCCACAGCCTAGTTTCCGCGGTTAAAATGAGGTTTGTGCCGGTCAATTTGAGGGATTTGCTCGCCGGCTAGCCAGGAGGCTAACTGGCCGCGGATGTGTTACCAGAGCAATGGAGGACACAAAGGAGCCAATTCACTACGCCGGCTCTTGTAAACTCCGCCAAGCCGAGGCGCCTCCGTACATTGACGTCGCATTCATGTCGCAAAACACACAAAATACTATCATAGATAAAGCGACATAGAAAGGGAAATACATACACTAAAAAAATGAAAGCACTTACCCTCCCAGCGATAATAAGACGGACGGCTCTACTGTGTGCAGCGCAAAAAGACCGGCGGCGGCGGCGGCGGCGGCGGCTGCGGCGGAAGGAGACGTTGGAGGCGGGCGACGTTTCGGTCCAAACTGACCCGTCTATGTATAACTCCGCCCGCCTGCGCAAATTATGCTGCTTATTGGGGAAACGGAATTCAAAGAAGTTCCTTTGTGACGTCAGTGCTTTCTTTTTTCGCCTAAACCATATCGAAAACTTCAAACGCATGATCGTTTAAAAATAAAACACTGAAAATGAAGTGAAAACAACACAATTTTGCTTGCTAATGTGATTTTGAAGCAGATAAATGTTTCCTCATCTCACAACATAAAACAATCAGAATAACAAGTCAGCAAACATAAACATATATACATAAACAATGATTAAATAATTTTAGGAGATGATGTTTTATTCATCCTATAGTATGAGGACAGCAGGATCATAGATGTCGTTGATGATGGTTAATTGATCTAATCTCACAATTTTACCAAAACTACACATTTTTAATCCCTCACACTGTGTGAAGAACCTTGGCGTCATTTTTGACTCTGAGCTCAGTTTTATTCCTCATATTAAAAATGTAACCAAGATTGGTTTTTATCACCTTAAGAATATCGCCAGAGTCCGCCCGTTTCTCTCTCAGGCTAACACGGAAGTGCTGATGCATGCCTTTATTTCCTGTCGTTTAGATTACTGTAATGCCCTGCTCTCTGGCCTCCCGAAAAAGAGCATTTCACCACTGCAACTACTGCAGAATTCAGCCGCTCGGGTGCTGACGAGAACCAGAGGGCGGGAGCACATTACGCCAGTTTTGAAATTGCTGCATTGGCTCCCTGTGTGTTTCAGGATCGATTTTAAAGTACTTTTATTAGTTTATAAATGTGTTAATGGTCTTGGGCCATCTTATTTATCTGATTTGCTTTTATCATATCAGCCCTCGCGGATCCTGAGGTCCTCTGGCGCCGGCCTTTTATTTATTCCAAGGGTGAGGACCAAAATGCATGGCGAGGCTGCATTCAGCCATTTTGGTCCTCACCTTTGGAATAGCCTGCCAGAGGATGTCAGGTCTGCAGAGACTGTTGATATTTTTAAGAGGAAGCTCAAGACACACCTTTTTAGTTTGGCTTTCAACAACTTTTAAATAATTTATCTTTTCTTTTGATTGAAGATAATTCTATGTTTTGCTTTGAATGTTTTAAAGCACTTTGAGTTGCATTTTTATGTATGAAAAGTGCTATATAAATAAAATGTGATTGATTGATTGATTGAATTTATCACGTCGTGCATGACGTCAGCCACGTTAGCTACAAACTGAGATTGGAATGTAAACAAGCAACTGCAGTTTTCAAATACCCTTGGCGAGTAACACACATACAGAAAGAATGGTCAAATCTGTCCCATTTAGTCCTCTCTCGCTTCACTTTACTTAATTGCCGGCTCTCATCACTCTTCGTTTGAAAACAGTCCAACAAATCGAATACAAAAAGGGGGAAAAGTACAAATTAGGATGAAGTTTGCAGAGCTGTTGTAACCAGCTGCATGACAACTCTTTGAACCTCAACGCCTTAAAACAACAACTCAAACTTTGTAATATATTTTTCAACTACCTACATTCGCATGAAACAAGGTTCAACTTAAATCAAAGGCTAAGTGAAATTATTGGAATTACATTACATTATATTACATATTTTTAAAATATAGATTTTATTCATTTATATTATTGTAAAACATGAAATGTTTAAAGTGTGTGTATGCGTGTGTTAAACAAATTGGAATTTTGACTACTTTCTTAACAGGCATTTTGGAACACAGGGGTTTCACTCTTATGCAATCGGAGGACTTTATCTTATAAGGTGATTAACTCAATAGTTAACCAGGTTGTCTGTAGATTAATGAGGTGATCAACTATTTGCTCTCCCATAATCATTGTCATGGAGTTGCGGGAGATCAATTGATGTCAGAATCAGATAATCATGTACAGTGTGTGTTGTTAATTTATGTAGAGTATTATACATCTTAAATTATACATGCGAATTTGGTAAAAGGGATGATTAGGAAAAGCATTATAGCCTAAAGTAGATCTCTTTCTGTGGGTCGCAGGGCCGAGCTTTCCAAATTCATCGACAATGACGCTGTACACAACGTGATCTGCTTGAGTGATCATCAGCATGAGGAAGTGGGAAAGGACAGCACAATGTTTGTCCAAAAGTCAAATAAGTGAAGGCAAACAGTCAGGTAGTTTAATGCATCCGCTGTTCTTTTATTTTGCCTTCCCACTCTGTAATTCGCTGTCCCTAACACCAGGTACTTTCCCACCTAATCATTTTACATGCAGAGGAAATCATGAGTCAGCGATCGCTTTAGTCAGTTCTGTGTTTCTTTTGAAATATTCGAAAAACAGCCCATCAATATTCTCAAGACCTTTGAACCTGTTCTGTAACAAACTCAAGACGTGTCACTGACAAAAGGATCAATATTGGCTCATGTGGCCCTTGACTCAAACAACTTTTTAAAATCATGCATTCTTCCTCATCAGGCAGCTCAGTGCTTAGCACATCTGCCATTTTGCATGTTCCTTCAAAAGTGTATGCGCAGTGGATATGAAAAGTGTCGATATGTATGTTACATATATTTCACTATAACTATGTGGGACGCAAGCTGCACGGGGCCCAATTAAAGAATGCTGCGTTTACACTCGTGCAGGCGCATAGAACATCTAAGTGTAAAAAACATTTTGCGGTTGACTTCCCCTTTAAAAGACGATACCATTTTTATTCTTCCTGCTCCCAAATACCGTTTGTGAGTGTATACTGTGAGTCATGAATTAAATTGCACACTTTTCAATACCACCCAATGGTGATGCAATTGTTTAATGCCGATTGGAGGTTTACAGTTCACTCAAAGGAGATATTTGGTGGATAAAGTACATGTAAGAAAACGCTTGAATTAGAGTCAATCCAATTCGCGACCAACTGCTGTCCTTCTTTCATACTCTCATGAGACAGTTTCACAGTCAAAGCAACCTGTGTTTGAAATGAGTCACCTTCAACCTTATTATTCTCTCAGTGACATCACCCAGCTATTAGGAGACCAATACACCACTTATTGTTTAAAAAAAAAAAAAAAAACTACATTTGATATTACTTTACAGTGTCTTTCAGATTATAATCTCATGTAAGGTTTTTATTTGTTGGCCTCTTGTCGGTTGAAGGATGTTTAAGCACTACTGCTGATTCCAGGTGCTCACACGTAGAGTCTAGGCCCAAATCTGCATTCGAGAAAAGTGAAGATGAACAATGTTAACATTTCAGCCTCGCCCACACAAACGCCCCCTCCCGCCCCAAAAAAATAAAAAGTTGCACATCTGGTGGAAGGAAATGTGTCTGAAGTTACAGGGGGAGGAGAAAAAAAAAAAAGATTCCTTACCCGCAAGGTGGTGTCCCAAGAGGCGGAGCAAAGCGCCGTGCCGTCCGGTGACAATCGGATTCGGCTGACGCGGTTCTCGTGACCATACATTGTGGAAATGCGATTTCCCTTCAGGACGTCCCACACGTTGATGGTGTAGTCGTTGTAGCCGGCGAAGAGCAGGCGACCTGACAGCACGAAAGGGGAAGTGGGACTGAGACTACAATACTGACAAAGTGCTTTGGAAAGTAAACGTTTTTTTTTTTTTTTTTTTTTTGGTGAAGATTTACCACTGAGGGAAAAGTCCACAGTGGACGCCCCAAAGATGATGCTGTCCTTCTGGTAGACGGCCACTTCACGGTCAGCACGTAAATCGTAGAAGCGACACTGAAACAAGCACGACATCATGCTTTGAAAACAAACAGATTTTTAAATTTTGTTTTAAATTGACTTTTTGATGGCTTTCAGACAAACAGCGGATATCAAAAATGCTACACAGCCCTGTTCAAATGTGATGTTTTAGTGATATGAAAAGGAATCATTTACAGGATTTGGGTCACATGAAGGGTAAGAAAAGTTTTGAAATGATCTTTGTGACAAGTAGCTGGCGTTTTAACAGGAGTGTCGCCTTTTTTGTATCCAACGTAGAGCAATAAGCGACGTGATCTAATATGGTGACAGATGAATTGAGGAATGAAGCCGTTTCACTTTCCTTCTTGCTCACGGCAACGATGAGGACTTTCCCCAAACAAAAGCAAGGTTTCACACACATCATATTGCACAAGAGCGATGATGTGTCTTACCGTGGCGTCGTCGGAGGCGGATGCAAACGCATCTCCGCTGGGGTAGTACCTGAACACATGAAAGGAGGCGGGGGGTGATGCAGTGCAGACGCGATATGAAACCAACCTCAAACCAAAAAAACGGCACTACTCTCTTTTTTACTGTACGTTTTCTTGAAATTCAAATGCATCTCCTGGCAATTTTTTAAAAAAATTGCCCACAAAGAAGAAAGATAACTTTTGTGACTTCAACAGCATTTTTCAAATACACCAACTTAGACGCCAAAATTACTCGGATTTGTTTTCCTGTTCACGTTTGCCAAGCCATTGTTGCTGAGCAGAATTCAGATGGCCATTAAAACATTTCACATTCAACTTAGCTCAAGTGAACACAACATAGCAGAAGAAACTAGGGATGGACCGATTATCGTCCGGGCCGATTATCGGCTCCGATATTCAGTGCTTTGACGAATATCGGCATTGGCCTTTTTAAAAAAAAAATCGAATGGCAGATAATAAATCAATTCAAACTATTAACTTCAAGGAACTATTTACATTTTCAGTGAACTTTATAAGAGATTCTAATGACACTGGCAACACTTTGTTTTTGTGTGAAATCAAAACAACAATAAGTGAAATTTAAACATTTCTGTCATTTTATTTTAAACTTTAGAGGACTATATGGAGCTATTGTTTAAATTTTCATTTAGTTTTGTTAGAATTTTACTACAAAGATATACAGTATATTGGCAAGCATTAATAAAAAAAAACATTACGCAAATCAGAAAAAATTTAATAAACCTAAAGACTTTTCAACCAAGAGTTTCTTTTTTTTTTTTTTTTTAAACATTTTGACGCTAATATTTTCCTTTTTTTGTCTGAAATTGAATATCAGCTCCAAATATCGGCTTCCTTGACGACTAATAATCTGTATCGGCCCTGAAAAAAAACATATGGGTCTATGTCTAGAAGAAAGTGGCGCTGATAAGAGGATTGCGTCACGCGTTTGATGTCGTGCGCGCGTTACACTCACTTGACGCAGTTGATGTCCGACTGGTGGTTCTCAAAGGACTGGATGTTCTGACCAGAGCGCATGTCCCACACGTTGGCCTTCTTATCACAGCCCTGATAAGACGCAACGCACACCATGACGCTTGCTAGCGTCACGTACAAATGATACACGCGTCCAAAGTAACGGCCGCTGCGTCTCTTACGCCGGTGACAAAAGTGTTGCCGGTCTCCGAGGGGGCGAGGTCCAGCGACAAGACGTCCGCCGTGTGGCCGTGGAAGCTCTGCAGCAGCTGGCCACTCTCCACGTCCCACAGTGCGCACGTGCCATCGCCGCTGCTAGTGAGCAGCTACAAAACACACACACACAAATCATTTCATTTCATTCGTTGGAATTCATTGCTCCTGCCAATGGCAGAGAGCGCATCGATCAATTCACACTCAGTCGGGCTCCAGTCAAATAGGCACCAGTGCCTTCCACCAAGAGCAAAATCTGGGAGTAATTGACACCCACATCCAAAGGTTCATCATTGCCATGAGATGCCACAAGATGGCGGCAAACTCTGGCTTGCCCAAATCTAGCTGCTCCTCTCACTTCAACATAGCACCAAGATGCCATGAGACGGTTCCAAAGTAATACTTTTTTTTTTTTTTTTTAGACATAGCTTTGGCCTGGTCACAAAAACAGCAAACAGGTGAGTTTTTCAGCAGATCACGGAGGATCGGAGATTAGAACCCGAATGCCCTCGGAAACCGCGAGGCAGACCTGCAGCACTGCGCTTCCCTATTTGACTCGATTGCAGCGTCAATCTTGGATATTTGTACTTTTAAAAGTCCGTTTTGCACTCATGCCAAAGAGACAAGATAAGCCGCTTGCGTGATGAAGAACAGACGACGGGCACTTAAGAGACGGACGGGCGCGCGCCTCCATCAGCGGTCCCGGCGGATTAGGGAATTGCCGCCGGACGACCAATCGGGACGCACTTCCTGTGCAAAGCTCCGGTTTCAGCGCAAAGATCAGAAAGCCACAATTAGCGACACGAGACCAGATGGGAGCCGCGCTGATCCGACCTGAGAGCTCCCGCGACAACCGTGCGTGAAAATAAATATGGAAGACGTCACGCATGCAGCGGTAAAAGGAGGCGATTCTTTGTGAGCCCCGAGTGACGCAATTTGCCCGGAGCGCCACTTAGCAGCATAAAGAGCGTCCGTCCTCGTGCGCCTGTGCCCTCGAGTCACAATGTTCCACTCTGTCTTAGATAAAAGCCACTCCACTTCTAAAAATAGTGCCAAGTGAGGACCAATAACCCCCCTTGTCTCCTTTGTCACCCCCTCCTCACACTAAGCTCACTGCTCCCCCCCCCCCCCCCCCCCCCACCATCCTCACCCCCCACAGTCTCCTCTTCATCACTTGTGGTCCATCCGAGCGCGCACGCTAACAACGCCAACGCTTTTGTGTTGAACGAAAATCGCCTCCAAACGAAGCGTCTCGATCGCATCGGCCGGCCGCATCGGCCGGCCGCATCGGCCTTCAAAATGGGCCGCTTCCGTCCAAATGGGCGCTCACCTGCATGTCGGAGTTGGTGAAGGTGCACGCCGACAGGTAGTTGGTGTGCATGGCCACCGTCTTCTTCTTGGTCACCGGGTTGTCGTTGGGCTCCATGGAGAGCGGGAACACGCAGCATTTGTTGTCCAGGCCTCTGCGCCGGCGCACAAACGCAACCGACAACATGACGGCTGAGACGGGACGGCGCTTCGCAATTCAACCGGGAGTCGGGTTGGTTTTACGCAGCTTGCCAAGCCCCACTTGGGGTAGGGTTGCGAGGGTTACAATCAAAGATGAAGGCGCAACGATGGTTAGAAGTTCAAATGAAGGCTTGAATACAGGGTTAGGGTTTCAAAGCAGCGGCCGGCCTTAAAATGACAAACGTTTCAAATTAGGGTTGAGTCTTAAAATGAGGTTATCAAGCAGCACTATGGTTTGAAATTAGGGTTCGAATTCCGGTTTGAAGGTAAGGTTAGAGTTTCTATCATGGCACGCAACAACAAAATTATGGTGAGGATGCAAAAAGAGGGCTTCAAGCCAGGGTTAGAGTGAAGCTTTCAATCGAGAATTAAGTTCTCAAGGCAGGGTTATGGTTTCAAATTGGGGTTGAAAGGGAGAATAAGGATTTCAAACTAGACTTCCAAACCAGGGTATGGATATCAAGATGAGGGGGGGTTAGATTTTCCAATTGGGCTTTCAACAGAGAATTTGGCTTTCAACGTCGGGTTCCAAGGAAAAAGGCCCACGGTTCCAAACCAGGGGGAGGGCTAAGTTTTCAATACACTGTCATGGTACCAAATGAAGGTTTGGAAGGTTTCAAACGATGGTTATGGTTTCAAGATGGAGGCTAGGCTTTGAAGAAAGGCTTTGGATTCTAAATGAGGGATTCGGGTTCAGGCTTCCGAGACGGGCCAAAGCTTTCAGAGCAGTTTCAAGCCAGGGTAAAAAGGAGGTTTCAAGAGGGATACACACCCGCACGCCACCGCGCAACCTGACGGAGCGTACGCACACGCCATCACCCACGTGCACGGCAGGCTCATGGCATGCTCCTGGAAAACACACACCAAAAAGCCGCCATAAACACCATGAGCTTTTTGGGAGGAAGTTGCAGAGGAAAGATGCCAGTGCTGATGGTGATGATGATGATGATGATGACGACGCCGCCTTCACGTGCTTCTTCTCTAATGCACACGTGAGCGTTGAAGGTCGCCACGTGAAGCGAGACCACAGGGTGCCAGCTTAAGCTCTTTTTCCCTGTTCAATTTCTCAAGGCAGACGTAAGACCGGGCATTTGGGGAAACTGCATTTAACGCAACGTTTCGCTGAGCAATGAGCAAGTACGGCCTCGGAAGAGCCCGCCGTCTTTTCATCTCTTGTTGTTGGGCATCCGTTTGCGCTTGAGCGCAATACAAACTTTTCCGCTCATTGACAAGAAAAACGAGAAACGAGGCCGGAGGGAGAGGCCGTCGACAGAACAATCAACATTTGCGACACATCTTCGCCACTTTCGTCATGTGAATCAGACAAACCTATTGAAGGTATTGAGTTCATTGAAGGTATTGATCGTGACCACAAGTGTCATACTTTTAGACGCACTGAAAAAAGTCAATTCAAATAACTAACATTTAAAATAATTGTCTTCTAGTGGCTAGTTAATTAAATAATTATTCAGTACAATTTCAAAATTTTGAACTTAAAAAAACACACACATATATAATTATCTTCCATGTTTGCATACTCTTGGCCATAGAAGAGTGAATTTAAAGCCAAAGGCAACCCAAAAATTTTTTTTTCAAGAATATGTTCTATGCAGGCTCACTAGTTGAAACAAGGCATTCTGATAAATATTGCGTTTGTGGAATAAGAGTTAATCCGCTCGTTTTTAGCCATCTCTGGGGGCGGACATTTTGTCACTTTTGTCGACTGAAAATGACATCGCAACTGCTCAGGGCTCAGGTAACGAGCAATCACGGCTGGCCTGTTTTCTGTAGCCGAGCCGCGATTGGTGGATAACTGAGCAGTTGAGATGTCATATTCAGTCGGCAGAAGTGACAAAAGGGCCGCCCCCGAGATGGCTAAAAACGGGTGCATTTTGCTGCTCAACTCAAATTCCATCCATTATCCAAACCGCTTACCCACAAGCGCAATATTAAATCAGACTTCTCCTGTAAAAATGCGATTTTTTAACCCCCATTTCCTCTTCAAATTCTTGGTGAGCAGGTTTCATCAAATGTTAGTGGAAAAAAAAAAATCCTTTCAAGCGAATATGAATGCACACGGTTCATACACATTCCCAATTAATGTCAAACAAGATCGAGGCACGCACGTTTTCTAAATGAGCTTTTATCGTACTGCAACTAAGTAGAAAGTCGCCTAAAATGGTGCAAGGGTGGCGGGAGAAGAACACTTGTCATTTCTGATCGGTCACTTACCTTGTTGAGCGTGAATGCATCCCACACAATCACTCTCCCATCCTGCGTGACAAAAAGACACAAGCGTCAATGCACAAACACGCCCGTGCCAAGTCGACAGTGCAACCTCGCTTTTCGGACGACTCATTTCTCAACACATTTGGCGTCTAAATTTTGTCACACTTTTGACATTTGATTGCTGTTTTTGTACAAAAAAAAAAAACCCCAACATAATGCGGCAATTGATTTCTTCCTGTACTTGATGGGCGGTTACCCGAAGTGTTTGGCAACCTCAATAAAAAAGGTTCCAAGGGTTCAACAGGTGGCAAGGTGCATTTCACAGTGCAAGCTTATATCAACAACTCAAGGCAATCATCGTCCCGTCTGCTCAGCGACACAGGACAGTTTAGGGCAACATTGGTGTAACGTCCTCTCAGAAATCAGACTTGGAAAATAAAAGCATGCACGATATTAACAGACTTACCACACTTCATTCTTAGCATTTCTTAGCATTCATTTTTCGCCACATTGATTTAGCAGTTGTACTTAACCAAAAATAAACAAGCACTGATAAATCAGCCACCAAGGGGCAAAAGATAGGCTGAAACTGACATGCTTTTATTTTGAAGGTCTGCCTTTTGAGAGGATGCGTGACACCACCAATGTTGCTGAGCAGACAGGGAGGTTCATGGCCTCAAGTTGGTTAAAGCTTGATGGCGACTACACGTTTGCAGTCTGTTGGGACATTTTCACACAATACAAGAGAAAGTTTCGAGTGCCCTGATAAAAGTCAAGAAACACGTCGCAGCAAAGAACAAAAATGGCTCCTCCTCTTCCATTTGTGCCATCACGAGTCTCCCCGTTAAAGCAAAGTGATGTTCATTTATCAACATGTAAAACGATTCTCTTTGAAATGTATTTTTTGGGGGTGTCTGGGATGGATTAATTGCATTTACATGATTTCTTATGGCAAATGAGCTACAAGTCCGACTTTGTGGAAGGGATTCATCACAAAAAGCGACGTCACACTGCGCCTAACGCGTGCGTGCGTGCGTGCGTGCGTTCGTATACCTGCGAGGAGCTGACCATGCGCCGCTTGTCTCTGCACCAGTCCATGCACAAGACTTTGTTGTTGTGACCCTTGAGCAGGCGCCTGGTCTTGATGGAGAGAGACGACAACAGCTCCACCTTCTCTGCCACCTTGCTGACTGCACAGCAACACGACACTCGATCACGTTCAGATGCAATCCGAGTGCGGGCCAAAGCCAAGCGGCCGCCTCGAACCACTTGGCTGACACGGGTCAACGCCTCGTTGAGCTGAATGGACGCTCCGCGTTTTGAAAGCTGCAACTTTTGAGCTGACGTTGAGCGATCCAACTCGGAATCAATTTTCCTTTTGCCCTTCTCTTATTTCCAACATTGGACAGTGGGTAGCAAATATTTCATCTATGCAATTCATAATTGTAATTATGATACTTATTCTCTTCATGATTGAATTAATGCTTAACCTGGCTTGCTATTTCACTTCCTATCCATTAAGCAGAAGTCATCAAGTCTCAAAGGACAGGTGTGTTGCTCAATCAGGTGTGTTGGAGGAGATTGAGATGACCAGGATCGTCATCAGGCTTCTGCAGAGCTTGCCGGTGATCTTCACCAATCCGCATTTAAGTTATAGAAAGTTATTTTAGCTACATGGAAAAACCCAACGAGTCCAGACTATCATATTTGATGGTGAGAAATATTTGGGGCGATTTCTCAAGTGCTCTCTAAAGTAGCTCTAGCGCTACTTAAAAAGAACAATTTGAAAAAAAAGAGCACGCACTATAAAATATGTAAATGATGGGTTATTGCTATATTTGACAGGTATTTGGAAAACAGCTGGACGGATTATTTTCTACATTTTTAAAACGATACTTTTGGGTATAGCCTTGCTTACACTTGACAGCGCCACTAAGCAATTGTTTGGTTACGGTAGCACTGCAAATGTGCAAATGCGTCTTTTGCAATTATAAAGCCAAAACGGCAAACGTTGCGTTGCCAGAGGGTCAAGAAATAATTGGCATGCGTTGAAATGTTTGGCGTGACTTACGCTCGACGTCGTTGAGCTTGTTCCTCTCCTCGTCCAACTTCTTCTTCAAACTGGCACTTTCCCTCTTGAGCGAGGCCAGACTTTCGCCCGCCTGGAGCCCCTGACACGCCATCTTTGCACATCCAAGCACACGGTCAGCACGCAGCAAACATTCAAGAGAGGCCAAAAGGATGCTTGTGTCGTGTATAATTGTGAACACAGCGTCGACGGGGCAGCGTGCGCGCGACACTCTTAACAGCGTGCGCGCGCTTTTCCCGTCTGAAGGCCCCGCCCCCACCTGTGCCACTCACGCGACACGCGGAGCGGAGCGCGCCGTGTGCCCTGTCTAACTAGTATCGCGAACCTACACGATCAGAGTTGGACAAAGTAACCACTCTACACGTCAATAGAAGTGCAGATACTTGTACTCTAGTAAAAGTAGAAGTACCGAGTCAACTGCACATAAAGTGAACAAGTACAGACTCAGAAAACGTTCGCCTAAGACATATTTGAACATTTTCAGAAAACAAGAGAGAAAAAAAAAAAAGCCAATTTTGACATAGTAGCTAAGGAGTGCATGGCGTCGTACCTCATTTTCAAGCCCTCGATGTGGGCTTTTTACAGGCAGGCCATTTTTGGGTCATATACTGTATGTCAACACTACGAAACAAAAATACTGTACATTTCAACACAGAAGTGGCCAACTAATTGAGCGTTACTTTGCAGGCGACCAATCCCAGCGAAGCAGATGTAAGTCGGGGCGTGACTGCATGAGCATTACCTTCTCCACGCAGAAGGAGCAGTAGTTGATGGGCTCCGTCTTGATGTAAATGTTCATGAGGGGCCTGGCCTGTTCGCAGCTCTCGCAAGGGCCAAAGGTCACCGCCACGAATGTCTGGTCGCACATGACTGCGCTTGGGATCGAACAGACGCCTGTGGCGCGCACGCACGCACACCCACGCGCGCGCACACACGCACACACACACGCACGCACGCGCACACACACACACGCACACACACGCACCTGTACATGTAGATAAATAGGCCTAAGTGGTAATCTAGTCAAGCCTGATCCACCTGTAGGAGAGCAACACTGCTATTCTGGGAGCAGCACAGACCCTCAGAATAAAAAACACTTTGCCGAAATAAAAGGAGAAAATAATGCTACCCGCGCCCCCTTTCTCCTGCAAAAAAGGTACATTTTTCATTTTTAAACAATTAGGTCAGGTAACGACCAATCATGGCTCAGCTTTGGAAAGTAGGCGAGCTGTGGCCGTCATGACGAAGAGTCGTAGCATAAGCAAACATTGTTTTTCATGTACGATCTGCTCTTTGGGTCGAGGTGTGATTTGTCAACATAAAATATGAGTGATTCCCAAGATCCTCAAGTAAACGCTGCTTTAAAATGTGACATCTTATTGCCGATTACTCTTACGGTGGACATTTGCAAATCTATTGGAGTGGGATACAGAGCTGTGGGCCACCCCAAAATCATGAAAAATCCCAAACTGTTTGCCTCATCACTTTTAACAGGTGTTAAAAAGAAAACTAAAAACAAAACCGCCCCCCCCCCAAACTAGTACAACCAACTAACTAAATAAATAATACATAATTGGCTGATTGATTGATTGATTTTAGAGTGTTTAATAAAGCCGGACAATGTCAAAGTGGTCCTCGCAACTATCATGTTTGTTTTATACAGTTATTATGGTAGAATTATTATTCATTTGAGCAAAAACTTGTACAATGCAAAATGAATCCATAAAAATGGGAAATACACTATTGAGGTATATTGATAGAAATTACATTGCATTAGCTCTAGTAATAATAAACAGATAAATAAATAGGTGAATAAAAATGTAGTAAGTGCAATTACAGGGGCAAACAAATAAACATTTCTGACATTTGAATAAAAAACAATCACATTGTTTTATGGAACTAAAATGAAATATTTGTAAAAAAAACTACTAAAACATACACATTAAATGCGCTCGCTAGCAACAACCCATGTACGCATGTATTTATTTATGATTTTGTACACAATGGATCATTCTATGCATGAACTCGTTTACTAATTTGACATTTATCGGTGTAACCACAATGCACTGATACACAATTCCAAATGTCCTCTTAACAGATACACAGTAACATGCACGCTGCATAATAGTGGTATATGTATACTAAATAGACAACAGACGGGACTCTTACCTTCGAGAAGATTTTTTTTCCGGGTAAGTGTGTGTACGCCAAGCAGGTATTTACTTGTCCTTGTGGAAGTGAGTTGAGTCTTGGACCGAAGAGGATTGCAACTAAGCTTCTTATGGAAGCGCTAAAGCTTGTGACTCTGCCCTGCCTGGACTGGACACACCTTGAGTGCCGCCATCGGTCGACGTACAAAACGCAGAAGTGGAGAGCAAAAAGAATTCTTGCACACATCGCAACCAATCACTTGACAGCTGCCCTTCAAAGACTCCCAGTGAAAAGGCTCTTGTTGCCCCATGACAAGAAAGGTCGAGTCGCGTATCAATGTTGAGCGTTTATGTGTGTATTTGAAGGTGGTGACTAAATATCAATCCCTGGAAATTTTGAAGACAATTAAAAGCCAACAAGAACTATGCAACAAACTGCTCTGGCCGCTCGGGTTGAATAAGCGTCAAAAGTCAAAACCAACACAGACCTTGGCGTGATATCAAGATAAAATTGTTTTGTAAAAGAAAGACAAATTACTCTCAATTGCAGTACATGCAATCATTTCAACTTCAACATGAATTTTGATGACCACACTGTGAAAAAACAACGGCTAAAACAGTCAGTTCAGTTGCTTCAAAATACAGAATACATTCTTGACTCTTCTGGGAGCAATGTTGGGTGGCACAAAAAAGCAAGCAAATGGTTTGCTCCAAAACAATTTGCGGCGTTATTTTTACTTCTAACTTCAAGGTGGGGGACAATTAGTTCTGTAAACTCTTTTGTTTGTTCAAAATGTGGAAAAGCCAATTTTGGCATTACCCCGTGAGGAAGGATCGTGAATTACAGAGCAATTCACACACCCCATTGTTTTTCTTGGCTTGCTGAATTGAAATGAAACCTTTGCGTAGGTGGCCCCGTCTCATGCAAGTGAGAGACGAGAAATCGCTGTATCGCTGGGCCACTGGCCAGAACCGATTTTATTTCTATGGCGACCGAGAGACGAGGAGCTCTGGGATTGAACAGGCGAGCAAGCGGCTTCTGCACGGCCCAAATGCACTTTTCACAGGTGAAACCCAAAGCCCAAAAACAGACGCGATCTAATGTTCAAGCAATCCATCTAAAAGGCAACGCCTGAGCAAGCAGAAACACACGGCAGTCACGTGTTCCACTGCTTGTGCTCACTTGGAAAGTGGGCGGCTTCAAACAAAAGCTGCCCTGTCCGGAGTTGTTCAACACATCCAGATGTAAATAGCGTGAAATAAAAGCTGCAAACCTTTGCCAACTTTTGGCTCATATTCATCTTCAGTTTCTATACGACGGAAACGAAGGAATTGACCTTTGCGCTCCAATACTTTGGGAGTGTACGTCCACTTCCAAGCAATTGAACACATGCCGGTTGTCAGAAGCTAACGTTAAAGCTAGCCACCCAAAAACACTCCTCAAAAGGGGAAAGAAAGAAAATCTCTTTCAGTGCTTGAATTCTTTTATTCATTTTAGTTTTTGTTGTACTTTTCCACATTTGACAATTCATTCCAAGTTTGTTAACGGTGAACACATCCACGAAAGCACAGCTACCAGAAACTACAAACAGTCCCGTTTGCCAAACGGCGGGTCAGACAAGATGATGATTGGACGGCAGGGCGTTGGCGGGCGACTGGACGTCACCCTCCATCCCGTCAGCGACGCCAAATGTGTTGAAACTCTTGAATAGTCTTCCTCTAGCGTGTTTTAAAAAGTGCACGTACCGAATTCTCCTTGGAAGCTTTCTTGTCGCGCTATTAGGCCCAGCTAAGAAATGTCCCACGTCTTCAGCTGTTGTTCGGTCATAAAACCGGCGTACATTTTGAAATGGTCAACGCAGAGCGAGAGAGAGAAGACATGAAGAAGCGGTTTGAGGCACTGAAAAACAACCTCACAATGCTGC
The DNA here is from genome assembly GCF_054856515.1 of Filicampus tigris. NCBI lineage: Eukaryota > Metazoa > Chordata > Actinopteri > Syngnathiformes > Syngnathidae > Filicampus > Filicampus tigris. The sequence continues at coordinate 1,030,846 of NC_141219.1, forward strand.
TCGGTGATACGCAAAATAAAGATCAACAATAAATAATAGCAAAGCGATAGCGGCGCCTGCCGACTTCAACGTGATCCGATGAGCAGGATGGCGACTATTCTACGAGCCCGGCGCTGGACCAAACTAAACGCCTCTTGACAAAGCGGGAGGAGAATGCAATAAATACACGTATTGTTCATATTTATATATTTATATATATATCCATCTGTGTGTGCATTAAGAACACGGCGCAGACGACGCGCAGTCGGTCGTCTCGGCTTGACTGAGGACCGAGTGGGAGGCGGTTGGGGGCTAACTTGTGGTTGAGAGCAACTACTTCGACCGCCGCAAAGACGTCGGCGGCGGGCGTCATTTCAAACAGTAACTCCCGAAAGACATTCGAGACCAGCTGGTCCAATTTCACTTCATCGCTTCGCAAAGGACTTATTTACTACAAATAGAGTAGCGGTATGTTTGGCCCACTATCTATGACAGCAAGGTCGCGAGAGGGACAGGCAGAACGTTGAAATGCTCTTACCCCGATGACGCAATGTGCGTTTCACATTGCGAGGAAATTCTTTCCGACCACCTGGTCACCATTTCGGTCTGCGGTGAACCCACGCGCATTTGCACATTTGTACAGGAGCTCGTTTTTGGGGGAGCCTCTGCTCCATTACTTGCTGCTCGGCTGAAGCCTTGCCTGATGTGAAAGTCATGCTTGCCAAGCCATAACATCCACCAAGAGCTTCATTTTGTCAGTCAGGCCAGACGGAGGCTGAGCCGATTGAAAATAGAGCTGTTTTCCCCTTTGTGGGATCTTGAGACAATTGCAAACGTTTTTGGGTAGGCGTCACTTACTCGCTGGTTTCACTATTCCTGGTTCCATTTTTGTGCGGCGGTATGCCGTGCAATTTTCCAAACTTAAAATCTGTGCCTCGGCTCAATAAAATTTGGGAAAGACTCGTCAAAAAGATGTGAATAAAACAGCACGTGGAGCATGCACCACGTGTTTTGTGACGCTCGCGCGTTTGTGTTTTGTGGGAGAGGGAGAGAGAGAGAGAGAGAGAGAGAGAGCGAGTCGATGGCGACTGTTGCCTCCCGGCTTAGACGCGGGTGAGGAAGGCCAGGTTGAGCGAGCCCGGTATCTGGATGGTCTCCAGGGCCAGGGAGGACGGATTGAAGGGGAAAGTGATGGGGTAGATCATCTTGGTGTCCATCAGCAGCTGCGGACTCTCGCAGCGGTCCCGCAAACGAGTCTGGAGAGGGCAAAGAAGGTTAGAGCACACGACACTGGAGAGTGATGGGAACTGCTGTTTTGGTTAGCCAAAGAAGTTGAAATGGGTTCCGCATTCAAGCCTTGAATATCCGTGTGTGATGCGTGTTGCCCGTCACCTGTATGGTTCGGATGAATGAAACTGACACTCTCTCCTCAAACTCGTTGACTGGAGTGTAGAGGTTCAGGACCTTCACGATCTGAAGGAAACAACACAATGTTTAGCCCAATGAAACTTACAAAGTGACAAAGCAGATACCATCTAAAAATGATCACAAATATGATATCCAAACTACTACTTAAACGGTCCTTGAGAAATTCGAGTACCGCGGTTAAAAAACCGCTCGAGGCATTTTTTTCGCCGAGAGTACTCGCTTGTTTATGCGTACAGTCGTACACTGTTGGGAAGAAGAAGAAGTCAAGCTAATGCTGCCAACGTGGGAAGAAGGCCAACTTCAAAAGAAATCTTTTCTTGTAAAGTCATCCATGGACTTGAATGCCTCGGTTCACTTTTGTTTGGAAATGATTGCCGGCAGCATGTTGTGACGTAATGGATAACTTGCCTTGCCTTGCCTTGCCTTGCCTTGCCTTCCAGACGGCATTCGGGCCGTTCATTGCCATTTGAAACTGTTGCTACCGATTCAACAACACGACGGCGTCGTCAAACAACATTCAATCGCTAATTGAAAAAAACCACCCCAAAACCGACTTAATGACGCTGACACTGTATTGTACGGCGTCGGTCGCCAGTGCCGGCGTTAGCAGCGCTCAAGTGAAGAAGACCTAAATGACTCTGCAGACTCGGACACACTTGCCGTTCCTACCGATGACTTTTTAATCAACCAGGCTTACTCATGTGTTGTCTTAGGCGGCCAAATCGACACCAATTTGTTTGATGGACCACAATCCAAGTGGAGGGATTGATCTAAACTCTCGCAAACGAGAGGAAAATGGTGTACTGCTATGCAGGGTTTGAATTGAAGTATATGAAGAATGCTGATTCCCTATGTTATTATTTATTTGGCTGCCGTATTGCGAAGCAGCTGAAGGCAAGAGCGCCGTTGGGTGAATAGCAGAGCTGCGGGAGTTGCAAGCGTGCGGCCTGCTTGCGCACCTGCGCGGTGGTGAGGGCCAGGCACATGGAGCAGATGGCTTCGGCGTCCTCGTCCGTCTTCTTCTTGACCTGCAGCAGCTGAGCGGCCTGGATGAGAGGCTCCAGAGTCTCCTTGGCCCCGCAATTCATCAAACCTTTGTCACGCAGCCACTCCTCCAGCTGGCTCACGTTGTACCTGAAACACGCGTGCTGACGTCAGCAACCTCAGCTCGACAAAGGCCCAATAGTTGGAACAAGGCATTCTGATATACATTGTGTTTGCGGAACACGAGTTAATCCAGCCGTTTTTAGCCATTGCTAGAAGCCCCCTCGGCTGAAAATAACATCACAAGTGCTCAGGGTTCAGATCACGACCAATCATGAAAACAGGTGAGCCGCCATTGGTCGTTACCTGAGCCCTGAGCAGTTGTGATGTCATTTTCAGTTGACAGAAGTGACAAAATGGCCGCCCATCCCCCCCCCCGAGATGGTTAAAAAGGGCTGCATTTTGCTGCTTAACTCATATTTCATATCAACCAGAACGCCTTGTTTCAACTAGTGGGCCTGCATAGAACATCTTCTATGTTTGGATTGACTGCCCCTTCAAGCACAGTTTGAATTTAGTGTGTCTCATTATTTACCCGTTTTTTTTTTTTTTAAACCTTTTTAAATTCCCTGAGTGCGTGAAGGCTTTCCCGCCAGCAGACAGAAGCGGATTTCCCCACGAGCATCCTACCTGATCTGCATGCCTTTGCTCCAGGAGCACATGTCCTTGCGCAGCAGCAGGTTGTTGAGGGTGACGGCGCCGATGACGTAGAACTGCTGCTTGACCACCTGCTTGATGAGCTCGGGGTCGGTGCCGTGCTGGCACATGGTGGAGTGGAAGGCGTTGAGCTGGCGCAGGATGGAGTCCAGCGTGTACGTGCCCTCGTCGGCGATGCTGGACGTGCGCTTGCGCAGGCCCGTCGGCTTGACGCCCGACACGCCCTGGATGGTCTCGTGCTCCAGCATGCCGGAAACTGACGCCAAAGAACAAAACAAACAAATGCGCATTTGACTCGTGCCCGTGCGCCCCCCCTAAGGACGCTAAGCAAACTTTGACCTTGCGTTTATGTCGAGAGTATTTCTTATTGATTGTTCGTTCGTACGGCGACTTCGTGTTGGCCAATGCGCACCTATCATGGGCTGAAGCGTGTTCTCCATGCATTTGATGAGCTGCTGGTAGATCTGGATGGCCAGGTCGCTGATCACCGATCTGTACTCGGTCAGGTCAAAGTTGGACAGACAGTGCTCGTTCTGCCGGGAAGTGTTGTGCTTCATGAACACCTGGCGGCAAAAGCAGGTTTCATTCGAGAATCAGAATCAGCAAAAGCTCATTCGGTCCCGCCTTCCTTGGGGGACGTCACGCAGTCAGCATTTAGCACTCAAAGTGTTTACCTTTGCATGCAAGAACGGGAGGGAAATGTGTTCGCCCCGTGCAGTGAAATTTGGACTTTGCTGTCCACATTGATGCCAACATAGCATGACAAATAAAAATAACATAAAGCAAGATAAAAAAAAAAATGGTAACACACACAAACATATACATGTATATATATATATTTAAAAAAAAAAAAAAAATATATATATATATATATGAATTACATTACTTTATTTTTATTTAAAAACGGTTAATCAATTTTAATTATAAATCAAAATTTAATACTAGCATAAAACAAAAATTTATAGTTGCATTAATTTTTCAGTATTCTTCTAAAACTGTATAATTAAGGTATATTTCTTCATTCTCACTTTGTACTCATTTATTTAATTAAATAATTGGTTGATTTAATTATTGTAAAGACAATATAATATTTGTAAAATCAACTTTTACATTTAAGATTTTCTTTATTTGATGAATTGATAATTCATCATAGAGAATACGATTTAAAAATGATAAAAAAAACGTTTGTTACATGAATATTGACATCCCCCCGCTAAAAGTGAGCTCATACCGTTAATTCTTTTGCCAATCGGAAAAAACTCGACTTATGTGCTGTATCTCTCGTCATGCATAAACCTGACACGTAATTTCAACAAAGGACATGTAGACAGAATTCTTTGTTTTTGACACAACTATTCATCCGGTGTATTATCCGGGCTATTTTTGCAGGACATTTTTTACAGCAAGAGTTGAAGGTGACTTTTGACCTCATCTCCACTGTACTGCTTGAGGCAGTGCAGGAAGCGGCAGGTGTTGGCCAGCCAGAAGGAGACCGTCTCAAAGTCATCTCCTCGTTTCTGAAACACACAAGAGCTGACTTGAAAAAGACATAATACAAGGCGACCTCGACTTCCCAGTTCAATTCGCTCCCTGGCCGCGCTTGTAAGTCAAGTCACTTGTATCCAAGATCAACCTTCTCCAGTCAAATGCGTGCAAATGCCGTTGCAGCCACAAAAACAGCAGCAACGTTTTGTGAAATGCCCTTTCAACAAGAAACCCAGCACTGCACAATATTGGACTGAATGAAAACGTGCAGTAATGACACAGTTACACCAAGTGTAAACAATTGAACAGTTTGTACACCATTGTTGACAATGGACATTGTGCCACTTCTTCTGGCGAGTGCGCCTTGGCCACCAGGTGGCAGTATAATACCAACATTCATCATCTTTAAAACTAGGCTGCGGGATAATAGTAGTCCTTTTTTCACCTGCCTTAACGGTTTCAAGGTTGATAACTACTGTAATATCAATGCTAGTTTCATTAGCCTGCCTACGGCATGTTGCATTCTGCGTTAGCATCAAGCTAGTAAACATTCAGAAGGCAAAGTGATGTGGTTTGGTTAAATACATGTAGAATTCACGTTTTGTATTTAGTTTTACGGCGCGGACAAACCTTGAGGATCTTCTTGATGCTGTTGATGGTGGAGGTGAGCAGCGTGCGCACCTTCTGGTCATCGTTGACGTAGTCGGCATGCCTCAGACACATGAAAAGGATGTAGGCGGGGAGACCCGGGATCAAGTTGACGGCCACGCCGCGAGGCTTGAGCTCTGCGCGCACACACCAGAAACAAAGTGCTTCGGGTAACTAGGGAGAGTTGGACAAAGTGAGGCGTCAAAGCAAAATGGGACAAAGCAAAATGGGACACAAAATTGGCCTCAGCGCAGACTGAACGCAAGCCCAAATAGCCAGCCGGGTCTTTTCTTTGGTTTACGAAAAGTCCTGCAAACGACAGCACCTCCAAATCCGTCTGGTTGACTTTGAGCGGGAGGTGGGCTACACTTACGCTGACCGGATCCGGCCAATTGAAGGCTACATATAGCCCCCCCCCGCCCCCCCCGAACAAGAAGCCGACCGACTCCAATAATGACCGAATTATGATGCGCAAAAAATAATAAAAGGTTTTTCTACAAATCCGAGATGTTTGCGGTAGCTGAGGTCGGTGTGCCATAAGCGCGGTCAAAGTTACCGAGGATCAAATTCTTGACCAGTTTGAGCTCGTCCTCCTTCTTGTACTCCAGCATGCCCTGGAAGTCTTTCTCCCGGCGAGGAATGTTGACCGGGCGGATGGGCTCGTCCACCATCTGCCCCGGCGACGTCTGACCTTCCGCTTGGCCGGCTGCAACGCACACACACGGCGCAATTGCCATTTCAGATTGCAATGACTTTTTTCAAGCTCCTCTCCCCATCTATTTTTCAACAAACACAAGCAATACATTCATCTGCACTACAATAAACAATGTCGGACTTATCATAAATCAATCTTTTGGTTTTCTGGGTTAGGCTTACGCTACGATAAATGGAGCGTGAACGGAAATGAGAGACCATCTACTTCACTTAGCTTCGTTAACTTTCTAAACACTTGGACGTGCAGTCTTTGAAGCGTTCACCGCGACAACTTGACAAAATTCTAGATTTTAATTCAAATTCTGCGATGGATTCAGATGAAGTCGGAATGCAAAGTCGGAATGCAAACAAATCCGCGTCTTTGCCACGTCCACTTTTCATGTTTCGTACGTGAATGTGGACTGCACTTCTGAAGAACTGAACTTACGCTATTTAGACGCTAATGTATGTATATTTAAATATGGAAAAGGAAGCCTACCGATGGACTGAAATGAAGCACGGTTGGGTTTTTTTAAAAATAAATTGCAGCCTTTGAAATTTGAAAATTGAATTCTACTTCATTTGAAAGTGATCAATTGTTCCACCCTAATACAAACATTCCGAACTCAGCCAAGTTGGACTACCCTTGGGGTGAGCCTATTGTAGTATGTCGGTGGCACTTAACTCATTGACGGCCAGACATTTTCAGACCCTCTTTGAACCCAATGTTTGAAAAGAATATCGATAAATAAATCCCCGGGATTGAATGGCTGTAATGAGCAAAGACGTGTGAATTGGCCAATGGCAGTGAATAAGTTAAACGACCGCAACAGGAACAAACATAAGTCCGAAAAATGTTGCCTTCTATTGGCCAAACTTGGAGACATCAATATGGGATCCTGCGTGCGTTGCCTTTGCCACTTGTGTCGCAGCTCCGACAGGACGTCCAAACGAGGAAAGACGTCCGTTTGCACGTTGTCAGTGACGTAAGAGTGATGAGGCCGCGTCCTACCTCCCATCTCTCCAATCCTCTTGGAGTAAACCTTCAGCTGCTTCTTGAGCTTGCGGATGGTTCGGTCCTGCTTCTCCAGCTGCTCCATGAGATCCTGCCATGGCGAAGCACAAACACAGGAGGTGAGGACCAACTGGAGCAAACTGGTTTTCACTGGCACCCTCTGTTGCTCAACACCTTTGGGGACCCTTATAGTGGGGTGGAACTTTTTCCAAGCACCCCTCCATAATTAAACAGAACTACCATGTATATCTCTAAATGCAACAGCAGTTAAAAAGTTGTTAAAAAGGAAGTCAACCCCAACATATTTTTTCCCCAGAATGTTTGATGCAGGCCCGCTTGTTGAAACGCGACATTCTGATTAATATTGCCTTTGTGGCATACGAGAAATGCGCCCGCTTTTAGCTAGCTCAAGGGGCGGCCATTTTATCATTTCTATCGACTGAAAACGACATCACAACTGCTCAGGGCTCAGGCAACGGCCAATCACGGCTAGACTTCGGAATACAGGTGATCCGTGATTGGTCGTTATCTGAGCCCTGAGCAACTTGGATGTCATCTTCAGTCGACAGAAGTGACAAAATGGCCGCCCCAGAAATGGCTAAAAACAGGTGGATAAACTCTTATTCCACAAACGTAATATTTATCAGAATGACTCGTTTCAACCAGTGAGCCTGCCTAGAACGTGTTCTTGAAAAAAATATGTTTGGGTTGACATCCCTTGAACAAAAAAAAAGCCATCATGTCCCACTCAAATTCAGAGGGAGCAGAATCCAAACATTTCCTTTGAGACAAACAAGCAAAGAAAGCGAAAGGTAGTTTGCTCCCAAATCAAAATGAGAGCTGCCGTGCCGATGGGGAAGGAAAAAAACATTTTAGCGGGGCTTGTTGGCAGTTAAAAGAGAAGAAAAAAGGTGCAGTGCGGCTCCGCTGTGAATTAGTGCCTTGACACGAGTTATATGCGCTCAGCCTTGGGAAACAAACAGTTGTTAGAGCAAGTCCACGTGCAAAAGAACGCAACACACACGCAGTGGGTACATACAACCATCCGGCGTAAAATGATGACTCGCGCCTCTCGGGATGCCGTGGGGTCGTCGGCCACCAGCTCCTGTCAGGTGACACCGGCCACACGTCACACCAGTGTGCGTGCGTGCGTGCGTGCCTGCGTGCGCCCGCATGTATGTATGTGCGCGCGCGCGCGTTGCCCATCCGGGGCGCCCATTTGGAACTCAAGCAGGCTTTTACCCGAACACCAAGAAAAAAAAAAAATGCAATTGTTGATGTGTACGTTTTGTCACGTAATCAGGTCTGCTGTTTCTTTGAACGTTTATCTACTTTTTCATTATAATTTGTAGCCTTATTTTTGTTTTTTTTCCCCCTCCTTGAATTTGTGTTTTTGTTGATTATGTCCCACTGAGACAGGAAAATAGTCATCCATTATAAAAGTCTAAGGAGAACCTATTTTCTGTTTTTAGAAAGCTGAAGGCTGTAATTTTCAATTTCAGTTTCAATGTTTTTTTTCCCCAAGTTATTTTTTTGCTGTGAAGGGAGCTTTTTTTTTGTGTGTGTCGACTGATGCCCTAATCATAAAAAAAAAATCCCAACGCTTGGCTTTCATCCAGAGGTTCATAAAACATGATCATGATAATAATAAAAATGATTACGATTACTATATGGATTTGCTTTGTAGAACGCAAAATGAAAAAGTCATATGATCATCTTATACTTGGCTAAAGGAGCAAAAAAAAAAAAAAAAGTTTTACCAGTAAATTCTTTGAAATTTGCATGTCCTGCTGCAAAATCATTCTGGCGATTGGAGACAATAACAGCATCCGTTTGTGCTGTGGCACTTGTGGAGGTGCCACCATCGCGCCGTCACATTTATGCGCCTGTCGTCGGATCACTGTTGTTCTCTTGCTCCCGAAGCCCTCGACCCCGTTTCATCTCTCTCTCTATCGTTCTCTGGGTCCTGCTCAACATTTCTTCCCAGGCGGGCAAAGCGCTTGCTCGCGTGCGGTTCAGGGCGGGGCATACGCTCACGCATGTACGCGTCGTGCCGCCCTTGGCCTGCTCAAGGATTCAAGAATCTTGCGATAACCGGTGCTGCGGATTGGCTCTCTGGAAAGGAGGCGGAGCCGACAGCGTACCAGGTTCTCGTTGGTGAGCCGGGTGATCTCGTGCTGCAGGCTGGCTTCGATGCGGGCCTCCGGGGGCAGCTGGAGGTTCTGCGCCAGGAGCTGCTGCTGCCGGTTGTTCTCCTCCTTGACGTTCTGCAGCTCGCCGCGCAGGGATTCCACCTCGCTGTCGTAACTCCGCCGCTGGGTCTGCAGCTGGTGCTCCAGCAGCCTGCCGCCGCGGATGCGAGGGAAGATGGAGGCGTGGGCGAGACAAATTAGACTCCAAGCGTGACGAGGGAAGCAAAAGCAGTACATGACTTCAGAGGGACGCACACAAACACATTCAAAGTCGATGAGCCATAAATGAAAGGTTTAACGTTGAAGACCGCGGCAAACGGACTTGAGTTGGACCCATATCGCCCGTACCTTATTTTTCACAAGTATAAATACATACATGTACATAAATGATCCTTGGCTTTCCCCTTCGAGCTGCTACGACGCACAGCTGCTGGTTCTAGTGTTTGGAAAGTTATCCTGACGCTTGGCTTTCATTCAAAAGCTCATAGCAAAAAAATCATTTGCAATACAGACACTCACTGAACAGCATCAGTGAGCAAGAATAGGGCCTGGTAAAAAAAAGCCGACGCCCACGTGTGCTCTGTGGTATCCTTGTGCAGCTCCTTTGGCCTCAAAACAGACAGCCAGTGTTCAACATTGGAAAGTAAAACAGCGTAAGAGGAAAGGTAGCAGACAGGAGCAAGCTTTGCAAGGCTGATGGCGAGTGATGGCTCGGCTATGGCTCAACGTCAAATAGAACGCAGAAAGGTCACACGCTTTACACCTGACCGTCTCCTTTAAGCCCTCATTAACCAGCCACAGCTCCCCGTGTCCTCATTCAGCTTTTGGAAGTCCGGAGCAGCCGATCTGACCGACACACAACACAAGAGGAACAAAAAAGGGAACATGAAAAGCACAATGAACTAATGGAAAACATGCGGGGAGGGGGCGAGGTCAACGGGCAGCAAGATTAGGATTTGTTGGGGTGACGACGCGACCTTGACTGCATTTTAGAGACAAACAATCACGTGATCCAATGTTGTGCTCCTGACACCTCGCTGAGAGGCTTTACCAGGCCACTTCAATGCAGAGGAATTTTTCACAAGAGATAACGGAGAGCACGATGCATTTTTTATAAGGATATCATTTATTAGTGTTCCTTTTTTTTTTTTTTACCATCCATTAAAATAATTACAATGAAATGTGGTTGTTTTTTTTTTTTTACATTATTTTATAGGAAACAATTTGGTTTTGCAGTTTCATGTTTTGGAAAAAAACACCAGCATCGGTATACAGAATCATGTGAGAAGTGACCATCATCATGAAATAGGAACTTCATTCATAAAAGTAAAAAACATCTCAAACGTTTTAAACTTGTTTTTCTTGACATTAGACAGAAAAAATAACAAATTGAATCAATAACATTAAATGCGTATTTCTGAGTCATATTTTGGTATTGCATTATTTTTGCATTCATTATTATCCCTTTATTCATTTGGATATGTATTTTTTGAATCATGAATAATCCAACTTCTATTTTCGAGGAAGAAAAAGGAGGTGCTAATTTGAGGCGAGGCGCTGATTCCAGAACATTCTGTTGCATTATTATGCAAAGCTTATTTCAGTATGAACATCCACTTGATGCCGTTTGCTTGTTTTGGAATTGTTAGTTGGAGTAAAGGTGACAATCAGCAAAAAAATTCAATAGAAGGAGAAAAAACCAACTTGCAAGAAAGCAAAGGAGGGATGCACACTGGTACATATTTGAAGCACAGACTCACTGTGTAAAAATATGCCAATGACAAACACAGGGTGACGTCTGGTGAAATGCGTTAAGTGACAGGGAACAACTTGCTGGTTCAATGGGCTCAACAGACACAACGTTAGGAACACCTGCACAACCAAATCAAGTCCAATTCAAAATCTCATTCACAAATACTGCCTGTGCCAACAATAATCGAGCTTACTTTTGATGCATTTGCGTCCTTGCTAACCAAGCTATTATCTAAATACAGTGATTTTGTTTTTTATGTCGCTCTTGAATTGGATTTTGGTGACTCTTGCATTTCTACAAACAAGGCCCTTGGGATTTGGCTTTTTTGAATCAACTTGCGCTGTCCACCTTGACGCAAAACAGAAGACAAGGAGGCGGCGTTCATGCAAAAGGACATCGACGCTGACAACTGCTGCAGCGCTCAAGCTGCTGCACAGCTTGGCCTCACATCAATGCCAACTTCTTAAAGTGCTTCAAAAAGCTCTTTGGAAGCTGGAAAAACAACAACCTCAGTAAAGTCTACTCGGACATGCTGGTTAAGAACGGCCGCGCAAGAAAAAAAAAACCCCAAAACAAACTGTCGATGTTGTGGAATCGGTGAGTAAGAGTCACGGTCGGGCCGCGGCCACGCACGCAGGGCTCGGCCGGGCTCGGCGACGCACCGAGCGCCGCGTCTGTTACCTGAGCCTACTGAGCAGATGTCTGACTTCCAGCCGCTTACGCGCAAACCTGGGCGCTCTGCACGGGACAAGGTGGCGTTCAGTCACCGGCCACTCAACAAACGCTACGGAGGCTGGGAAGAATCCAACGCTGAAAGAAGAGGGGGCAAAAAAAAAACACGGGGTACCTGTTTGTGTCTTTGAGGCCGATGTAGGCTTGTTTGAGTTCATCAGCGTCCTTCAGTTTGGAAACGTCCTCCACGTGGACGGCCACCTCTGTCATGGTCTCCTAGAACACACGAGAGAGGAGGAAGATGGTTCAAGTTACTCGAAATGATTTGGGGTTGTTCTGAGTTTCAAAATTGCACATTCGGAACAGCGCCACTGTGTAAACATGAGATGCAAAACCGTTTGCAAACTTTGGACTGTCAGTGGACAAGGTGTCAAATGTGGACAAGGTGTCAAATGTGAAGGTCACAACAGGCACCGGAGGGGAAGAGCATGAATAAATGTAAAAAAAAACAAAAAACATGGGGCATATTCATAAAATTGAAGAAAACACAATCACTGCATTCAGTTAGTATTTCCAATCGGACTAGCGAATAACATTTCGCTTGCACGGCCGACAGTCAGGCCAAGCGGGAAGCTACGACACGAGTCTGAAAAGATGCGCGGACCGCAGCGGGGGACAATTTGCCCACACAGCTCCCCGAGTGGCCTCGCCCGAGTTGTACGAGCGGCAGGCTAGCAAATGTGAGCCGTTTCGACACCTGACCCGGAACTAGCCGTCTGGCCGATGACAATTCCTTTCGTGACAATTTGACGAGGCAAGAAATCAAAGGGGCTGTCTTACGCAGCTGCACCGACTCATTCAACGGTGTGTCTCAAATTTGGAACAGGAGCCTTTCGTACGTGACGTACTGCAAGCAAGGTGACAGTCGTGCAGGAGAAGCGCGGTCGGAACAATACCTTCTCATCCTGTGGGCAGGCGTGGGTGGAGGAGAGAAGGGAGAGACAGCGGCGTTAGAGGGCAAGCAAACGCATTGAAAGCATGAAAGCATGCGAGAGCTCATGAGGACGTTCACCGGCGTGAGCCGCGTATTGTCGCTGTCCTGTGAAAGACTTCATCAATTTATAGAAGAAAAAAAAAAAGAAAAAAAAGTGTTTTTCATAGGACCGCGACAATGTCAAATGGGCAGGCAGCACGACGCCACCAATCGGGATGACTCGACACGAGGGACGGACGCTTCACTTGCGCTGCGTTGTTGCAGTTTGAAACATCTGTTCATATTTATCGCATTTTCTCTTTATTGACTATGGTCGTATAATTGACATGCATATTAGTCGTACACATGATTCTGAAAAGCGTATAAATCACGATAATGTATTGTGTCATCAGTTACGCATGACATCATGATATGAAAGTTTTTGAATGACGACATTTTCATTATTTAATGATGCAAATATCTGAATTTGGGTATGACGGTATTATTCGACGCAACGAAACAAAAATATGAATATGTAGTGTCCATAAATCATGCGGATATTTCCAAATATTTTCTGTTAATCCATATCCACATAGAGATTTAAGCGTTCAAGTTGGCAGCAGTTCAACAATGCAACCACAGTAGCTTGCGGAAGCGTACCTAATCAAGTGGCCAAGAGAAGGCTCTCGAGGCCGGGCGAGTCGGCTCCGTCAAGGCGGCGCGCACGCGCGGGCCACGCGCGGCCCATCGACTGAGCGGCGTACCTTGTGCTGCATGGCTTCCTTCTGGCTGACCAGCTGCGAGCGCAGGATCAGCACCTCCTCCTTGCGCACCTCCAGCTCCTCGCAGGAGGAGTTGAGCTGATCCAGGAGCACCGCGTAGGCCGGGGAGCCCGGTGCGCCGGCGGCCGAAGCCGCGCCCCCCAACAGGCTTCTCCTCATCTCGGCCAGGTCGTGCTTCAGCTTCTTGTTCTCGGACTCCAGTTCCTGACGCTACGAGCCCAGAGCGCAGCTTGCGGTCAAAACGGCAAAGCCGGACCCCGCGGGCATTTGTGGGCCACAACTCACCTTGAGCGACTCGTACTCCAACTCGGCCCCACGCGCCTTTTTGAACTCGGATTCGTCCTAAAACAAGGAGCAAAGCGCAAAGCGCAAAGCGCAAAGCGCCGCGTCATGCTTGCGGTGGCTGTACGGCGCCATTGTCTTGACTCTGAGCGGGGGCGGGCGTACCCTGGCTCGGGCCCTCTGAAACTGCTCCTCCTTGTTCTCCAGCTCATTGCGCAGCGACTGCTTTTCTTGCTCCAGCTCTGTGAGGCGCTTCTGCAGCTTGAGCGTGAGCGACGTATCCATTCCTCGAGTCAAATCCTGCCGGAAAAGACATGAAATGGCAACCTCCGTTCCCGCCGGCCAGCAAACTAGACAACTGCGCTCGCGTGGGCAGCCGACGGCGTACCTCTGCGGTATGGAAACCTTCTTCCGATTCGGCCAACTCGGACTTGAATGTGTACTCGGACTCGTTGCTGCTGTGGGTGGAATCGGTTCGCCTGTGGCCCGGCTTGGCCATGTGCTAAAAAACACAAAGCAGGCAAAGTGAGCAGGCGGGAAAGGACGAAAACAACAATGTGTGTCGCGCACCTCTTTGAGGTCGTCGTATTTCTCCTCCAGGCGAAGGTGTTCTGTCAGGAGATTCTGGTAGCGAGAGCGCTCCTCGTTCAGATCCGTCTCCAGCTGTTGAGTCTCCGATGCAATCGCACGCGCCATTTTCTCTGCGAGAAGCCCAAAGCACAACCACATTGGCTACATTGAGATCGGGTACAAAGGGGATTTTTCAAACACCTGCATTTTACTCGCGCATTCATTTTTCGGCTGACTTTTCTCAATTGAACACACGCGTCTGCAATCTCTTACCTTACGTTCTCAAAATAGGCCCGTTACCTTTTTCTAGCGTGAGGGATGATGACGATGCAAAAAAAGATCAAAGAAAGCGAGAAATACAACCACGAGATTGAATTGAGATTTGCGGAAAAAACGGCGACAGAACCGATTACCAGGGAGCATGAACAATGATAACAGACTCACAGGTGCAAGATATTTCTCACCCATGCCCTTCATTCAAAGGAGAACTCATGTTAAAAATGTTCTTTGCGATAATATGTTCAACGTGCCCCCACTTGACTAATCATGGCATTTTGATTCATATTGCTTTTGTGAAATAAGAATTCAGATGATCAATGCACCCGTTTTCAGCCATGTCAAGTCACGTCACGTCACCAGAAAGCAGGTGAGCCGCCACGTTCGCAACGCGAGCCATCCGAGGGCACTTTGGCGTCAATGTCAGTCGACGGCAGAAAATGTCAGCCTCCCCAGGTAACGGAAAACGAGTGGCTTCATCGCGCCCTCAAACAAAACAAAGCAAAAAAAATGGCAATAGGTTCATCTGTGGGTGCCAAAACACGAGTGCGCAGGAGTCCTCTGTACAGTCTTTAGACTAGTGGGGCCACATACAACATTTTAAGAGGCTGCTTGATGCTGTCGGCACCTATGCGTTGTATTTTTCTGTCAGACAAAAAAAACCCACTAGCTTCTGGTGCTCAGAAGTTCTCCATCTAATGTGAAAAACGGCATACAAGTAATGTGTCCTTCTTCACTTTATATCATTAGCTCATTTAGCATTTTTGTCACAACGTTAGCAAAGCTTTGTTGAGCCAACACTAGCTAGCGCTTAACATGCGGCATGTAGCAATTTGATTTGTATCTAAGATCGACAATGTAAGTTAACAAAAGAGGAAAACTATTTTGTGTGTAGAGTTTTTTTGGGTTGTGCCAAGTAATCAAAACAGAATATTCTACCGTACATAATTAACAGCAGGAAGCAACGTCCATTTCAGTGCCTGGACTTTTTGAAATGAAGTGCAAGAGCAGAATCAGGACTTCTACTTTTACTCGTCCTATTTTATTTATTTACAAAAGTACCAGAGTACTTTAGCCACCTGACGTCTTCTCCACTTCTTGTCTTAGCTTAGCTAACAGCTTATTGCAGTAGAGGGGAACCTTGTTAAGAAGGAGAAATGATGAACTTTTGCGGGACCCGCCTGTTGTTGCGCGACTCACCGGTCATCTGCTGATTCTGTTCCCGAATCAACCTGTTCAAGTCGTCTTTCTCTTTCTTCAGCAAGCCGTTCTGCTCCTTCAGTTCGGACACCGTCTGACGCACAAAAGATCCACAAATGAGAATCTTTGCAAGCATTTTGGTGACTTGTGAGGAAAGGTAAATGGCTGGGCCGTAGATTTTTCCAAATCAGTTTCGGATACCCTAAAAGGATGCATTTCATTCAGAACACACATTTAGAACAACACTAAAGTTACTGAAGTAAAAATCTATTTTACGATTTTGAATGAAAGTCTTTTAACAAGCACAAGCTATTCTGTAACGACATCCTATGTGATGAGTGGGGAAATGATCTCATTTTCAAATAAAACTTGGCACAATTCATTCCTGTGAACTTCAAGTCAATAAACAAATTGACAAGTTTCTTGGTGTGAAAAATGAAGTGTTCAAAAACGGACCGACTTGATGCGCTGATCCGAAAAGTCTCGAGCATGTTGAAAATGAGTTTGTTTCTTGCTCCGAGACGGACGGGCGGGCGGGCGCCTCCGTGGGGGCCGTGGCGCCATGAAGAGCGGAAAAGACTCAAACACTACAAACAATGGTTCGTATTTCTACTTCCTGGTCCTACTTGCCTGGGCTACGGCTCTTGATCACTATGTGGAGGAATGCTGACTCAAACACTAAGACATACACACAGTCAGGTGCAGAATCATTGGCACAGGGCCACAATTGTCCTCTCTTTGGGCCGAAACACCACCACCGTGGATTTCAAGTTGCTTCCCTTGGCATTTACCCGAAAGCTCAACTTCAAACACATCTTGTTGGTTTCATTGCAAATCGGCCGTGGTGGTGTTTGGAGGCAAAACAGATGAGAATGGCGTCCATGTGCCAACACCGATGGACCTGAGTGTAGTTGGGCTGCTACAACACGAGCGCAATAGTGGGTGCTCACCTGCACGGGGGCAAGTGCGTGCCCAAAGCCCCCCGCTTCTCTGAGCCGGCTAAATTGAAGGAAGAAATGTTGGCCGTGGGTGCAATAATAAAACATTGATGTTCGTGTGTAACTGCGCAGGATTCCAAGGGGAGGAGGGTGGAGGGAGTGCGAGGATGACTTGCTTTTGATCCTAAAGTCTAATTGGGTCTATTGAGCAAAAAAGTAGCCAAGGAAAAATATCTTGACATCATTAGACAATTGTAGGTATGAAACAAGGAACTGTGGCTTGGTTGTGAACCCGAAAGCTGCATTCAAAAGGTGGTGCACGGGACTGTTGCTGGCGCGTACGATTGATTTTTACAGCGATTCATTGAATCATCGGATCACAATGTATTGATATTCAAGTGAATTGCTTTTTTTCTGACTACTGTTTATTAAGCGATTATTGTTGTTTATTTGGCATGAATAAATGCGGAAAGAAAAGCAACTCAACAATGAAGCACTACAACATGCCAAGGGCTACTAGCTTGAGTCACACATGTGAGGCTGCTGCAGTTGCAACTACCGCACAAAGTGACACACACGACGGCCGCACATAGGGATGGCTTTCAGAATAGATTTTTTTCCCATAAGCCGATTATGATTCGGTTGTCTGTACAACGCCAGAAAATGGAGAAAAATCGATCCATTATAAGATGCGTTTGTGGCGCAAAAACAGATCGGGGAAAAGTGATTGAATGAATGGACAAGGCACAGTCCAGAAAAACTTTAAGCTGAAACGGGGTGCAGACTACCAAACTGAGGAGAGGAGAGGAGAGGAGGAAACGGGACGCGCTAACAAGTGACATGTGAGAATGAGGACTAGTGAGCGGTGCGCCTTACTTTCTCCATCTGGCCCCTGTAGGAGGTGGCCCAGTCCTCGATGGTCTTCTTCTGCTGCTGCGTGAGGCTCAGCTCCTTCCTCAGCTTGTCCAGCTCCTCCAGGAGACAGTTGACCTGGTTGCCTTTGCTCCTGGCCTCCTCCTCGGCGCCTCGCAGGCGGCCCAGCTCCCCGCGCAGCCGCTCGCTCTCCGTGGCGTAGGTGTTCTCCAAGCCCGCCAGCCTCTCGCTCACCAACTTGTTGTCCTTGCTCTGGCGGGGCAAGGCCAAGTCAGAGGCGAATGCCACATAATGGCAAAGGCGGCGGCGGCGGCGGCGGCGGCGAGACTCCCACCTGCTCGTCGATCTTCCTCTGGAGCTGCATGATCTTGTTCTCCATGCCCTTGTTGAGCTTCTTGAAGTGCTCCACCGAGCGGGCTTCGATCTTGAGCTTCTTGAGCTCGCGCCTGGCCCTCATCCTGCGGATGCAGCACTGCAGGTACACGATGGAGCTCAGGCAGCGCTCGTACCAGCGCCGAGCCAGCCAGCCGCGGGCGTGCTTCTGGATGATCACCGCCTTGTGCTCGCGCAGGAGCTACAGACAGACGCCGGCGCACGGCAAGACAGAGAAAGTAGTCAACGGCCCGCATTTGGCCGCGGCCCGACGTTTCCGGTCTCGCGCGGGCCTGCCTCAAGTTAGCCAGTCGACGTCCCAATGAGTCAGGGGAGCCTTGGGAGAAAGCGCCGAGCCCGGACGTTGAGCTATTTGGCGTCGACGCTAACGCTAAAGCGGGCTTGAGAAGTTTACCGCCTGACGCCCTCTTCTCCTGTCCCAATTCCGACTGTTGGGTGCTGTTTGGCCGTGTGAAAAGGTGGCGCAATATTCTGCTCCACTTGGTATTCAGCAGTCATGGCTGCGTGTGGCCATTTTGGGATACACTCTGGGAAACGTGCTAAGAACCTCTTAAAGAGCGGGTCGACCCAAACATTGTTTTTTTTTTTTCAAGAAGATGCAAGCCCACGAGTTGAAACAAGGCATTCTAGTAAATATTGCGTTTCTGGAATAAGAGTTAATCCACCCGTTTTTGTCCATCTCAGGGGTCGGCCATTTTGTCACTTGTGTCGACTGAAAATGACATCGCAATTGCTCAGATTCAGGTAAGGACCGATCACAGCTCACCGGTTTGCTGAAGCTGAGCCGTGATTCGGTCGCGCCCTGAGCCCTGAGTAGTTGTGATGTCAGTCGGCAGAAATGACAACATGGCCGCCCCGAGGATTACTTTTACGATTGCTGCTGAACTCATCTTCCACAAATGCAATATTCATCAGAATCCCATGTTTAGACTAGTGAAGGCGCATTTCTTGGCAATGTGTTGACTTCCCCTTTAAACACAGGCGATCAAAGCTAGCTTTTGTCCGCCTTTGGACTGAATCATTGTGTGTCAAAGGCAGCGATGAGGGAGCTGCCCAGCCCCCGGCGGATCGGAAGCACAATGCCGCAAAGTGTGTCGGTGTGCAAGATGTGTGAGCTTTACAAGCGGAGCCTCACTGCCTATTGGCCATGTATGTTGAGAGCACTTGTCACTGCCACACAGTCATATCCATGCAGTTCTAAACGAAGATTGTGTAATGGGGGGGGGAAAGTAATTCCGTGAAAGAAAGAAAAAAAAAAAAAAATGTTTTGGGACAAATCCTTTTTTGACAGCACTGCAGAAGCAGAGGACGCGCGTCGGCGCCGTCGTCGGTGTGTGTTACCGCTTGGTACTTCTGGCGGGCCATGTAAGCTCTGAGGATGGTCTGTATGGCCAGCGCAGCCGCCTGCTTCCGCCTGTAGCGCTTCCGGGCCACGCGCATCTTCTGGTACTTCTGGATGACGGTGGCGGCCCGCGTGCGGCGCAGCAAGTCGGCCAAGCTGACGACGGCAGAGAGAGACGAGGCAATGAGCCGACGAGGCAATGAGCCGACCGGTCGGAGCGGCGCGAGCGGCTGCGAGCGGGCCACCCACCGGCGCGCCTGGTATCCTCTGGTGAACCTCTGGATGGTGACGGCGGCCTGGCGCATGCGCAGGTACTTCTTGCGCGCCAGCCAGCAGCGGATGGTCTTCTGGATGCGGATGCAGGCGGCGCGCAGCTTGTCGGCTCGCAGCTTCTCCAGGTAGGCCACCTGGCCGGCCCTGAAGAAGATCTTGGTCTTACCGAACTGGTATTTGTCCTGATCCTGGAGGAGGAAGGCCGCATTTGCACGTCACGCAAAGAGAGACGGACGCTGCTTTGAGACGAGGTGAGGCGAGGCGAGGCGACGCTTGCCAGGCGCACCTGCACCAGCTTCTCCAGAACGTTCCTGCACGTCAACTTCTTGTCGGAGAGAACGTCTTTCTGCTTCATCAGCACTCTGTACCGGCTGAAGAACTCCTGGTATGTCCACCTGAAGCGCGCGCACACAAGCACCAGGCAAACAACGACATGGAGCAGAGATTCCAGAAAAGACACGTCGTAAAAATAACACCAAATTCAGAAGAAATCACATTGAGAACATGCATTACAACCACGCACATTAGAAATGTCACAATGACACTTGCCGCTGTGCATACAGCCTGTTTCAACTTTTTTTTTCCCTGAACAGAATTTTTTTTTTTTTTTTACTTTTCAAGTACAGTTCAGTTGTAGAACTTAAGTAGAGTTCAATACATTTGAATGTCATTTTTAAGAACTCTTTGTTTTTAAACATGTTGAAGTCACACATTACTCTTGTATTCATTTTTGTTACTTTAAAGAGTAAGTCAACCTAAACATTTTTTTGTCAAGAACATGTTCCCAGCAGGCCCTCTTGTTGAAACACGGCATTGGGATGATTATTGCATTTGTGGAATAAGAGTTAATCCCGCCGTTTTTTTCGCCATCTCATTTTGTCACTTCTGTCGACCGAAAATGACATCGCAGTGTCTCGGGGCTCAGGTAACGACCGATCGCGGCTGACCTGTTTTCTGAAGCCGAGCCGTGATTGGTTGTTACCCGAGCAGTTGTGATGTCATTTTCAGTCGACAGAAGTGACAAGATGGCCGCCCCCGGAGATGGCGAAAAACGGCGGGATTAACTCTTATTCCACAAACATTCCACAGTATTAGTCAGATTGCCTTGTTTCGACGAGTGGGCCTGCATAGAAGATAGTCCGAAAACAAATGTCAAACAAGTGTCAGTTTGGTCATCTAGACAGTTGAGATAAATGATGGAAATAATGATTGCTGCGCGTGTTCCAGTGGGATGGCGTTCCGCCGAATTGTCTGAACTGCGATCCAACGAGCAGAACGTAGCGGCAAAAACGTGACTTTGCCGACATTTTTCGGTACCTTGACGGGAAACCTGCAGCGGAGATGCGGATGGTCTCCAGGACGCCGCAAGCTCTCAGCTGCTGCACGGCGCGCTTGGGGTCAAACCTGCCGACGGACACCATTCGGCACATTCGCAAAAAGCAAAAGACAAAAAAGCCACCGAGTTTTGACGGAAAGCCAGCGAGCGACTCACGAGAAGGCCTGCTTGAAGTCGTTGGGCTTGATACAGCGGACGTAGTGCGGGGTGGTGGCGTTCAAGGTTTCCATCAGCATTTGAAGGGAGTTGCGGAACTGCAACAAAGCCCAACGTGTGAAACGCGCCAAAGAGCCGCGCGGGCCAAAGTTTCCCACCTGGCAGCCGACGGTCTTCTTGTGCTCCTTGCTGCTGGCGTCGCGGCTCTTGTCGGCTTTGACGCTCAGGCGGGTCCTGCCTCCCGTCCCGGGCGCCTGGCCCGTGGGGCTGCCGGCTTTGCCCTCATCCTGGAACAGCTCCACCAGCAGCTCAAACTGGGCACAGCCGTCCAAAGGCAGTCACAACAACCGTCCGGATTTCGTTTGGCCGTGCAGTGGAACCTCCGACGTTTCAACCCTCCGTACGCCTTGCGCCGTTTGCATCTAAGGCTCGCAAAGGGCCTTTTGCTTTTGCTTTGGCTTTTCGCGACGCCGACCGTGGAATGACACCCGTGAGGCAAAGGGTGGAAATGAGTGAGTGATGACGCAACCACTGAACCGGAGAAGGAAATTCGTGATAGCTTAGCCAGCTAGCGCGTCGCCGTCCTGGCTGCTCAGTTCAATATTGCAACATTGAAACACATTTGCCTTCCTGGCACATTCTGCACCACGCAACACACTTGCCAGGTGTTATCAGAACTTTTGGGTTCCCGATGCAGAGGCTGATATCTTTTTACACTTGCGTGTCCATTCGGAATGCAAAAAGGTGCATTTGTCTCAAGTCAAGCTCTCTTTTCCACTTCCTTTCATTATTCGTCGCTTCTGCTTTTGGCAGCGCGGCGGAGTAGCGCTTCGCACAATTTGCACAATTTGGAGCTTCTGCGCTCGGGTCTCAGCTATGAGCTTTGTTGCATGACCTCGCGTGAGCTTTCCCCTTGCTTGTTCCCGCATGACCAAAATTTGGAACGCAGGAATTTGATTTGCTTTCCCACAGCTGTGAAAGGTGTGAGTGTGAATGCTCGTTTGTGGGCCCCGCAATTGAACGGCGAGCGCAAGCGCCTCTTGTCCGATGGGTGGCAGTGACGAGTGCAAAAACGAGCTGCTCCCAAGGTTTTTCAACTCTGAAGACTGCAACGAATCGCATTTCAAACCAACGGATTACTGCTGCAGCCATAAAGGGAGCGGCCGGCGATGCATAAACGATTCGTCATACTTTGCACTTACCGTGACGGGCTTCACAATGTATTTCACACATTTCCTTTGTGCAGATTCTACTTTTAGAATGTTTAGTACTGATTTGTAGATGAGTTTTGTTAAAAAAAACACCATTCCGTCAATCAGGTTGATTGTTATACAAAGGCAAAAACCCTCATGTAAAAGTTACGCTTTCTTGACATGAAAAGCGTCATGTCAACTGTCATGTACAGACGCATCTCAACAAATACGAATATTGGGCAAAAATTCATTTATTTCAGTGCCGCCCATTCAAAAAGTGGAACGCATTTTATCCACGTTCATTCAAAATGCGCAATCATCTCTTTCGGGAAGCCAAGTCCGACCCGGTTTTTGTACTAAACGTCCTCGAAACGGTTCAGTCGGTGTGCGTGGAGTGTGAACCTTTCTAATACGACTTTCCCTTTTTGAATTGAACTCCAAGTGAAGGCTGACAAACTGGACGTTGATGAACACTTCCTATTGTGCGTATGCCAAAAGCTAGGTTTAATCACGTGTCAAGTGCTTGTGTGCATTTTTCTTTGTGCGTGTGCGACATGCGTGTCGTTTTGGCTCGTACGCTAGCTAATACGAGTCTAAAGTGTCACCTAAAGTGAAGGTGTTGCTTGTTACTGTCGCATATTTAACTGGCGAATCATTTTTGTAGCATGGGCTCGTGAAATTCCACATTCATGCTTGCCTTATGATCCTTTCCATTGAAGTGGTACCTTGTGTGGCTTTTAAGGGGGGGGGGGGTGCTAAATATTCACTAAAGTGTGCAGTTTTCTTGCTCCCTTTGACCGGACTGAAAAAAAATGAAATGAAGTTTTGCCCAATATTTCAAATCAACGGAGATGCACCCGTATATGCTTTTAGTATGGCATGCAGAAACAAACTCCCCTGTCCTCCTCCGTGCTGCGCTTCTCTTGCCATTGGCAAGAAGCAGGAAAAGAAAAGTTTTCAACAGTCGGCGCCCGGAGCGCTCACCATGCAGCAAACAACGGCGCAAAGCAAAAGTCAAGGACCCGGTGGTGTTAGGAGCAAAAAAAGGCGGCGAGTGAAAGAGAAGATGAGGAAGAGGCCGATGGGCGCGTCTCCGTTTACCTTCTGCTGACGAGTGGGGAGGGTTGCCATGATGGACACACAACCAACACACATGGACACA
Organism: Filicampus tigris; assembly: GCF_054856515.1. NCBI lineage: Eukaryota > Metazoa > Chordata > Actinopteri > Syngnathiformes > Syngnathidae > Filicampus > Filicampus tigris. The sequence goes on from NC_141219.1 coordinate 1,054,161, forward strand.
CAATGACAGCGAGATCAAAGCACCTCATTTGCATCCAGCAGCAAAACAAACAAAAACAGGAAAACTGACGATGAAGATGACGGCGTGATCGCTGAGCGATTTCCACGGATGAATTCCGTCCCGATTTGTCCCAAATGTTTCTCGGCTCTTTTCTCAAACGTGGCGCGCGGATGTCACGTGCAAACGCGAGTCGTGTAGCGCAGGTGGACGAACGGCGACGAACGGCGACGAACGGCGGGGAGCGATACCAAAGCGTCCGACCGAGCCGTCAGTGTGTCGCGGCGCATTTCCCGAGACTCTGCAAAAGTTAACTGCGTCATGTTGTGAACAACACGACCTATGAACTGACGTCATGACGCGCGGCAGCCTTTACAGATTTGATTTGTGTGAGTCACGAAAACGGAACGCGCACACGCGCACTCACGTCTCATCGAGGCCGAGAGCGTGCACGCGTTTGCGTGCCAGCGCCTCCGCGGGTGCCAAACGCGCCCAGCGCTAGTTTTGGCCGCTTCCGCTGACGTCCCAAGGAGACGGACGACAACGCAACTGGAGGATCAACACGACGCTGCATCAGCATTGAAAGGCTTTCCGTCCAGCAAGCTTGTTCTTCGGAACAAGACTTGCTGCCGAGTTACGCTCCTCCAGGATTTCCTCTCATCGATGGCCCGACTGGAAGAGATGAATGCTCGCCGCGTGTGTCGTACGCCTGAACGAGCCAACGCCTCGCTCAAATTGATGTCTCCCGTTCCCCACCGCGCTCCAAGTGGAGTCGGATCAGTTGATAGATGCTATTGATCACATTACACGGTTAGCACTCGAGCTGCTGCTAACCAAAGCAGGAGCACCTAAACGGTATCGCACACGAACTCAAGTGCAGAGACTTCCCTGTGCAGTCGTGAAATTTGATTGGAACTGACTTTTTGCCATGTCGTCCGACGACGACGACGACGACGACGAGTGTTTGGGTTGGCTTCGATCACGTCGCGATGTTGTGTGCGGCCACGTTGATGTGACTTCTTAGTAGCACCCGGCCTGCTTTCATTTTCCTTGTCTCTCTGCATTTCTTCAAATGAGCCCTTCTTGTCTTGTTTTGAAATTCACTCTCACTGGACATGACTTGTAAAACGGTACAAGGTGACATTTTTCCATACCGTTTCAAAAAGAAAGCTCTCTGCAGTTGAACTGCAGTAAGCCCTCATGTCGCAAGTGAAGTGCGTACCAACGTGCAATTTTGCTTTCGTACATGTCAAACTCACCACTGGGGTCAGACGCACAGTATTTGCACTGCCCATATGCGGTTGTTCGTGTCACCACTAGAGGTCGCTGCCGCTCCAAGCCTAATAGTCCAAGCTAACATCTTACCTTGCTGGCCTTGAGCACCTTGATCTGTTCTTCATTCACCGTGTCCTTGTTCTTCTCCAGGAAACCATCACATTGATATTCAACCTGCACAAGTACAAGAGAGTCGACTTGCCGTCAAGACGTCAACGCACGCCTGCGATAACACCTACAATGTATTCGGATTATTTTAACACTATAGGCGTGTTTTTTTTCTCGTACATGTCAATGAATTAAATGAACAAAAACTTTGCATTTTCTATCTCGATGCATACTAAACCGTACGCTGCTAATCATGCTTCAATTTGCATTCGTAAACTGCTTTCAATATTTTGTGCGCTAGATGCTTCAGAGAAAAAGCCGGGTTAAAAACTCAAAGCGTTTTGGATCACGCATGTAACCGCGAGACTCCATTTTCAGATCAGGTAACCTCCCGGGAAAACCTGCGTCCGTCCTTGACCCTTTTCTATGTATGTAACCATATCGCCCGTTGGCTAAAACCGGACACGATAACTTGCTGTGAATTTCGAGAGCCCCTCTAAACGCTCAGCTTTTTTTTTTTGTGTGTGGGACCGGCGATGACGACGGAAAAACATTTTTTTTTTTAAATCCTCCGGCTATTCTAAAACTAGCTCACACGGGCGCAGCTGCAGCCAATCTGTTCCTGAGACCAATTAGTGCAAGCACTAAAACGGCCAGATCAAGTTGTGAAGCCAACACCGACCGGGCTCGAAAATGCCGAAATCAGCGCGCACGACGCAAAGAGGCGCCGGGCCCACCTTGTCGGCAAAATGTTGGATGATGAAGGCGCGGTTGGACATGCGCGGCTTCTCGAAGAGGGAGCACGTCTTCAGGTGGGTGTTGTACAACTTCTGGGCCCAGGAATCATCCGAGCCTTTGGGCATCTGCGGAAAGGCGAGCAGGCCGCGACAAGCTCAGCGGCGCGTCTTTGTCGGCCAGCATTTCGAGCGTACCTTGCACTCTTCGTCCAGCAGGTCCAGGACGCCCATCTTGGCTTCGATGAGGTTGATGCAGGGCTGATTGTCGTAGAAGTCGATGAGCGTCCAAGGGATCTGCTCCTTCATGTACTCCTCCTGCTCCAGCTTGAACACGTGCTGCACTCGCACAAACAGGCGCCATGCCGGATAAGAAAGCGAGAAATCAAGACGTACAATCAAGCGCACGTCAATGTCAAAACATGCGGCGCACCATGTTGAATTGCTGCTGGAGCTTCTCATTGGCGTAGTTGATACAGAACTGCTCGAAGCTGTTGATTTCAAAGGTCTCAAACCTTGTGGACAGACACAAAACAGATTTCAAACAGCAATACTTACACGATGTTCAAATCGAACCGGAAGGGTTCGCATCTTTTCACTTTTATACTAGAGAGAGACCCATATGTTCTTCTCAGGGCAGATACCGATTATTAGTCGTCGAGGAGGCCGATCATTGATCTTTGGAACCGATATTCATTTTCAGCAAAAATGAATGAACAGTTTTTCAGATTTTTAATTTTTTTTAATTATACTTTACTTTACTTGAAGTTGACACAATTCTAAATGGATTTATTATCGGCCATCAGATTTTTAAAAACGCCGCTACTCGTCAAAACAAACATCGTCCCGGCCGATAATCGGTCCATCCCTGTTTTCTACACAACCGCAATGGATTTGAAATCTAAAAGACTCATTGACAGTAACATAGATGGACCAGCTCATGATCAATCTTTGCCAAGTTGCGCGATGGAAAATGGCAATTTTTTGGTGCAGAATGTACAAAAGTATTTCAATTCCACGGCGGTAGGGGAGGGGAACCATAAGGAAAAACAAATCCCCCCAAAAAACCAGGCAAGTCTTCCCAAAGGGCGGATGCAATCTCGTACCCGTAAATGTCGAGGACGCCGATGAAGGAGTGCTGCTTGATGTTGGTGACCAGCGCCTTGTTGACGTGCTCCACGATCCAGTTGAAGAGCTTGGCGTAGATGTGCTTGGCCAGGGCATCGCGGGCGTTGGTGGCCTGCAGGCGGGGGAGGGTCTTGACGTAGGTTTCCGAAGCCGTCTTCAACTTCCGGTGGCACAGCCACTGAGCCATGTCCTCGTAGGTCACGCCGACCAGCTCGCAGAACTTGCTCAAGTGACGATTGTTGGCCTAGCGGAGAGAGGCCACGTCAGACATCGGCCACGTCAGGCATCGGCCACGTCAGGCATCGGCCACGTCAGGCATCGGCCACGTCAGGCATCGGCCACGTCAGGCATCGGCCACGGCCGTCATCGCCTCCTCCGGCTCAAAGGGCTAATGCCATTTCGTGACATTTTGCCATTGGACGTTTTGGGACTATCCAAGCTCGAGCAAGTGGAATCATCTATTTTTATTGGCGTGTGTCTAACGTCTGATCCAATCAGTGGGCTCAATAAAATGAGGAAGAGGTTCGAAGAACGGTTTGAAGGAGTAAAATGATTTTTCCTCACAGGAATGATGCTGCTATCCGAATCTTTGTCTTTGATCTCCACATTTCCCAGATGAAGAATAGCCGCCAGAACTTGAAACAATCCCATCTGATAGGAGTCGTTGATACCTGAGGGAGGTGACAACATTATTTTGGTCTTCCGCCGGATAGGCGGCAGTTATTCGGCCCGGGCGGAACTGACGATCGATCGCTCGGTGTGAAAAGAAAATGAATGATTGCCGTCAAGGAGGTCAAATTGCTGAAGGAACACAAATTCCAGACGCAAACTTCACATCGGGTCGGGTATGAGGATAATAACATTGATCGCCGATCAGCGTGGGTGTGACGGGTGAAAATCCACGATATAGAATCAAGATGAAAAAAAACTAAGCACCCTTTTTAAAAACATTACAAACTGAATTCAAAATGATTTTTCAAGCCTATGATGTGCAGAAATACAAGCATTTGTTTGCGAGCCAAGCCTTTCCACACCCTGCGATCGGAGAGGAGCTCTTGTCATTGGAATGCGTCGTTTGAGCCATGTTTTCGCGTGCACACGCACGCATGGCTACCGCGTCCGCCAAGGCCGAACGGTTCGCAAAAGACGTTACGACGTTTGCGTTTTTGTGTTCATGAAACGCTCCCGCCAACTGCACTAGCGATGTCGAAAATGGATGGCCCGCGTCTACTTGATGGGCACAGCCAACGGAGCTCCACACGCAGTCGGGCGGGGATCCCGCAGCGAGCGACAGAATGCGTTACCGAGTAAGGAGAAGGCGTGTCGGGTGGTGCCGAGCTCCTTGGTGTCATCCACCCCGTCAATAACGGGGCTGCAGCCCTGCCGGGTGTACAGGAAGTCGTCGGCGGCACCTGAAGGAGAGACAAGCCCGTTTCACGACGGCCTGCCTGAACGCCGGCAAAAATAACTCCTGTCATACCAACACTTGAAATGACACGTTGCCAGGCAACGGGGGCACGGATACGACTCTGTGACAGCAACTCTATTTACCAAGCAGGCAAGTCGGCAGGAGAGGAAAATGGCAGCTGCGTGTGTGCGTGCGTGCGTGCGTGCGAGTGTGTGTGTGTGTGAGTGTGTGTGTGTGTTCCATGTCTAAGATGAGCAGGTGCAGGTCCACAGTGGGAGTGCGCTTGTTCCACAACAGACTCTCGCGTGTCGCCACCACATCTTGGGATGGCACGCCACCAAATGTGACAAGCAAGTTCATACTTTTGGAAAATGTGGCGGTATCCATGAAGACGGAAGTGGACGCAAGGATGGCGCCGAGTCGGTGTTTTTTCGGCGGTACTTACTCAGTTGGAGGTTTTTGAACTCGGGCAGATGCGATGATGCGCAGAGCTGATAAAAGATATGATAATTCCGCTCATCGTCCGCCTGGAAGACAAGCGCATCGAGCGCACAAAACAAATTCGGTTTTCGTTCGGGCACACGGCATTCCGGCTGATAACGACACTAAAGTGTTTCTTAGTAACGCGTCCTCGGCATCCACATATTCCGCACTCGAGTACATTTTTTGTAGCTAACCTCGCTTTATAAAGTCAAGATTTCCCCCCCCCAAAAAACCTCACCTTCCTTTATTCTAGTGCAGCAACAAAGTGACTACCTTACTAATCATAACAAGCAGCCTGACCCCCTTCCAAACAAAAAGAAAAAAAAGAAAACCAGAAAACAAAGGCAAGCAGTCCTTTGACTCACCTGGAAAACCACTCTGGACTTTTCCAGCAGGTACGTCCTCATGTTGGCGCCGATGATTCGGTAGCGGTTGTCGAAGCCGATCTCGATGTACTTCCCAAAGCGACTGCTGTTGTCGTTCCGAGTGGTCTTAGCGTTTCCGATAGCCTGGCGGGGGCCAAACGCGTTTGTGGATTCAAAGACAATTTGGCGGGAAACGTCACGCGAAAGCTCCGATTTCGCATCTCGTGCGACTTGGGCGGGGCCGAGGGGAAATGTTTGATGATAACCATCCAAGCAGAAATCAAATGTATTGCGCAATGCCTCTGCCTTGGCTGCTTAGTACAATTCAGCTGACTGAATACACAACAACAAAACGAGAACGTCAAGTCGGCTGCATTTAGTTTTCATGGGATGCACATTGTCAGCAAATTTAAAGGGGAAAGTCAACCCCAAAATATTTTCTTCAAGAACATGTTCCCAGCAGGCCCACGAGTTGAAACACGGCATTCTGATGAATATTGCGTTTGTGCAATATGAGTTGAGCAGCAAAATGCAGCCCCTTTCAGCCATCTCAGGGGGCGGCCATTTTGTCACTTCTGTTGACAGAAAATGACATCACAAGGGCTCAGGGAACAACCAATCACGGCTCAGCTTCAGAAAACAGGCGAGCTGTGATTGATCGTTACCTGAGCAACTGTGATGTCATTTTCAATTGACAGAAGTGATGGACAAAAACGGCCGGATTAACTCTTCTTGCACAAACGCAATATTTATCAGAATGCCTTGTTTCAACTGGTGGGCCTGCTGGGAACATATTCTTGAAAAAAATGTGTTTGGGTTGCCTTGCCCTTTAAGGCTGGTGCATATTTGAACGTTCACATGCAGAAACAACCAAGTCAATGAGCCTAATTGCGAAACGGCTCATTTATGGCACAAGTTACAAGTACTCTCACGCACAATTTCGCTACTGACAACATGATCAGCCTGGCTGAAGATCTGGAGTCCTTTTCAAGCGACCTACTTATTGTCTGCCACACCATCTGGCAGAAACGACGACGCCCCCATCCCCCCCCCCCCAGCCCAAATGTAAGCGGAGTAGCATGGAGGTTTGCTGAAGGTGCAATTAGCATTAGCTCCACTGTGATTGGGCAGAGCAGGCTGCAAGCGGACGGGAGGAGGGGAGCCATGCAAGAAGAGAGTCACCTCCATGATGGGGTTGGAGGCCAACACCTTCTCCTCCACGTTGGCCTCGCTGGCCGAGCCGCTGACGGTGGCAAAGTATCTCATGGCGTACTTGGCCGACACCGTCTTCCCGGCGCCGGACTCGCCGCTCACGATGATGGACTGGTTCCTCTCGTCCCTGCAACAAGGCACCGCGTTAAAAAGACGTCGCTTCTGGGTGCCAAATTTTGGAGACAGGAAAGCGGTTTGGGATTTGCCTCGCGAGCCCGCAAAGCGCTTTGCTGTTTGCGGCCTCTCTCTTTACTACAATCAACAATCGGGAAGCTCGTTCCAGAGTGAAAAGCACGGCCAAAGTCTGTCTCCACTCATCCCCGTGCTGGAGGAAAAGCATGAAAAGATTCCCCGAGTGCCGATTTTCATGACGCCAGCCCCTCCACTAGCAGACTAGGGCTCAAATTGCAAAAGTCGGTAGAGCGCCGTGGCTTTTTCTTTTTCAATCTTTTATCGGAGGAGGGCGCACTTCTCTTGGAAGCTCCTTTTGACGCGCTTTCAAATGAGGGGAGGTCATTGTGGGGGAAAGTGGCCGGAGCCGCTTGAGATTTTTCATTTCAAGCCTCCCTTTTCCCTCCAACGTCCTCTTTCACCAACTCTGGCTCAGGCTGCCCTTCGGGCGGGGCGGCGGCTCGGGGGGAGGGGGATGTTTCCCCACTTGACCCAAAATGCTGCTGCCAGGCTCGGCAACACACTCGCTGCACTGTTATTTGAAATGTCAGCTCAAGCGAGACGCGGCACAAGTCAAGAGTTGTTTCGTTGTCGTTTCTCGCCTCTTCTTCAGGCTCACTTTCATTATTCGCCGTTCTCCAAATTGGTTTTAGTCGCCTTTACTCTATTTACGAGTACTCATTTTCTGCTGTCGTTTTGCATGCGTGCAAAATGAATAAATAAATGTATGGTGGTTCTTCTTCTTGCTCGTGAGGTGATTGATTTTCCCGCCCGTGTTATCCTCAAAGACAACGCTGCACAAAAAGGAGAGTTTTATGTTTTATCATTGACAGCGTCAAGAAAGTGAAAATGTCAATCAGAGGTTTTGAGCCAGTTTGGGACAGAAACAAACGATTCCCACGACAACATACAAAACAGCACCTTTGATCCGACTGTTTACGTTTAGGCCCCGCGTCGAGTCTGTGCAATTTTGTGACGCTTTGGGCATTTTGGTGGTTTTTGATTCCTTTGAGGCCCCTTACAAATTCCTGAGCCGCTTCGTCCCGCACACCAAAATGTGGGAATAATCAAGCACTTCATTGACAACCTGCCACACGAAAGAAACAAGAGCATGCGCAGAAAATGCCGAGTGAGACCGGAGTCGTCAAGAAGGCCGAAAAGCGCTATTTGGAAGCGTTTACTTATTTTCTGTAAAAAGGAATGTATGTCTTCAAAACGTCAATGAAAACTTCAAAAATAGCCCCATATAGTTTTCTACAACAAATGAAGTCGCCCAAAACTGACAATTTCAACAGTTTTGAACTGATTTATTATCGGCCAACGGATTTGTAAAAGATGGCGATATGCGACAAAAGGCCGCAGATCGGCGCAGAAATGGCTCGATCGCTACTAAATACGAGCGAGAAACCCCGGAGAGCAAGGAGGAAGGTGGAATCAAGTGTTGGAGGAGGACACCGAC